>NC_044309.1:42109884-42418849 GCF_007474595.2 Lynx canadensis
GAGAAAGAGAGAAAGAGAGAAAGAAAGAAAGAAAGAAAGTCCTGGAAACAAAGAGGTCCACTTCACGCTGCAAATTTATGCTACTCAGGATTTTTATCACATGCAGTTGCATAGAACCTTAACTAATTCAGAATATGTTACCGTAAGTGAGGTAAATTTTGGATGCAGTTGAATGGAATCGATGGACAAAATATATAATAACCCAGATGTTATAGGCTGGAAAGCTAATGTCTTGTTATCCTAGGGAAGATATTTGGACAAATGTCACCTTGAAAAGAAAACCACATCCTTGCTGAAGCCGAAAACTCAGAGAACGTAATCAGAGAACAACAAAAAACAAAAAACAAAAAACAAAAAAAAAAAACAACAAAATCAGAATGTTGGCATGACATAAATCCTCCTTGCCACTTTTTCCGCATTTTATGGGAGAGGTAAACTCAAGACTAGACGTAGCCAGACAGCAAGGCAGAAACAGAAAGAAAAATACCAATTTTGTGAAGGAGGCATGCTCTCATTGCAGCTACTAATGCATAATTAATTGACGGACCTATCATTTGGAACTTGCAAGATCGGGAAAAAAAAAACCCAAATAAACCCTAAGTATCCTGTCTCCCAAACTGAGGTGGTGATAAAACTGTAGGCTTAGCAGAAAATAGAATTGATTCTCCACATACATAGACAATGAGCCTATCAGCAAAGATAAGATTTAAGTCCTGTTTTTCCTCCCAGACCCCTGGTTTCAAATGACCTTAGGGCAGTGGCCAATAAATCAAGGGGAACGGGCTGCTCACAGCATAGTTCAAAGTTTGTAAATATATTCCTTGACTGTGGGTATTTCACGTAGCATTAGATGAAAGAAAACAGACCAGAAGCATACTAAGTTTGGGGAGAGTTGTTTTGCTGACTTTGAGGACAGCTGACCTCTGTGAACGATAACCCATAAAGCAAACCAAGGGCCCCTGAGCCAATATCAGCAGAAAGCGGATTGTGAAAGGTGTTCAGCCTTCAAACCGCACTCAGCAATGACCGTGGAGAGCTCCAGTAGGAGAAACTGCAGAGAAGAGCACCTGGGCCCTGGAAGGACAGTGGACAGAGGACAACTTTTCAGAGGGCAGAACCTGACCTATGAGATTCGCTTACCAGGGAACTCAGTGAATTTCAGGGCAACTCATTCTTCTTGACCAATAAGGTTTGGTAATTAATGCAGCAAAACAACTCTCGCTATTTCTTGGTGACCACAGAACCACCCAAACAGCCTTAAGCTGCTTACCTACTTGACTTATTTAAAAATTTTTTAATGTTTATTTTGAGAAAGCGGGGGAGGGGCAGAAAGAGAGAGGGAGACACAGAATCCAAAGCAGGCTCCAGGCTCTGAGCTGTCAGCACAGGGCCCGACTCGGGGCTCGAACTTACACACTGCGAGGTCATGACCTGAGCCAAAGTCGGACGCTTGACCAGCTGAGCCGCCCAGGTGCCACCTATTTGACTTATTTTAATGAAAAAAAAGTAAACTTTTCTTTAGCCACTCTTATTTGGCTTTCTTTCGGCCAAGTTGGATGGTGCCCAACTTAATTCTAATTAATATAAAATACAATTATAGGAAAATATTTAGAAGAAAATTATCAGGGGCGCCTGGTGACTCAGTCGGTGGAGTGTCCAATGCTTGGTTTTGGCTCAGGACAAGATCTCATGGTTCATGAGTTTGAACCGCATGTTGGGCTCTGTGCTGACATCTCAGAGCCTGGATGGAGTCTGCTTAGGATTCTGTGTCTCCCTCTCTCTCTGTCCCTCCCCTGCTCCCTCTCTCTCTCTCAAAAATAAACATAAAAGAATTTAAAAATTAAATAGAAGAAAATAATCAGACATACGAGTATGCTTACACATGCTCAAACACAGGCAAAGTCCCCCCAAAAAGTTATATAGAGAAATATAGTTCATAGTTAGTTGTAGCATAATGCATGATGACAATAAATATTATGTATACATCATATGACAACATAAAAATGCATAATATGACTAAAGTTAAAGTCAAATATATCTCCCATCTCTAAAAAGTAATCCAATCAGAGTTTTTTTGGAAAATAAATCATTCTATGATGAATACAAGTGATGCACCTAGAACAAAATGATTCATAAAGGTTGAAAATAAAGCAATAGTTGTGGTAATAACATCAGACAAGTCTGATGTTCAACCATAGAAAAGGGGAGGGGTGCCTGGGTGGCTCAGCCAGTTAAGCGTCCAACTTTGGCTCAGGCCATGATCTCATGGTTCATGGGTTTGAGTCCCACGTGGGGTTCTGGGCTGACAGCTCAGTGCCTGGAGCCTGCTTCGGATTCTGTGTCTCCCTCTCCCTCTGCCCCTCCCCCACTCGTGCTCTGTCTCTGTCTCGGAAATAAATAAACATAAAAAAAATGAGTCACATCTGTAAAGAGCTGTTATATATTCTGAAAGTGGATATACATATATATTAATATATATGGAAACATGTGTATATATATATATATTTATATTAATAAATAGGAAAAAATCAACATTAGTCAAGCCCTGAACTCAAGAAGTTAAGTTAGTAGGAAATCAGAAAGGAATTATAGAAAGAAAAGCAAACTGTAATGACTTAGAAAACAAAAATAGGATTAATTAAAAAAAATCTAAATGCTAGTTCATTAAAAAAAAACGCTAAATAAACCACACTCACTTTCTCTAATAAAAGAAATTAAAAGCATAAATAAAATCATATAATAATAAATGATCAGAAGAGAAATGTCCTGGATAGAGAAGTAATTTCAGAAAAGTCTCTAAATATTGATACAAAATTGTGGTCAAAATACTTTATGAAGTGAATACTAAGGCACAGAACAATTTACCTAATATGCCACCATTTGAACAACAAAATGGGGTGAAACTTATACATGGATTTGTTTGTATTTACATAAAATATCTCCTAAAGAATATATAAATACCCCAACCACATGACTTGTTTGTGTAGAGTAGAATTGGACAGCTGGGGATAGCATTTGAGAAGAGCTTACACTTTAATTTTGAAGTGTAAACCATGTGAATATATATTAAAAAAATTTTTTTTAAAGTTTATTTATTTTTGACAGAGAGAGACAGAGAGACAGAGTCTGAGCAGGGGAGGGGCAGAGAGACAGAGGGAGACACAGAATCTGAAACAGGCTTCAGGCTCTGAGCTGTCAGCACAGAGCCTAATGCGGGGCTGAATCTTGAACTCAAGAACTGTGAGATCATGATCTGACCTGAAGTTGTACCCTTGACCAACTGAGCTGCCCAGGCACCCTACAGAAATCTTTTTTAAAAATGAAAAGAAGGATGATTGAAAAGCAGATATGTATACTCAAATTTGCATCTTAAAAATTGTCTTTTTACAGTCGGAAGATAATTTCTATGTAAGTAGAAGTAGACAATTCTACCTTGTAACATCAGGGAATGCACCCAGGGGCACAACTAGGTTAGGATGTATCTGGAATAAAGCCATTGGTTCATGGACATACAGCACCGTATGACTTGATCTCCATGTGTTCAATGGTTTTGCTCTTACATTGCTTTCTCTGAAGTCTTTCTTTTACCATATCTGCAATATGTTACCTTACAGTTGTTAAAAAGGCACCACTTTTCAACAATGTTAGCATTCGTATAAATGTGATTAGCATAAAATACTAGAGATTATCCATAAGCCAGGCCAACTCACAGCTCATTTTGGAACATTTAAAAGAGGTTGCAGGGAAACACACAAAAATATTCAGAAAGAAGAAAATCCTTCTTTTACTTTTTAAAATCACATACTTTTCACATACTTTTAAAAATCATTTGGTTGACATTCCCATGAAAGACACTTTTTAAGGTCTACCTTAAAAATTTTGATCCTTCTTAATTTTTCATATTTCTACGGATTTAAAAATGACTCAATTGTTTTGTTTTGTTTCTTAACCAAAAAACAAAGGAAAAGAAGAGAGAGAGAGAGAGAGGAAAACCAAGAAACAGACTCTTAACTATAGAGAACAAATGAATGGTTACCAGAGAGGAGGTGGGCAGGGGGATGGGTTAAATGGATGATGGGTATTAAGGAGGGCACTTGTGATGAGCACCAGGTGTTGTATGTATTTTTTTTAATGTTTTAATTTATTTTTGAGAGAGAGAGACAGAGACTGAGAATGAGTGGGGGAGGGGCAGAGAGAGAGGGAGACACAGAATCAGAAGCAGGCTCCAGGCTCTGAGCTGTCAGCACAGAATCCAACGTGGGGCTCAAACTTGAACTCGTGAACTGTGAGATCATGACCTGAGCCAAAGTTGGACACTTAACTGACTGAGCCACCCAGGCACCCCTGTGAGTATTGAATCACTAATTTGTACATTTGAAACTAATATTACACTGTATGTTAACTAATCAGAATTTAAATCAAAACAGAAGCAAAAAAAAGAAAAAGAAACAAAAAGAAAAATTACTCAAAAGCTAAAATGGACAAAAAGCAAACACAAAAATAAAACAAAACAAACCTGCGACCAAGGTACAAAATGAATGACAAGTTTCTCTGAAATTTGCACAATGGGATAGATATTTTCTGGTTGCTTGAGTGATGTCTAGTCCTAGGGACCGATGTCTCTCATCAGTTTCAAGGCTGTTACTGGAAATTTACACTCTTGGAATTCACGTTCTTCACATGTTGCTAGAAAGTCTTACCTGAGCAAGTAACTTTAGCTTCCTCGTAGTGATCACAGCTAAGTCCACCCCATTGCCAATTCTTGCAGTCCCAGAAAGAAGTTTCATTTCCATTACAGCTGCCTAAGAACAGCCATGTTGTTGTTGCCTTGGTTTTGGAATAACTCTGATAGGATGTTTTGAGAGCAGATCCACATCCCAGCTGCCGGCAAACCACATCAGCTTCTTTCAGTCCCCAGTTTCTGTCACACACTTTCCCTACCAGTTTCTGAATTTCCACCTCCACTGTCCCAGCACAGCGGCTGCCTCCACCTACAAGTCTTAGCTCCAGATCTGTTCCATCTGCAAAAGAAGCATACACTTAGGCCACAGATACACATGGGGGTTAGCTCCCAAAGGATATATTCTTTACCTTGCTCCTTCCCAGATACTGAGGCATTTGGAAATTATGGCTTATCCATCCCCTGGCTTTTTTAATGGCCAGTAGAGGCCATGACTTTGGTTAAAAACAGGATTATAGGTTCAAAGTTTAAGAAAAATTGTCAATGGGGGGCGCCTGGGTGGCTCAGTCAGTTGAGGGTCTGACCTTGGCTCAAGTCATGATCTCACAGTTTGTGAGTTCGAGCCCTGCATCGGACACTCTGAGGTCAACATAGAGCCTGCTTTGGATCTTCTGTCCCCCTCTCTGCCTCTCCCCAGCTTGTTCTATAAATAAATAAATAAATAAATAAATAAATAAAAAAAGAAAAAATTGTCAATGGCAGCATGTCAGAGATATTTGAAAAAGACATAACATTTTGTGTCTCGGAGCTCCAGGGAGATTTAGAATCTTAAATGTGGTCCCTAAGAGCAGCCTGAATAATTACTGCACAAAATAGTCAGACAACCCTCCAAACCAGCCAAATAAAGACTATGTTTAAGATTACTCACGACTGTGAAAGAATCCCCAACAAGGACATTGGCAGACATTTCTATCGCTCACGTCTCCCCCGCATGCCTACTCCTAAAGAACACAAGTCCTTCCTTCTCTGTTTTTTCTCTTAACTTACCGGAACATGTGACACCAGCGTCTTCATTATGGTTGCAATAATGCTTTCCCCATTCATGGTGTCTGCACTGCCAGAGGGCAGACTCATGTCCGTGGCAGGAAACACTGTCAAGCCAAATGTGTCCACTTCCTTCACTGGCATTAACTCGACCAATGGCGGTGATGGCAGTTGGGCATCCCAGGTGCTTACATGCCACAGCAGCATCACTGCTATCCCAGCCATCATCACACACTGTCCCCCATTCCCCTTGGAATCTCACTTCTAATCTTCCTGAACATGCAGTGACTCCTCCCACCAGTCTCAGGCTCAGATCCGCTCCATCTGTAAGAGGGACACAAAACAAATCAGTGATAAAGAAACAAGAATAAGGGGCAAATATAAATAGAGACAGAAAAGAGTGATATAATGCCACTAAAAATCACTGGATGTGAAGAAGGAGTGCCTTGGGCAAGAAGACAGGACTTTTCAGAATAGCCAGTATCACAAAGACAAGAAGAAACAAGTGTTGGCAAGGATGTGGAGAAAAGGGGACCCTTGTGCACCGTTGGTGGGAATGCAAACTGGTCCACTGTGGAAAACAGTACGGAGGTTCCTCAAAAAACAAAAAGAACTACCCTATGATTCAGTAATTGCACTACTAGGTATTATCCCCAAAATACAAAAACTCTGATTCAAAAGGACACGTGAACCCCTATGTTTATTGCAGTATTATTTATAATAGCCAAATTATGGAAGCAGCCCAAGTGTCCATTGATAGATGGACCTGATAGATGGACCAGCTCCTCAGTCCAAAAGTGAGCAAAGAGAAAAGGGACCTCATCATGACTACTTTCACCTTCCCCCCAATCAATATCCTCAAAGAACAGAACGTGATTCTGAGTGGTATCTTACAATAAAACAATAAACCACCTTTTCCTCTGGTGGTTTTAGCATTTGCTGCCACAATGCTGTTTATTATGATTCCTCAGCATTGAGAAGAAATGTACTGGTCGAGGACCTAGAAGGATTTTGGTGGGTAAATGGTAATGGGAGGTACCATTGTGGTTTTTTTCTGTCCCATATCCCTTTCGCTTTCTTCAGCTAACAAAATCTATCTTCTCTGTAGGAGTCCCATTTTTTATGGTTCGAACAATAGATGGTCATGTTTTTCAACAACAACAAAAAACCAATTTAAGAAGGAAAAAACCAAAACCCCCATGGCATTGGTTCAGTGTTTGGATCCAGCCATGCATGAAGCCAACTGTACCTCGTGGATTCCCCAGTTTCCTGAGTCAGTATTCTCTTTCCTTAAAGTTGGTTTGAATTGAGTTTCCTCATTTGAAAAAAAAAAGGGGGGGGGGTCGGGAGGGGGGAGGTATCTGGTGAATACAGGGACATCTTCACTCTATTATATTTTCTAAATGTTCTCTGGGGTTCAAGACCTACTAGGTCTGCCTCCACATAAGAACTCAAGTGACAAAAGGAGAGTGTCATTCCTGTACACACAAATCCAATGTCCCTTTGCCCTGAGTAAACATGGAACATGAAAGTCTCCAGATAGACACAGAACCTATTTGTACCGTAGCACTAGCATCAAGGAGGTCTTAATAGAAAACCAAATTAATTTTTATCATTTGATTCTGTGAATTTGAACTAATATTTGGGAAGGGGTGGGTTTTAATGTGGCTAAACCCTCTGCAGGTAGAGGACAATAAGGGGTGTGATTTCTTTTCAAAACTCATCCACAAAGCACAAGTTGCTAATTAAGCTGTTTTTTTTTCCTTAATTCTTTTTCTTCTTTTTTTTTTTTTTTTTTTTTTTTTTTGGCAGGGGTGGGGGGTGGTACAGGGGAAGAAGGAGGATGATTGGATTATTCTCTAAACACCTCCTTCTAGCTTCATGACTTGGATCTCGGGTTCACTGTTCATCCTTCCCCGCTAACGCAGGGAGCCTCATTTCAGCTGCGGTAAAAACTCCACAGGTATCAGATCAGGAACCAGAAATTAGGCAATAAAGTGATCAAGGAAGCAGGCTTCATTATGGTTTTAAGAGTTCAAGCTTTTGAGACTCTCACCCCCTTTCTTTTGTCCTCTCATGAAGAACAGAACAGACCCGGATCAGTCCTTACCTAAGCAAATCACTCCAACATCCTCAGCGTGATCACAGTTATGCTTTCCCCATCCTTCATGTTTGCAGTTCCAGAGAGCTGACTCATTTCCACTGCATACGAGATCATCAAACCAGATTGGTCCCGAACCTTCTCCAAAATTAGCTGAACCAGAGAAACTGACAGCACTTCCACATTCAAGTTGTTTACAAACCACAGAAGCATGATCTATGTTGAAGTTATCATCACACACTGTTCCCCACTGTCCTTGGAACTTGACCTCTATTCTTCCAGAACACTGGTTGCCTCCATTCATCAGCCGCATCTCCAAATTGGACCCATCTGGAGCAGAGAAAAGAACCAGAGTTCAGAAGTGATTTTAGGAAATGAGCTTCCTCTGGATACTTGAGATTTGATGCTGTTTTTGAAAATGGTGCCTCATTTTGCATGCTGCCCATCTTTACACAGTGGGGAATTTTAATCTTTTAAAGATCAACCGACAACTAGGATTTTCATCTATACCTACTTACCAAGGAGGATGCTCTACAGATTAAAATCTGCTTTCTGTTTTGTTTTGTTTCCCTCCAGGATTAAGACAGAACACACACTCTTTTATGTAGAAATAGACAAATTTGACTCCAAACACCTATTTAAAAGACTAGAAAAAATAAAATTGGTCCATACAACAAAGTAGCAAAAAATGGCAAGCTGGTCATTTGTTGAACATTTGAAATCTTGATTTTAATCTTGCTTTATCAGCAACAGTTGAGAGCATGAAGATTAGAAACAGGAAAAAGTGAAAAATAAAAATGCATGAGCATACACAACGGTTTGCGAAAGCATCCTCTGGTATACCAAATTAATAAAAGTTGAGGAAAAATAAATCAAAATAATTCATTTCCTACCAATATCCTGTTGGAATCAAAGCTTTTTTACCCCCTTCCCCAACGCATCTGGTACCATTTTTAGCAAAGAACAGCTTTCTCATAAAGAAAATTCTCTCTATACACTCTTCCCTAGATTTTTCTGTGAGAACTAAAATACCCAAGAAAAGGAGATTTGGGATGAAATTCGGGGACATCCGAAAAACAAAATCTGTGCTTAAACAAAATGTTTAGATCCGCTTTTTTTTTTTTTTGAGAAAGTAACCCACTTTTAAAAGCTCTAAATACCAGGCAAAGACCTCTGCTTAACAGGATTTTTTTATCCTGACAATTTATAGTAAGAAAAATAATAATTCGCAATTAAAATAAGCATGTGGTGTCCCGGATGTATCATATATGCTAACTTCTTCACAACATTAGGCATTATATATTATTTCCACTACCCCTCCTTCACAGATTCTCAATTTGCCTAATTGTCACAGGAAACAAAACAAAACAGAAAGCAAATTTTAATCTGTAAAACATCGTCTTTGGCAAGCAGGTGTAGATGAAAATCCTAGTTGTTAGTTGGTCTTTAAAAGATTAAAATCCCCCACTATGTAAGGATCCTAATTGTCCATTATCCCTACTTAGAACATTCTCAATTTGCCTAATTGTCACAGGATCCCACACCCAGAAGAGAGTAGAGTCAGGATGTGAAAAGAAAAAGCAGTCTAACACCAGCGTTTATTGTCTTCACTGTTATACTCTGTTGTCCCAGTGCGTGTGATAATAGCAAAATCTCCCAAGAGGCAGAGCATTGAGGATTGAGCATTAGTCAGGGTGGGGAAATCTCAGAAATACGGGTTCTGAAAACGTGTGAAACTAGGGAGTCATTGAGTGGCTAGGCGTGCACCAGTTGGAGCTTTAGCTGCGTAAACTTCCAAAAGCAAATTTGATTAGTTCTATCCTTAAGTATAAAAAACTGAAAACAAGAGTTAAAAGCTGCACTGGGGTCTCAGCTTAAACACTCAGCTCTGTATTGCAATATAGTGAGAGCCTGGCAAAATTTATTATGATTTTTAACTTTGCTGTAGATGCTCGATGTAGATGTTACTATTGTTGTTCCGAATCTTCCCCCATAATGATTAATGATAGCAGACAAGGAGGAGGAGGAGGGGGGGGGGAGGGAAGAAGAGAAGGAAGGAAGGAAGGAAGGAAGGAAGGAAGGAAGGAAGGAAGGAAGGAAAAGAAAGAGAACTGAGTTGTCAAGTAATGAGAAACAGTGAGCTATGCAGAAACTAAAGTTAATTTTTACCACTTACTATACCAGTAGCTCCACATGTTTTAAGCACTGAGTTTCCAGAAACTGAAGCTCAGAAAGGTTTAACAAAATAACATTAACGAGTGTCTGAGTTGGAATTTTGTCCCTCACTTTTCTAGATCCTAGCCTGTCTTGCTCACGTACACCACAATGTCTGCATGGGGATTAGTCCTTTTTAAAACCAGTCCCATGGAGGAGATGGTCTCTAAGAAAGAGGCTAGGAGGTGAGAGAGTTGATAAAAGCCAGTGAAATGAGCAAGGAGAAATGGGAAGCCCAGGAATCTGAATTGGGTCATAAATATGACCTTGGGATCTGTCAGCAGAAAGGTCTGACCCATAACTTTCTGAGTTATTGTACGGTCAACTGAGATAAAATTTACCAAATGTTTTGTAAATTAATGATAATGAAATGTAAATGAAATGAACAGCACTGTGCACCGGAGAAAGCAATAATACTTTGCAAAACATCCTTCCTCCAGGATTAGCGCTAGGAATATTTATTTCTTGATCCAATAAGTCGATTAGCAGTTAATGGACAAAAAGGTGAATGCATGAAAGCAGCGTGTCACTGAGAAAGGGGACAAGGAATGAACTTAGATATCATGATATTTTTATGTAAGGAGTAGAAACTCATAGGAGGTTTACTGACCATAAAATTAAAACTGGTCACTTCCTTGTTGATTGCAGTGTTCAGAATCTTTTGATTTTTTTTTTTTTAGGGGGTTTGTCATGCATTTTCTGGTCTATTGGCAATGGATTGGGTAGTTTTATACATGGACTGGAGGACTTACAGCGAACTGGCCCCTTTTCGTTTTCAACCCATCTACATATTGGTTCCTCCCACAAAGCATTTCATGTCAAGGTTTTGACTTTTTAAAAATGTTTATTTATTTATTTTGAGAGAGAGAGTGTGTGTGCATGCGTGCAAGCTGAGGAGGGGCAGAGACTGAGAGAGAGAGAGAGAGAGGATCCCAAGCAGGCTCCCCTGTCAGCACAGAGCCAAACACAGCGCTCAAACTCATGAATCTCTAGATCATGACCTGAGATGAAACCTAGAGTCGGTTGCTTAACTGACTGAGCCACCCAGGCACCGGAGGCTTGGACTTTTTCCAAGTCTTACCTGAGCAGGTCACACCAGCATCCTGTTGGTGAGTGCAGTTATGTTTTCCCCATCCTTCATGTTTGCAGTCCCAGAGAGCGGACTCATTCCCTCGGCAAGAAACATGATCCATCCAAATGCGTCCAGAGCCTGGCCTGGAATTAGCCCATCCAGTGGCTTTGATAGCAGTGGGACAACCCAGCTGCCTACAAATCACGGAGACCTCATCCATGCCCCAGTCATTATTACACACAGTTCCCCATTCCTCCTGGACTTTCACCTCCACTCTCCCAGTGCACCTGTCTTCACCGTCCGCCAGCCTCAGCTCCTTCTCTGCTTCTCCTGCAACAATGCATAAAGGCAGCAGTTGGTCAGGATCCAAAGAGCAAGTTGAAAATTAGTATTCTTTCGATTACTATTTATTTTTCAAAGCCAAATTGGAGAAACATGCCTGGCCTCATCCACGGTACGATAGGAGAATGCTATTTGGGAATACACATACCAGCATCACAGGTTTCAGATAAAGTAATGACCTAAAACCAGTAAAGCTAAGTAACACAATTCTGATATTCTTTATAATGTCAACTTGCATAATCTCCACGGAAGGTTTACTATTAAAAGAGCATACTTCAGAATTGTATAGGGATGAGCCATGTAAGTTTCTCCAATTTCCTAAGATGGCAAAGATGAAGAGACCAGTCATAAGGAATTTAACACCCATTGTATACATATATGTAAAACACCATGAATTTTTAAAATACTACGCGCAATCTGATCAAAACTTTTCTACTTAAATGGAAATTGAGATGGAGATATTTTCCTACTGTCGCCTACCATAAAATAATCCCTTCTCCCTCCCAACCCCTCCCAAATGTCTCAGCTCCCATCCTATGATTATTTTAAATAACCTAAGAATCTGTGCTCTCACGCATATATATCTGACCTCCCTCAGTACATTTTTAGGTAAACTTTGGCATTTGAATTTATTGAAGTGTTCCGAAAATTCCATTTCATCCCAATAATTCTGAGGTTTTTCTCCAGAAAAACCCTATTCCCTCTTTTTTTAAGTAGACATTATTTCAAATCTTTAAACAAAATGCATTGCCCCCCCCCCCCCGTGTAACAGTTTGTTTTATTGGGGGGGAAAGTGTGCTAATATTTTGTTCCTTTTTTGATGTCACGTGGTTAGGATCTTACTTTGTACTTTTAATATCTGATCCTTTGAAATCGTGAAGTGTGTTTTTTAGATGCTGTTCAGCCTTCAGGAGAATTGTTTGCTTTTCAATAATTTTTGTCAGACTGGCTAAGACTGCAAGTAAATTTGACAAAGCACTCACCAAGAGAATTGGTGATCAAGCAGGAACTGAGAACTGAGACCAGAGCCACAGTGGAGGGACTCAAGAGAACAAACCATCTTCTAAAGTCTATGGGGGGAAAAAAAGGACAACAGTATTGTCTTCCCAAAGAGACTTTGGAGAATTTTGAGATTAACAAGGAAAGTCTAACCAAGACAAAGAACCTTTCCTTCAAAATGGCAAGGCGGAATGGACACATTCACACCCAGAATCATACAGTCTCAATGAAATAGCTTTGAAACTGTTCATGTTGGTAGGCAACCCAGAGGTGAGGAATTAGAAGCAAGTTGAGGATGGAGAAGAATTTCAAAAGCAGACTTTAAGACCTGGAAAATCAAAACAGCATCTGTGAAATTTAGCAGGGAGCAGTTCCCTCCACAGGCACAAAACAATATTCAACTACAGAGGTCCCCGTCTCCAAGCCCACTTGATCCAGATGGTTAGGTGGAAAGTTCCATGAGGGAATGGATTGTACCTATCAAGTTCAGCGCTGTTTCACCAATACCTGGTATACTGCCTGCTAAAGAGTAGCTGAACATTGATGGAATAAAGTGACCATGTTTCTTTGTGAAAAACCAAAATATTGTATAGAGTGTAAAACTCTAAAGCTTTTATCACTCTCACTTCTTAGTCTTACTCTAACCCAACACTTGCGTAAAAGTCCGAATGCTTTGGTAACCACACAGGAGCACCCACTTTGGGATAAGTCACTGAACTGTAAGCTTATGACTCAGGCTTTCATGTGGCATGCTAGCCTTCGATAAAAAAGCTCTGAAAAAAAAATTAAAAGTGCTAAATGAGTTTAGCACATTCATAGAAATCAGAAAGCAGATTTCAACACGCAGGGATGCTATTGTAAAGTTCCTCTAGGTGATCAACTTTCAATCAATATTCATTCCAGCGCGTTCTATCTTTTCTAACCATTGTTTCCAGACTCAATACTGTTCAGTTCATTTCAGCCCCTTTCTGAGTCTCACCTCAGCGGTTTGATGAAATGGATGCCAAATCTAATCTTTATCTCCCACCTTCAATTTTGAATCTATGGCAGACACAAGTTACTGCCATGGAAGCTTCATGTCCGTTTCCCATCCCTCACTGATGCCAACCACTATTATGTAAGACCCATTGACTGCCAGAATCATTTCATGCTACATTAAAAGGTAAATGGGGAATAAATAAGAAATGTTACCAGTAGGTCCAGAGTTTCCATGTAGCACCATTCTGAGTTTGTCCAGTCCAAAGTTTGAACGCTTTCTGAATCCTCTTGTGTTATTCCCTAGGAGTGTTCTGCTAAAGAAGGGGACCGCTAAAAATTCTAAAACATTATCTCACTTCTGCACACACACACATACAAATCCAGAAAGGCTACATAACAGGAGGTGGAGTCAATCAAAAAAGGGAAGTCATTCAAAAGACTGAGGTTCCCTTTCATACTCATGTTTTCTGCAGTATGGGACATGAAACAACCAAAGGAAATTGAGAAATATTTACTACGGATTTACAAAAATTAAGGGGAAATATTAACTCATGGACTGTTGTTATTGAAACGAATATTTATATTTCTGTACTTTGTTTTGGACAAATACAGTAGAAACAAAAAGGATAGGGGCGCCAGGGTGGTTCAGTCGGTTGAGCGTCCGACTTCAGCTCAGATCACGATTTCGCCCTTTGTGGGTTGGAGCCCCGTGTCAGGCTCTGTGCTGACGGCTCAGAGCCTGGCACCTGCTTCGGATTCTGTGTCTCCCTCTCTCTCTGCCCCTTCCCTGCTCGTGCTCTGTCTCTCTGTCTCAAAAACAAACAAACATAAAAAGAAAAAAGAAACCAAAAGGACAATCATGCAGTCAACTTGTGCCAAAAAGCTAAAGGGAAACAAGCAAAGTGTAATTAAATAATTTTTTATCATTATAAGCCCTTTGAATACTATTACCATAATCAAATGTGGTATGAATGAATAATTTTGTGTAGATTGTGTATACAACGGCACTTGTATTTCTTTTCTGATGAAATGAAGAGCAACAATAAAATCAGCCATGACCATTGCAGATCCTAAAAATGGTGAAATGAAAATTTACAAGACATAATTTTAGCCCCAAGTAATGCAAACTTGAGGGACAGAAACACACACGTTAACGATGATAAACATAGGTTCAAAGCGCAGGGTGAAAAATAGAGAAAAAAAGAGGTCATACCAAGTGGGATACAGGAATAAACAGTCAGAAAACCCTTTTCCGTGAGGACATGCTTAAGTTGTGTCCTAAAATATGAGGAGGACTTTGCCCAAAAGAAGAAAAGCTACAAGGATTCAAAGCGTAAGAAACAACCCATATGAAGCAATACAGGCGTGTGAAAACATGGAAATTTGATGGTTCATGATGGCATAAATATTCTTAGGTATTAGTGGGGGACCAGAACAGGTGAGTTAAAGAAGCATCCCCAGTCTTCCAAGGAGACACTCACTACAATCCAGTTCCTCAAGGGCATACTGACATCTGTCCATTTCTTGGACATACCTAACCTCTCACCCACGTTGTTCCTTCTGTGTGTACTGTCTTTCACCGGGCTAACTCTTACTCATCTATCTTTTATGTCTCAGTTAAACGCCACTTCACTAGGAAAAATAACTTTAACCTTGAATTACTCCAGAAAATGTGCACTCATGGTAACCTGCCCTTTGAAGATGATAACTCATACTTTTTATAGTTATTTGTGGTTCATCTTACTTGCTACTCTTAATACCCCAAGGATAGGAACTGTGTCTTCTTTTTCAACAAGACACCCGCCAGCCTTTGCCAAATGGTAGGCTCTTGATAACATCTATATTTTGTTACAGTAATAGGTGTTGTTGATAATGTTATTATGGCTGCAGAGGTAAACAAAGGTTACATGAGGAAGGACATCATGGGCCACGCTAAAGAATTTGAACTTTATATTATAAAGGTCTATTCCATGGAGTGGAAACTCAGGGCAGTAAACTAGAGCAATCATGGGATTTACCTTGTTAGTTTCTCATCTCTTACAGATTACTGTCCTTTGTTGCCTGATATTCAGTGTCTTGAAAATTTTTGTTTCATATGTTTTGTCTGTTTTTCACTTGTTTCAAGTGGGAGGATAAAGGTACTTCTTTTTTCTTCATCTTTAATGGAAGCAAAAATTTTTTGTTCACTAAGATTTTTATCTTTTTAATTTTCCAGTGGTCTATTCATTTCATTCCTCTACTATTTTTTTTTTTAATTAGGCCCTTCTTATACTGTTAGTAGATTTAAAAAATTGGGGCACCTGGGTGTCTCAGTCGGTTAAGTGTCTGACTCTTGAGTTTGGCTCAGGTCATGATCTCTCGGTTTGTGAGTTCAAGCCCCACATCGGGCTCTGTGCTGGCATAGCAGAGCCTGCTTGGGATTCTCTCTCTTTCTTCCTCTTTCTCTGCCCCTTCCCCGCTCACTCTGTCTCTGTCTCTCTGAAAATAAATAAACTTAATAAAACATTAAAAAAAATAAAAAAATAACATTCTACCTTCACTGCATTTACTCTTGTTCTCATTTCTTTCCATTACCACCCTTGCCTCCGGTCACCCTCAATATTGCTACAAGATAAAATGTAAAACCAAAGCATCTTTCTGATACTCCAATTTTGAAAACCGTTTACCATCATTATTTGTCTATCATATAACCTGTACTTTGAAGATTGTAACTCATACTTTTTATAATTATTTATTGCTCATCTTACTTGCTAGTCTTAATATAGCAAGCATAAGAAATGTGTCTTCTTTTTTAAAAAGTTGAATATATGACTCCTCTATTTGTTATTTCTTGTCACTTTCATTTTTTTTTTACCCTTTTCTGTCCCCAGCCTGCACCCTCTTCTCTCCCCAGCCCTTGTCATGGGGCAACACTCCAGTATATTTGATGCAGATCCTCAAATATGCATATGTGCAGACTTGTAAAATGAATTTTGCCTGTTTGTGTTTTTAAATTACATAAATGACATGTTATAATTAAAAGGTAAGAAGAATTAATAATAATAACAATAATAACACAAAGGGTAAGTAGACAAATGGAAGAATATGATAAAAAAATTTAGGTACTATATATAAAGTGGCAAAATATCTTTTCAAGGTAGACCACGATGAGATAAATTGTATAGTATACCTAAATCAGCTACTAGAATAACAAAACAAAGAGTTATAGCTATTAAGCCAATAAAATAGCTATTATAGCTATTATAGTTCTTAAGCCAATAAAATAGATAAAGTGGAATCATTAAAGATAGTTAATACAAAGGAAGCCATAAAGAGAGAAAAAAGAAAGAATAGATTAGACAAACAGAAAACAAAGAGCAAGATAATAGTTTTGGACTCAACTATATCTATAATCACACTAAATGTAAATGGTCTAAGTACACCCAATTAAAAGGCAGAAATTAGCAGCCTGGTTTAAAAAGCAAAATTCAACTATATGATGCCTAAATCATATAAAGGAAAAAGATAGGTTAAAAGTAAAACGATGGAAAAAGAAGCTGTGCTGACATCAATGAAAAGAAAAGCAGAGTGGCTATATTAAAATCAGTGAACATGGATTTCAGAGCAAAAGATATTTCCAGGGACAAAGAAAATCATTTCATAATGGTAAATGGGTCCATTTATCAAGAGTACATATGAATGCTAAATGTTTATGAAATTGACATGAGACCTTCAAAACCCATGAAGCAAAAACTTCTAGAATTGCAAGGAAAAATAGCAAATCCATAATTATGATAGGAGATTTCAATCTCTGTCTCTCAATAATTGATAGAACAATTAGGCAGAAAATCAGTAAGAGTATAGTAGAATGAAACAAAATCAACTTAACCTGATCAACATGTACAGAACATTTCATTCAATAACAAGCGAATATACATTCTTTTCAAGTGCATTCAAAACATTTCCTAAGATATTTCTGGACATATAAAAATTCTCAATATATTAAAGTAATTTGAATCATACAAAATATCTTCTCTGATCATTTCTGGAATGAAATTAGAAATCAACAACAAACATATCTCTGGAAAACTTCAAATATCTGGAGACTAAATAGCTCACTTTTAATAATCCAACGGTCAAAGAAGAAATAAAAAAGGAATTAAAAATATTAAGAACATATAAAAATGAAAATAAAACACATCAAAATTTGTGGGATGTCACTAAAATAGTATGCAAGGGGAAATTTATAGCACTAAACTCCTATATTAAACAAGAAATGAAAAATAAAGGTCACCACAAAACAGAAGAGACTCATAACTATGGAGAACAAACTGAGGGTTGCTGGAGGGGTTGTGGGAGGGGGGATGGGCTAAATGGGTAAGGGGCACTAAGGAATCTACTCCTGAAATCATTGCTTCACTATATCCTAACTAACTTGGATGTAAATTTTAAAAAATTAAATTAAAAATAAATAAATAAATAAATGTCACCAATTGTCACCTTAGAAAAAGAAGAGGACTGGCAGATCTCTCTCCAACCTGTAGCTCTGATGTATTCTGGATCAGCTTTTAACTCTTGATAGTATATCACTGTCCTCTAAACCCCTTCTCCTTCAGTGCTGCCATATGGTTCTGGCTTCTTCCCAGTGCAGCACACTTACCCCCAAAGCATCATACAGTTCTAATATCTGGAGGCTGGCAGCTTGACTTGGCACTTTAGGCCCTTAGCAGGGTGAGCCATTAAAACAATACACCTACCTCTCTCACTCATCCCCATTTCCTCCATTCCCTGCTGGGTTTTGGAAAGGAAGGATTTGTGGAGACCACCTCCCTCCTCTGTGACCCCAGAACTTCAGTCCCCTCCCAACACCTCCATCTAGTTAGTGGTACTCACTTGCTTGGAGGCAGACTCCCAACAGGGAGAGGGCTACCCTTCTCTAATGGTTTCTCTGAACATAATAAGATAAGGGCTCTGTATCAGTGAGAAAAGTCCCAGACTAATGGCAGAAATTTGCATTTTGAATATGTGTGTTTTGTGTTGTGAAACCTGAAACTCCTTATTTATTAATGGAAAGTCTGACTTCTCTTCTTTCTTTTCTTTCTTTTCCTTTTTCTTTCTTTTTTATTTTCTTTCTTTCTTCTTTTTTTTTTCTTTTCTTTTCTTTTCTTTCATTCTCTCTTTTCTTTTCTTTTCTTTTCTTTTCTTTCTGGCCTTCATTGCCATATTTTGTGGGGCTGTGAGAGGTTACATTATTTTAGATTATTCTGACCTAGGGTTCTTTCCATAAAAGGTACTTCTGAAGGCGAGATATAGGGTTGAAGAAGCCCAACAAGCCTCTAAAATTATAGCTCTCCAGTGTCCTTTAAAGAGAGGTGATTCTCAGCACTAGCAAAATCACTATAGTAGCCTAGTGTGTTTTCAAAAGCAGTTTTAGGGAAGGATGCTGGTTTTCAGTACTTAGTGCTCTTTGAGTTTTAGAGCATTGAGATTTAGGAATTTTGAGGGGATGAGAAGGATTATTTAGGGTCTGACTTACAAATAAAAGATTTTCTCTTGTGAATCTATATTCTTTCTTCTTTCTTTCTTTCTTTCTTTCTTTCTTTCTTTCTTTCTTCCTTTATACTTCCCCCCCACCCATCATTTCTTTCCATGTGCCTTCCTATTGGCCCAACTCGCGCCCTTTGCTTGGTTTTTGGTTTTGCTTTGCTTTATCATTGGTTCATTCCAGGCCTCAATTATTGAAGGACACTGCCATTAGTGAAAGAATAGTCCATGAGTCATACGGTTTTAAGACAAAGAAAATTTCTCTGTATGGTTTTTTTTTTTTTTTTTTTTTTTAATTTTTTTTTTTCAACGTTTATTTACTTTTGGGACAGAGAGAGACAGAGCATGAACGGGGGAGGGGCAGAGAGAGAGGGAGACACAGAATCGGAAACAGGCTCTAGGCTCTGAGCCATCAGCCCAGAGCCTGACGCGGGGCTCAAACTCACGGACCGCGAGATCGTGGCCTGGCTGAAGTCGGAGGCTTAACCGACTGTGCCACCCAGGCGCCCCTGTATGGTTTCTCTTTTAATCACACTTCAGAAAAGGAAAGACTTCCATAGACAAAATTAATAATCTGTATAATAATAATGGCTTTGGCTTTCACCTGAAAATCCAAGAATTACCATTTTCATTGAGATAAGGATTTTCTTGGTGTGGATTGCTTATTACTGTCCATGGGAGAGACAGGCGGTGTTTTTGCAGAAGTTCCTAAGTCCCAAAAGACTAAAAACCTATTTTGTCTCATATTTATGTATATTTTGAATTTATTTATTTATTTATTTTGAGAGAGAGAGACAGAGACAGAGAGAGAGAGAGAACAAGCAGGGGAGGGGCAGGTAGAGAGAGAGAAAGAGAATCCTAAGCAGGCTCCATACGGTCAGCACAGAGCCTGATGTGGGGCTTGAACTCACAAATTGTGAGATCATGCATGACCTGAGCTGAAATCAAGAGTCAAGTTGTCAACCAACTGAGCCACCCAGGTGTCCCTTGGCTCATTTTTAGAGAATGAGAAGCATAGTTTCTGTCCTTCTGTGTACCTCATAAGCTGGAGTTAAAGGCTTGTCCTATTCATTGTCAGAAATGTGGGATGACTGCTGGAAAGAATGAAGTTCTACTGACCTCAAAATAAGAAACAACTTGTTTTTCACAAACACTAAAACTACAAATTTTCTCTTTGATTTATTTTTCCCCAAAAAGAGAGGTAACAAAATATCAATTTTGAAAGTGGTGCCAGTGGTAGGGACCACAAGGAATAGGGTGTCAGACACCTACCTACAGTGAATGGTCTTAAATGCACTTTTTTTTTTATTGTTTCTTTTCAGAGTGTTACAAATTTGCCATCCTGTATTCCATAGAAAATGGAATAAAGACAGAGAGATGTAGAATATGCTTTCCTGCCCACAGCAAGGATTTGGAATTGACTTTCATATGTTGAGTTTCTGATTAGAAAAAATAATCAGATAGATTGAGTGGGTTTCCAACAAAATTGTTCCACTCCCAGTTTAAGACCATTTCTTACTGTTTCATTCCTTAGCATCTATACCCCACACTTACGTTTTGTCTTCATCACATTTATCTTCTCCTTTGTCTCTGTAAGTTAGTCATCAGATATTTTAATCACTCCCACAAAAGCAAACTGCATTAAAAAACTTTATGAGATAGAGGGAAAATATGGTCTTTCTTATATCACACTCCTCCCCTCCAAAAGCAACAAGCTATTTCTAATTAGAAACTTTCTGTTCCTTCTCCTCTTTTGTCCTCTGCACAAATACCATTTGCCTACAGTTTGCTTCAGTAAATTTTTATAGCAGTTTGCAATCAATTTTAAAATATCGTCCTTGGGGTTAAGATGGCAGAGGAGTAGGGGGACCCCAAGCTTGCCTCATCCCTTGAACACAGCTAGAAAAATACCACATCATTCTGAAAACCCAAGAAATCAATCTGAGGACTGAGAGAACAAAACTTTACATCTACAAGTAGAAAAATGAGCACCTTGTAGAAGGTAGGAGCTGCAGAAAGTTGATTTGGGGGCGAAAAGAACATCAGGTGCTACAGAAAGAAGGGAGCCTTGATCGCAGAAAGAGGAGTGAGAGAGAAAGAGAGAAAGAAAGAGTGAAGCAGCAGGCAGGAGAATGCACAAGAAAAGCTCTTCCCTAAAACCATTGACTGGGAAAGGATAGGGGCTAACTATTGAAAGCTATTATAACCAGCAGAGTGCAAAGTCTGAAGTTTTAGAAGTCCATGCCATCACCTGGCAGGCTTGGCAGTCCTCCACTGGGGAAGGAGGGTAGAGACCAGGGTGTGGGTAGCATGATCTGAGGATCCCATGGCTGTGAGGGGGAAAGCAGTACCCCTTCCTGGAACGCATATGGGAATGGTAGCATGGCATCTCAGGGAACAAGAGAACTAGCAGTGCCAACGTGATGCCCTATTCCCAAGGATAGGAACAAAGACACTGACTGAGGGCAGCAAATCTTGGTACCAGCTTTCTGCTGCACTTTACCATAAACTCCCAACCATTGTGTAGTTGTGCAACTGCTTTTCTGGGACCAACTGGCAAATGGCAAAAGCATGGCAAGATCCTCCCCTAGAGGATCCCACAAATCAACAATGGGCAGGTCCCTAAAATTACGAGTTTTGAAACTCAGCCACGTGCCTGAGATAAAACACAGGAGTACTGTGCCACCTGGCAGATGGACAGCTAGGAGGCAGACATGATGAAGGCAGGGATCTGACAGAAGCCAGAGACACAAGAGGGGTGATTGCTCTTCTGTGAGGGCTTCCTGAACAATGGTGGGAGGGAACTCCCTACTTCTGGCTCCAGGGAGGAGACAGCACCCCCCAGTGGAGACTGGAGCTGCATATACCAAGCCCCACCCCCCTTCATCCTACAGTTGCATCTCCACTAGGGCAAGTCGGCCCAAGAATCAGTGCAGCAGAAGACCAGCACAAACCCTTCTCATGCACCAAGTCTATTGATCCAAGAGTGCTGTAAAGCTTCAGCTCTAGGGGAAATGGGATCTAGCTGCTGCTGCTTCTTCTTCTTGATCTAGTTTCTTTTAACAAGCAGACCAAAACACACCTGGTTAAAACTTGCCACATGTGAACAAGGTCCAAACAACCCCACTGCAGGCAAGGAGAAACCCTGCAGAGGACTGACCTGAGGGTAGGAGCATCCAAAACACAACAGAAGTGTGCATATAGCACACCTCCTCCCCACTCTTTTGGAGCTCTTCATATAGCCATTACTCTCAGGAGCAGGTATATAACAGTCTTTCTTAACAATCACACACACAATAAAAACAATGATCTAGACAAAAATGACAAGACTGAAGAATTTATCCCCTCCCACCCACCCCTCCAAAAAAAGAACAGAATGAAGTAACAACCACGGATTTAATCAATAAATATAAGTAAGATGTCTGAACTGGAGTGTAAACAACAATTATACACCTGGCCTTGAGAAAATCATAGAAGACACTAGAGAATCCCTTACTGCAGAGATAAAAGAACTAAAAACTAGCCAGACCAAAATTTAAAATGCTATAACTGAGATGCAAACCCAACTGATGCCATGACAACAAGGATGGATGAAGTAGATGAACAAATCAGCTACATAGAAGATAAAATTATGGAAAATAATGAGGCTGAAAAGGAGAGGGAAAGAAAGGTGTTGGATCATAAATATAGACTTAGGGAACTCAGTGACTCCTTAAAGCACAGTAACATTCATATCATAAGAGTCCTAGAAGATGAAGAGAGAGAAAAAGGGGCAGAAGGCTTATTTGAACAAATAAATTACAAACCTCCCTAATCTAGAGAAGGGCACAGACATCAACATCCAAGAAGCACAGAGAGCTTCCACTGAATTCTTCAAAAGCCAGCCATCACTGACATATCATAGTCAAATTTATAAAATACACAGACAAGAAAAAAATCCTCAAAGCAACAAGGGAAAAAAGTCCTTAACCACAAGGGAAGACAGATCAGGTTCACAGATATGTCCATAGAAACTTGGCAAGCCAGAAGGGAGTGGCAGGATATATTCAAACGTACTGAATGGGAAAACTATGCAGCCAAGAATATTCTATCCAGCAAGGCTGTCATTCAGAATAGGACAGACAAACAAAAACTAAAGGAGTTAATGACAACTAAACCAGCCCTGCAAGAAATATTAAAGGGTTCACTTTGAGGGGCGGGGGAGGAGACAAAAACAACAAATATGAGAAAGAAACAGAGAATATCACCAGAAACACCAACTTAGCAGGTAATACAATGGCACTAAATTCATATCTATCAATAATCACTCTGAATGGACTAAATGGTCCAATCAAAAGACATAGGGTATCAGAATGGATTAAAAAAAAATAAGACAAATCTATATTCTGCCCACAAGAGACTCATTTTAGACCTAAAGACACCTGCAGAAAGTGACGGGATGGAGAACCATCTATCATGCTAATGGACATTGAAAGACAGCCAAAATAGACATACTTATATCAGACAAACTAGATTTTAAAACATTGTAACAAGAGATGAATAAGGGCATTATATCATACTTAAGGGATTTATCCATCAAGAAGATCTAACAATTGTAAATATTTATGCCCTCAATGTGAAAGCACCCAAATATATAAATCAATTAATCACAAACGTAAAGAAACTCACTGATAATAATACAAAATAGTAGGAGACTTTAACATCCACTTACAACAACGGACAAATCATCTAAGCAGAAAATCAACAAGGAACAATGGTTTTGAATGACACACTGGACCAGATGGACTTAACAGATATATTCAGAACATTTCATCCTAAAGCAGAAGAATACACATTCTTTTGGGTGCACATAGGACATTCTCCAGAATAGATCACATACTGGGTCACCAATTAACCCTCAACAAATACAAAAAGATTGGGATCATACCATGCATATTTTTAGACCACAATGCTATGAAACTTGAAGTCAATCACAAGAAAAAATTTGGAAATACCACAAATACAAGGAGATTAAAGAACATTAAAGAATGAAGGGTTAACCAGGAAATTGAAGAAATAAAAAGTACATGGAAGTCAATGAAAATGAAAACACAATATCCAAAACCTTTGGGATGCAGCAAATGGGGTCATAAGAGGGAAGTATATAGCACTACAGGCCTTTATCAAGAAGCAAGAATGGCACAAAAACAGATATTCAGATCAATGGAACAGAATAGAGAACCCACAAATGGACCCACAAACGTATGGCCAACTAATCTTTGACAAAGCAGGAAAGAATATCCAATGGAATAAAGACAGTGTCTTCAGCAAGTGATGCTGGGAAAACTGGACAGCAACATGTAGAAGAATGAACTTGGACCACTTTCTTACACCATACACAAAAATAAGCTCAAAATGGATGAAAGACCTCAATGTAAGACAGGAAGCCATCAAAATCCTCAAGGAGAAAGCTGGCAAAAACTTCTTTAACCTTGGCCACAGTAACTTCTTACTCAACACGTCTCCAGAGGCAAGGGAAACAAAAGCAAAAATTAACTATTGGGACCTCATCAAAATAAAAAGCTTCTGCACGGCAAAGGAAACAACCAGCAAAACTAAAAGGCAACCGAAGGAATCGGAGAAGGTATTTGCAAACAACATAACAGATAAAGGGTTAGTATCCAAAATCTATGAAGAACTTATCAAACTGAACATCCAAAAAACAATCCAGTGAAGAAATGGGCAAAAGACATGAAAAGACGCTTCTCCAAAGAAGACATCCAGATGGCCAACCGACATATGAAAAAATGTTCAACATCACTCATCATCAGGGAAATACAAATCAAAACCACAATGAGATACCACCTCATACCTGTCAGAATGGTTAACATTACCAACTCAGGCAACAACAGATGTTGGTGAGGATGCGGAGAAAGAGGATCTTTTTTGCACTGCTGGTGGGAATGCAAGCTGTGCAGCTGTTCTGGAAAACAGTATGGAGGTTCCTCAAAAAATTAAAAATAGAACTACCCTACGACCCAGCAATTGCACTACTAGGTATTTATCCAAGGGATACTGGTGTGTGGTTTCGAAGGAGTACATGTACCCCAATGTTTATAGCAGCACTATCAACAATAGCCAAAGTATGGAAAGAGCCCAAATGTCCATTGATGGATGGTATATGTATACAATGGAGTATTACTGAGCAATCAAAAAGAATTAAATCTTGCCATTTGCAACTACATGGATGGAATTGGAGGGTATTATGCTAAGTGAAATTAGTCAGTAAGAGAAAGACAAATATCATGTGACTTTATTCATAGGAGGACTTTAAGACACAGAACAGGTGAACATAAGGGAAGGGAAGCAAAAATAATATAAAAACAGGGATAGGGACAAAACATAGGAGACTCTTAAATATGGAAAACAAACAGAGGGTAACTGGAAGGGGTGCGGGGCGGGATGGGCTAAATGGGTAAGGGGCATTAAGGAATCTATTCCTGAAATCACTGTTGAACTGTATACTAACTAATTTGGATGTAAATTTAAAGAATAAAATTAAAGTAAAATAAAATAAAGTGAACCACACACACACACACACACACACAAAGAAGCAAGAAAAGCCTCAAATACACAACCTCATCTTATATCTAAAGAAGCTGGAAAAAGAATGGCAAATAGAGCCTAAAACCAGCAGAAGAAGGGAAATAATAAAGATTATAACAGAAATAAATGATATAGAAATAAAAAAAGCAACAGTAGAACAGATCAATGAAACTAGGAGCTAGTTCTTGAAAGAATTAACAAAACTGATAAACTCCTAGCCAGAATTATCAAAAAGAAAAGAGAAAGGATCCAAAGAAATAAACTTACAAATGAAAGAGGAGAGATGACAACACGACAGAAGTAGAAATAATTATAAGAGAATATTATGAGCAATGATATGTCAACAAATTGGGCAATCTGGAAGAAATAGATAAATTCCTAGAAAGTTATAAACTACCAAAACCGAAACAGGAAGAAATAGAAAATTTGAGCAGACCCATAACCAGCAAAGAAATTGAATCAGTAATCAAAAATCTCCCAACAAACAAGAGTTCAGAAATTGACCCACAACTATATGGTCAGCTAATCTTCAACAAAGCAGGAAGGAATATCCAATGGAAAAATGATGTTGGGAAAAACTGGATGACAACATGCAGAAGAATGAAACTGGACCACTTTCTTACACTGTACACAAAAATACATTCAAAATGGATGAAAGACCTAAATGTGAGACAAAAAACCATCAAAATCCTAGAGAAGAACACAGGTAGCAACCTCCTTGACCTCAGCCATAGCAACTTCTTACTAGACACATCACTGAAGGCAAGGGAAACAAAAGCAAAAATGAACAATTTGGACTTCCTAAAGATAAAAACTTCTGCACAAAAAAGGAAAAAATCAACAAAACTAAAAGGCAGCCTACAGAATGGGAGAAGATATTTTCAAAGGACATATCTGATAAAAGAGTTAGTATCTAAAATCTATAAAGAATTTACCAATCTCAACACTCAAAAAACAAAGAATCCAGTGAAGAAATGGGCAAAAGATATGAACAGACAGTTTTCCAAAGAAGACATTCAGATGGTCAACAGACACATGAAAAAATGCTCAACATCATTCATCATCAGGGAAATACAAATCAAAACCACAATGAGACACCACTCACACCTGTCAGAATGGCTAAAATGAACAACTCAGGCAACAACAAATGTTGGCGAGGCTGCAGAGGATGGGGAATCCTCTTACAGTATTGGTGGGAATGGAAACTGGTGCAGCTGTTTTGGAAAACATATGGAGGCTCCTCAAAAAGTTAAAAATATGATCCAACAATTGCACTATTAGGTATTTATCCAAAGGACACAAAAATGCTGATTCAAAGGAGTACATGTACCCCAATGTTTATAGCAGCATTATCAACAATAACCAAACTATGGAAAGAGCCCAGATGTCCATAGACTGAAGAATGGATGAAGAAGATGTGGTGTATATATATATATATATATATATGATGGATATATATATATATATATATATGATGGAAAATTGCTCACCCATAAAAAAGAATGATATTTAGCCATTTGCAACAATATGGATGGAGGTAGAGTGTATGTATTATGTTTAGCGAAATAAGTCAGTCAAAGACAAATATATTATTTCACTCATATGTGGGAATTTAGGAAACAAAACAGATGAAAATGTGGGAAAGTGAAAAAAAGAGAGAGGGAAGCAAACCATAAGAGACTCTTAACAATAGAGAAAAACTGAGGGCTGCTAGAGGGGAGGTAGGCAGGGGATGGGTTAAATGGGTGATGGGTATTAAGAAGGGCACTTATTGTGATGAGCACTGAGTGTAATGCAAGTGATGAATCACTGAATTCTACTCCTGAAATCAATATTGCAGTGTATGTTAACCGATTAGAATTTAAATAAAAATTTGAAAAGAGGGGAAAAAAAGAAAAAGATATGATCAAAGACAATCAAATAACTGATCCACCAAAAAAAAATAATAATAAATTATGAACTGCCTCAGCATTATTCTTTCAGAATTTGGATACTTAGGCCAATATCCAAATGAAGTAATTTTGTAGTTATATAAAGTGATCAAATTAAAACAGTCCCCTTTCACTGTACTAGAAGTATAATTCGTTTTATTTAAAGTTGTAAAAGAGTAAAGGAACAGTGCACGGTAATACACTGCAGGCTGAGTGAACTGAGAATGCATTTTCTTTTGCTTTCTCCATCAAGAAAATATTCACTTGGAGACTGACTCACAGTGAAAAAACATAATCTAGGTGCATATTCTCAAAGTATGGGTCCCAGCTCCTCATCTGAATCACCTTGTGCCCGTTGGCAATGGAGAGTCTCAGGCCCCATCTCAGTGCTAGTAAATCAGAATCTATCTCTTATTAGTGTTCCCCGATGGTTCATAAGTACATCAAAGTTTCCAAAGCCTGATCTAGGTGACTATTAAAAACCCCTAAAAGAAAAATAAATGACACTACGAAACTTGTAAAAATGAGATACACATGCCCATTAGTCATGCTTCTAAATTTTTTTAATGGTTATTTATTTATTTATTTATTTATTTTAATATGGAATTTATTGTCAAATTGGTTTCCATACAACACCCAGTGCTCATTCCAACAGGTGCCCTCCTCAATGCCCCTCACCCACCCTCCCCTCCCTCCGACCCCCCATCAACCCTCAGTTTATTCTCAGTCTTTAAGAGTCTCTTATGGAATGTTTATTTATTTTGAGAGAGATAAAGAGCATGCGTGGGGGGGGGGCAGAGAAAGAGAGGGAGACACAGAAACGGAAGTAGGCTCTAGGCTCTGAGCTGCCTGCACAGAGCCCGACACAGGGCTCGAACCCATGACCTGTGAGATCATGACCTGAGCCAAAGTTCGACACTTATGTGACTGAGCCACCCAGGTGCCCCTGTTAGTCATACTTCTAAAAAAACTTAATCACACAAGTAATAAAGGTAAATAAAATAATAAATTTATATTGTAAGTCTGTGAAGGTATATAGTAAAGGAGGCTTCAATTTTCTTCTCAAAGAAAAAAAATATTGTCCATGGACTTTATCTTTTTTCTTTTGAGAAAGGGATGCTAGCACAGAAGAGTGTAAGTAAAAACTGTCTTATGTGAGGCTTTCTTCCCTTTCCCTGTCTGCTTCTCATGATGTTTACTTCAGTGTCCTTCCAAGGAGGTCTCTTAATCTTAAAATTTTGCATTTCCTACTCTTAGTCAAATTGTATTACTGTTTTAATAACTCTTCCCACTGCATATTCTCCATCTTGAATTGGCACTTCTGAATTCGGAAAATGTAGTTGAGATCTAAGGATTACTTCTGGGAGATGTGCTTCTCCCTTGTTTGTGGTTGCATATTATTCTGCATCATTGAGACGGTTATTCTGCATAATTGAGACATACTATGCTTCAGAGAGTTTGCATAAACACTAGCCAGGATTACTGGGAGTTAAAACACAAAATTCAGGTATGGAAAAGCAACTACATAGAGCACTTGAACCTCCTTTGTACCTGTTGGAAGAAATATAAAGACTGTAGTAAACCCAGCTAAGGTTATTACAGTCTGGGTCTTTGAAGTACCATTTTTCTCTCCTTCTGTCTTTTTCCCACTTTCCAAGGTACTCAGGAAAATAGGAGAAGTTTCCAATTGGATTAACTGGATTAATTTAAATTAAATTGGATTAATTTAAAATATTTTATTCCCTAATGCCCTTTTTGTACCTGTCGTAATGTACAGGATCCTTCTCTTTTGATGGGAAAGGCAGGTAGTTATCTGAATCTAGGTTGAAAAAGTTATATATAAAGAAATTATAATAAAAGGGATATTGTGCTTTTCAAATCTGTGTTTTTTCTTAATCTAGGTAAGGCATATCCAAAATAAATATGTAAAGAAGAAAAGAGTTTATCTTCATGAAAAAAAAGAAAAGAAAAGAAAAGAAAAAAGAAAATCCAACCCAAAGTAAGTAGAAGACAGGAAATACTAAAGAGAATACAAAAAAATGGATAAAACTAAAGCCAGAATGATCAGTATTAAGAATACTGATATTAAGAATGGGAATCACTGTAAAGTCTACAGAATTAAAAAGGAGAAGAGGGAAATATAAAAAATTTTGCCAATAAATTGACAACTTATATGAAATGGACAAATTCCTTAAAAGACAGACTATGAAAGTCCACTAAAGGAGAAATAGCCTGTAAAAAATCCTAAAAAAAATCTTCCCACATTGAAAATTCCAAGCCCCATTGGCTTCATTGGTAAATCCTAACAAATATTTAAGGAAAAAAATAATACCAATTCTAAACAAACATTTTCAGAAAATAAAGATTGGTCACTACTTTCCAACATGCCCTTTGAAGCCAGTGTACCTTGATATCGAAACCAGAAAAAGACATTAAAAGGAAAGAAAATCGCAAATGAATATGTTTCACAAGTGTACATGCAAAAATCTAAGCAAAATGTTAGCAAATGAAATCCAACAATATATAAATAACCATCTATGTCATGACCAAGCAGGGTTTATCCCAGGAATATAAGGTTAATTTAACATTCAAAAGTCAATTAACATAACTCATTATGTTACAACACTTACACAGAAAAAATAATTTGTTCAACTTGACAGATGTAAAAAGTCTTTCACAAGATGCAATTTCAGTTTCCAATAAAAACTTCCAGAAAACTAAATATTTAAAGGGCACCTATAAAAAACTTACAGTCAAAATCATATTTAATGTTGCAAGACTAAATGCTTTCTCTCTAGATTAAGAGCAAGACAAGACACTTTCAACATTTCTATTCAACACTGTATTGGAGGTGCTGTCCAGTTTAATAAGACAAGGAAAATAAATAAAAGGCATTCATACTGAAAAGGAAGAAGTAAAATAGTTTTTTTTTTCTTTTGAAGGAATATGATTATCTCTGTAGTATATCTGGTGGAATCTACGAAAAAGACTGATAGAACAAATAGTTGAGTTTAGCAAATTTGCAGGATACAAGATCAACACACAAAATAAATCAGAAATTGAAACTGAAAAAGTAAATCCCATTTGTAATAGTATCAAAATTACCCAAAAAATTTTGTGATAGATATGACAAAACGTGAAAATCATATACATTCTAAACTACACAACATTATGGAGAGAAGTTAAGAAAAACTTAACTAAGTGGAGAGATGTATTGTGTTCTTGGGTTAGAAGACAGTATTATTGAAATGTCAATGCTCTCCAAATTGATTTATAAATTAAATTTAACCAAAGTCAATACCCCAACCAAATCAAGGATAGAAATTGGCAAATAAATTTTAAAATTTATCTGAAAACGCGAAAGGTCTAGAATAGCCAAAACAAATTTGAAAATGATGAACAAGTTGGAAGGTTAACATTATCCTATTTCAAGATTTTTTAATAAAGCTACCATAATAAAGGGAGTGTTGTATTAGTATAATCAACACATATATGAATAACTGATTTTTGACAAAGAATATATTTTTCAACCAATGATGCTGGAACAACTGGCTATCCATATGCAGTAAGATGAATTTCAATCCTTACATCATATAATACAAAAATTAACTCAAAATGGATCATAAACATACATTGAAAACCTGAAACTACAAAATTTTTCAACAAAAAAAAACAGGAGAAAATCTCTGTGACCTTAGGTTCCGCAAAGATTTTCTAACACCAAAAGCATGAGTTATAAAACAACAATTTGATAAATTGGATATCATCAAAATGAAAAAGCTCTGCTCTTCAAAAATCACAAAAGAATGAAAGACAAGCCATAGACTGGGAGAAAATACTTGCAAATTATGTATTTGATAAACGACTTGTATTCAAATTTTATAAAGAATTCTCAGGGTGCCTGGGTGGCTCAGTCCACGAAGCATCTTACTCTTGGTTTTGGCTCAGGTCATGATCTTGTGATTTGTGAGTTCAAGCCCCATGTCGGGCTCCACACTGACAATGTGGAGCCTGCTTGGGATTCTCTGTCTCCCTCTCTCTCTGCCCCTCCCCTGCTTACTCTCCATCTCTGTCTCTCAAAACAAATAAATAAACTTTAAAAAAATACAATAATTTTGTACAGAATTTCACCAAGGAATTTCCAGGATGGTGAATAAGCACATGGAGTAATTCTCAACATCATTAGTCCTTAAGAAAACACATATTGAGAAATCCACAAGGAGATACAACTTACATACCTATTAGAATGTCTAAAATTACACAGACTGACTACACCAAATGTTGTTGAGAATGTTGAGGAACTGGAACTCTCATATAGTCGTGTGTGTGTGTGTGTGTGTGTGTGTGTGTGTGTATTATTTTTTTTTATTTTTTTAAATTTATTGTTAAATTGGTTTCCATACAACACCCAGTGCTCATCCCAAAAGGTGCCCTCCTCAATACCCATCACCCACCCTCCCCTCCCTCCCACCCCCCATCATATAGTCTTAATGGGAATTTAAATAATGTAACCACTTTTAAAACCAGTTTGACTATTTTTTTAAATATTAAACAAACTCTTAAGTTTACTTAAGAGAAATGGTAATATATGTCCCTTTAATGACTTGAATATTTCTGCCAGTTTTATTTGTAATAGACAAAACTAGAAACAAATGAAAAGTCTTTCAACTGGTGAATGGGTAAACAAGCAGTGGAATATTACTCAACATTAAAAAGGAATAAACTATTGGGGCACCTGGGTGGCTCAGTTGGTTAAGCATCTGACTTCAGCTCAGGTCATGGCTTCGCATTTTGTGAGTTTGAGCCCCGTGTCAGGCTCTGTGCTGACAGCTCAGAGCCTGGAGCCTGTTTCAGATTCTCTCTCTCTCTCTCTCTCTCTGCCCGTCCCTGCTCATGCTCTGTATCTCTCTCCTTCAAAAATAAATAAACATTTAAAAAAATTAAAAAAGGAATAAACTACTGATATACCCTACAAGAGGAAGGAATCATACTTTATGATTCTATTTACATAGAATTCTGGAAAATGCAAACTGATTTATTGTGACTGGAAGCAGTGCTTGCTTAGGGATAGATCGGGAAGAGTGGAAAGGAGGGATTACAGCAGGGGGTAATTATGATGAAAGTTTTTGGGGTAAGTGATATGTTCATTGTCTTGACTGTGTTGATGGCTTCACAGGCATACACCTTCATCAAACTAAAAAATTGAACACTTTAAGTGTGCACAGCTTAGCGTATATCAATTATTCCTCAATAAAGCTGTTAATTAAAGTTTTAGTGAGCAATTACTAGTGGGAGATAAAAGAAAGGGAGAAGTCAGCTCCATCTTTCAGGTTTACAACAGCTCAAGGCGCAAGGCAAACCATCCAGTGAGAGTTGGTTTTGGAGGAACTGAATGTGTAAAAAAAAGACATTTAGGTGGCCCTGGAAGTTAGAACATAATTTCGTTGGCAATCTGTGACCTTTTTATATGGGCCTGTGCATGGCAGATGGAAGAAGGAAGAGAAATAGAGAAGTAGGGTAGTACCAGATTTTGGAACTTCTTTGGAGTTTTGAAACAGATTTGGGGCTTGTTAGTAAAGTCACTGTGCCCATATTCTCATTGTATCCCTTCTAGAATGAAGCCCTTGGCTGTGTCAGAATCACCTAGTGTTTTATGCTGTTTCAAATCTCTACATATCAGTTGCAGGTTTATAGTATTATTATACAAATCAGGAACAAACGTATGCTTTTTCTTTAGTCCTCCATCACCCACCCCTAGAGAATATCTGTGTTCTCTTCCTAATTTGCCTAAGACAGTCTCCGTAGCACTGAGCAAGTTCAAGTTCCACTTTTCCTTTCCTCAGGTAATTGTCTAGTCTTCCATTGCAGTTCATGGAGAATGGCCATCTACATCTGATTATCCTTGTGATAGGTGCCAAAAGTCCCTTGTTTTCAGATTTTTCAACTATTATTATTTTAGCCTTTCTGGATAGTTCTTCATCCCTTCCTTGTATCTGATTTCCCTTCCCCTCAAAACCCCAGAGTGCAATGTTTTCTGAATCCTTTATGCTCTTGGCCCTCAATCAGTGCTGCCCTTGTTCTCAGAGTATTTTCCCTTCATATTCTAGCATACTGAGCACAAATTTAAGCTATACATTTGCAAACTCATCATTTACATTGAACATACAAAGTGTGTACGTTGCATATGAAGAGTTCATTGCAGGAGGCTGATGACTAATGGCTGACTCTGATTCCATCAAACTCTGATTTCTTTCCCCCCAATTCTAGTAAATGGACTTCTGCTTTGCCCCTGCCTTGTGACAGTCTTTGTCATGTATCAATATGCTTTATTTATGCTTCACTTACTAACTTGATTATCTCTCCAAATTGATGAGTGTTTCAAGATGAGGGGTCCTGCTTTCCAACCAATATGTAGGAGACAGAATCAAGATCTTTTCTTCATACTGTTTTACTACCAGCCAGAGATTGGATAGCTTTCTCTTATATTGAGTCTAAATTGTTTTTCTCTACAAAGCAACATTGTAAATACCCTTATGCATTTATAGCCCCAGAAAATTATCATTTTCTTAGCCTTCATTTAGTTATTTCAGCTAGTCAAACTCAACTGCACCATATATATACAATAGCTATTGAATTACATGTTATGGATAATCCCACACTGACCTTTCTCCTTGTTCTTAATCTTTTCTTGCTCTTTCTCCACATTGCCTACAATATTAGCTTTTTGCTCCTAAATCTGGACTCTGATTTTATCCTTGGGAGCTTAGATTTCATGTTGTTTTCAACACCCTCAGCATTTGATTGTTCGTTTCCCAGTGTTCTTCATCATAGACTTGCAAGTCAAGCTTTTCCCTTTTAAAATTTATTTGTGAAAAAGCAGTTTATACTCACAATTTGCTTTCCTTTCATCCAACTTAACTCAATGCAATATGGTTTCTACTCCATATATTTTTGCATTTATTTATTTATTTTTTATTTTTTTTAACGTTTATTTATTTTTGAGACAGAGAGAGACAGAGCATGAACGGGGAGGGTCAGAGAGAGAGGGAGACACAGAATCCGAAACAGGCTCCAGGCTCTGAGCCGGCAGCACAGAGCCCGACGCGGGGCTCGAACTCACAGACCGCGAGATCGTGACCTGAGCCGAAGTCGGCCGCTTAACCGACTGAGCCATCCAGGCGCCCCTATTTTTGCATTTAATAAACAAATATATTCATATGTTATTTGTATCAAGTACTCTGTTTCTTGGAATACATTAGAAATTAATTCATTCAAGGCTTCTAATCTCATTGAGCATTCCTCATTAGGAGGAATGACAGACATAAATATTAGCTAATAAAGTGTTCTATGTAATATACAGGGCAGGAGCATAACAAGGGTACTTAACACCCTGCAAACAATTCTAAAGGATTTGTATGACATCCAAGAAAAATGTCCTTTAAGTTGAGCTCCGAAGGATGAGTTAGACGGCTACAATGGAAAAGTGGAAGACTTTCCAGGTAGAAGGAAAAACATGTTTAAAGTCCAAGAGATAAGAAACAGCCTTGGTACACTGAAGGAGCTAAAAATCCAGTATATTTGCAACATAGAAACAGGATAAGATTAGCATTTGTTGAGTTCAGAGGCAGGGCAGAAATAGTTCTCATAGAACACTTAAGGCCATGTTAAGAATTTTCCATTAAGGGGCACCTGGGAGGCTCAGTCGGTTGAGTGTCTGACTTCAGCTCAGGTCATGATCTCACGGTCCATGAGTTCGAGCCCCGCATCGGGCTCTGTGCTGACAGCTCAGAGCCTGGAGCCTGCTTCAGATTCTGTGTCTCCTTCTCTCTCTGCCCCTCCCCTGCTCAAACTCTGTCTCTCTCTCTCTCAAAAATAAATAAGCATTAAAAAAAATTAAAAAAAAAAAAGAATTTTCCATTAAGAGCATAAAGAAGATCCTGAGTGGTTGCAAACAGAGTAGTAATATAATCAGATTTCTGTTTCCAACAATTACTCGAGCTATGTTATAAAAAGAGCTTGCAAAAGGGCAAAAGTAGGGGTAATAATGCCAGACAAGAGACTCTTAGAGTTTTCAGTAAGAAAGGACATATGGTGTGGATGATGGGATGTAGCGGTGGGTTCATCTGCGATTAATTATTCATATAAATAAATGACTCACTGACTGAATAAATAAATAAGGTGTATTCATGTACCAATAATGACAAAGTGCTGTAGCCCAAAGATTATCATTGATTCAACTGTACCTACTTGAGACCCAGGAATAGAGAAAGAAGAAAACAGCAGATATGGGCAAAGTACACTCTCATAGTCTAAAAGATAAACTTTGGTAGTTGATGATGAGGGATGAGAGAATTCAAGATGATGGATTGAACCACCAGTAAGGTTGTCATGAACTATGGTAAGGAATACTGGAGGAAGGACAGATTGGAACGAAAGACAGTGAGCTAGAACCAGACATGTGACAGTTGAAGTCTCTTTGAGACATCCAAGAGGAAGCAATGAGAAAACAATATACTTGCAACTAAGAATTGTAGAGGAGCCAACTAGACCAGAGATGTAAGTTTAGAAGTGTTTAGATGGCAATTAAAGACGTGAAAATCGAAGAGATCATTTACCATGAGAGCCTCGGTAATGATGAACATTGAAGAAACTCCAGCATAGAATGGTGGGATGGAGGAGAAATGGTTTTCCAAAGAAACAGAGAAAGAATGCTCAGATACATTGAGAAAACCCTCGAGAGTGGGGCTCCATAGTCAAGAAAAGAAAATATTAGGAACAAAAAAAGAGAAGAGTTGCTGTGTCAAATGATCTGAGGACTAAAGAGAGTTTTTTTGGATTTGTGATGTGGAGGTCAATATTGAGTTGATGTAGAGTTTCAGTGAAGTAATTTTTATTTTTGTGTAGGAAATATGAATAAGTGACATAGCACAGGTTGTGGTAGAGTGCATGACAAAACGGAAGACCCAGATGAGGACTGAGGTGTTTATTTAAAATTGTTCCTATCTGCTCAGTTGTGCCATTTTTTTTTTTTTTTCCAGCAGTGATCGCAGCCAGGGGAGATACACAAGATAAACAACAGGAACAGAGCAAAATCCAGCCTCAATGTCTCTCTGGGTCACCCACTCAGAACTTCCCTGTCATTGTGTAACAATTCATCACTATTACTAATTCCAGAAACAATTACACTGCAATTCTACCAAGAAAAGTCTACTTCCCATTCTTTCCATCCCAGTTTTTTTTTTTTTTTTTTTTAAACCGGACCACTGCATTAATAACTTCTAGTCCTTGTGAAAGCGTTCTAAAGAAACACTACAGATGACAAGATCTTGGTCACTGCAATTTCCAGGAACAGACACAGTCAAGGGCTAGTGGTTTCAGAAAGGGGAATAATATTCACAATAATATTGTGAACATCAAAAGGTTCAGCTTGTGTGGTCTTAGAAATTAAGGCAGGGCAGATCATTTTTAACTTAACTTATCATCAGACAAGTGACAAGAAAAACAAGAACCCAGAGCAGATGAAAGGCCCTACCTAGTTGCACTGATTTGGGTCCTCTATCGCCATAGCACGTATAAAGTTCCAATGGGACCATGTAGAAAGAAGAAAGGGTTTACAGATTTAACCGGTGCCCTTTGCTGAGAAATAAATGGAATCGCCATGAATGGGAGTTTGAATTCTTGATCTGCTAGGTTGAACTGGAAAGAGGGGGAGGGCGAAATGTGAGTTCTGTTACTTGCCACAATACTGGAGGATCATTCAAGTTACTTGCATCCTGAGAAGACACTTTTGAAATATGTATGCATATTTGAGGTTTATAGTTTGTTTCACAACACTCTAAATCTTACTTCTCAGCCTTTAGGAAACATTATATTTTAGAATCTTTTGCCTGTTTACTATTTTTGATTTAGAAAAATAGTTCCACAGATTTTTTTATTTGCTTTTTCCCTTATTTGACTCCCTTTCAAAAGTTGTCCAATCAAACATGACTTTTACCTTTTAGTCACTCTCTTAGCAAACATTTCCTCCAATTTACTTTGCGTTTATGTAAAAATGAATGTCAACAGTTTTTACTGCAATCACTTTCAGATATTGACGATTTCACCTTTGGGTGAGAAGATATTATATTCAACCATCTGGATTAAACAATTTTTGAAATATGTGTCATATTTTACCTTTTCATACATAAGGTTAAAGTGTGTACAAAGCAATTTTATGTTGGGAAAAACTTTATATCAATCAGAAAATATTAGGGGGAAAAATGTAATGAGCTGATTCTGAGATAAAAACACAAATATTTTGCCATAGAGTAATAACATATGAATTCATTAGTATCTGTTAATAATCTAACAGAAATCTCTTTACCAAATTCGCAGCTAATAGCATGTAAAAACTCAGGGAATGTAAAGAAAAACACAGTTCTAAAAAAGACAAGAGTTTGGAATAAAATACAGAGGAAGGTAGGACTGTGTCATTAAGGCCTGTAAAGAAAATCGCAAGGGATAGACAATATCAATAGACATGTAGAATATGATCTCCAGAACAAAATTATCAAAAACAAAATCTAGGTTTACAAAACTGGTCACAGGATACAGTTAAAAGCCACTCATATATCAGCAATTTTTTTGAGTCTGGTACAAAATATTAAGCCCTAAACAAAAATAAGTTTACTGAATAAATGATTAGAAGAATGATTGAAGTTTCAAAGTATTTTGTTAAAAACATTTTTTATATAAGAGTGCCTGGGTGGCTCAGTCGGTTAAGCATCCAGCTCTTTATCGCGCTCAGGTCATGATCTCACAGTCCTTGAGTTCAAGTCCTGCATCGGGCACTGTGCCGGCAGCTCAGAGCCTGGAGCCTGCTTCCAGTTCTGTGTCTCCCTCTCTCTCTCTCCTCTCTTGCTCGCACTCTGTTTCTCTCTCAAAAATAAATAAAACATTTTTAAAATTTGTAAAAACTAAAAAAACATTTTTTATACAGTTCCTCATTGGATCTTGTTCTGAGATAATGTCTGAGATAAAGGAGAAAATTTTCACTTCAAGGATCTGTTAGTACATTCATTCTGTAACTTAATTAATGCAACTCCGTCTATGCCAGCAGCTTTGGTAAGTGCAAGGAATAAAGTAAACACGATCCCTATCCTCAAAGAATATACAGTCTAATTTAGAGCTTAGCCAATTACAATGTCATAATTTTATATACAAAAATCATATAAGACCATCTTTTTTAAAAAATTTTTTAAATGTTTTTTATTTATTTTTGAGACAGAGAGAGAGAGAGAGCATGAACGGGGGAGGGTCAGAGAGAGAGAGGGAGACACAGAATCTGAAACAGGCTCCAGGCTCTGAGCGGTCAGCACAGAGCCCGACGCGGGGCTCGAACTCACGGACCGCGAGATCATGACCTGAGTTGAAGTTGGCCGCTTAACGGACTGAGCCATCCAGGCGCCCCGAGAGCATCTTTTTAAAAAGGAAAATCTATTAACTCTGCTCTTGGTACTTTACTTAAGGGCTCAAAACAAATTCTGGTTCAATAACGACAGATGACCTTATTTTTAAATAATTATGTGAATAAATAAGTAATTAAATGAAAGAAAACTAGAAAATATTTAAGCTGAAGATATTATTACATTGGAAGTTGCCCCCGGAGACCATCCTAAATGGTTCCTTTCCAAAAGCACCTTTTGAGCTAGAGGCTTTGGCTTTTCAGCTGCATTTTTTCCTGGCCAAATTTGCACACAATAATAAGTTAATTTTCAATGTAGTCATCTATGATTTAAAGCGAAAAGAAAAAAAAAAGCAGGATATAAAAGTAAGTCATTTTAAAGTTAGGTCCAGTAAGTAGTGAAAGGGTAGGAATGACTGAAGTGGGGGAAATTAGTCTGACCAAATAAGAATGACCACTTAGGACATAGGACAGAGCAAGTGTTCCTTTGAGTATCAGAAACAGAAACTTAGAATATGAGGTGAGGTGGAAACCAGTTGTAGCCGTCAGGCAAGACTGCAGGATTGAGGGCACTTCCCTTGTTCATCAAAATATGCTGATGCTCTACGAGACTCTTAAAAACTGAGAACAAACTGAGGGTTGATGGGGGGGTGGGAGGGAGGGGAGGGTGGGTGATGGGTATCGAGGAGGGCACCTTTTGGGATGAGCATTGGGTGTTGTATGGAAACCAATTTGACAATAAATTTCATATATTGAAAAAAAAATTAAAAAATTAAAAAAAATTCAAAAAAATTCATACAACTAAAAGAAAAAAAAAAATGCTGATGCTCTATGTGTGCAAGAAGGCAGGATTGCCGGTGTGAGTGGCTTACAGAGTAAGATATCCAGATGAGAAAACAGGCATTTGCAAAGTCATTTTTACTTCCTGCCAAACCATAAGGTCTGGAAGATGGGTACGAAAATTGGAAAGAATTAGACCTTTTCTTTTAAAATTAAGAAAAAGTGACTTTAAAAGTCAGATATTGCACATGAGGAAGCAAAACATTCCCAGGGACAACGAGGAATAGTAAATACTGAATTCCGATAAGTCACAGACAAAGAGAAGGAAACTAAGCCAATCTTGACTACCAACAATTGCAGGTGACCCACTCTTATTTTTTTGTTTTAATTTTTAAGGTTAATTTATTTATTTTGAAAGAGAGAGAGAGAGAGCATTAGTACGGGTGAGGCAAAGAGAGTGAGAAAGAAAGAATCCCAAGCAGGCTCTGTAGTGTCAGCGCGGAGCCCGATTGGGGACTCAAACTCAAAAACCATGAGGTCATGACCTGATCCAAAATCAAGAGTTGGAGGGTTAACTGACTGAGCCACCCAGGCATCCCAATGACTCAGATGACTCATTCTTTACTCAGGTAAAGCATGGTCCATTTACAGGCAGGTTGCCTCATTTCATCTCACCAACTACCTTGTGAAACAATAATTTCTTCACCTTGCAGATAAGAATACTGAAGCTTGTAAGTTAAGTGGCTTACCCAACAACGATTATTATGTAGAAGAATAAGAACTGAAACTGACATTTTTGACTCCAGGCTTGTTTTCCTTTCCACTTAAACATATTCTCCTCAGAGTTAAAACACTTTTTGAACTCTCTCTAAAAAGATCCCCAATTCCATCAACTGATGAATGGATAAAGAAATTGTGGTTTATATACACAATGGAGTACCACGTGGCAATGAGAAGGAATGAAATATGGCCCTTTGTAGCAACGTGGATGGAACTGGAGAGTGTGATGCTAAGTGAAATAAACCATACAGAGAAAGACAGATACCATATGGTTTCACTCTTATGTGGATCCTGAGAAACTTAACAGAAACCCATAGGGGAGGGGAAGGAAAAAAAAAAGAGGTTAGAGTGGGAGAGAGCCAAAGCATAAGAGACTCTTAAAAACTGAGAACAAACTGAGGATTGGTTGATGGGAGGTGGGAGGGAGGGGTGGGTGGGTGATGGGTATTGAGGAGGGCACCTTTTGGGATGAGCACTGGGTGTTGTATGGAAACCAATTTGACAATAAATTTCATATATTGAAAAAATAAATAAACATTAAAAAAATTAAAAATAAATTAAAAATAAAAAAATAAAAAATAAAAAGATCCCCAAATCCTTAAGACAAAGAGAAAGTGAATCACACAATTTTCCATCATGATGAACACCGTCCCAGAGACCAGAAATTTTCATGTAGGTGGAAGGAGTTGGAAAGAAGGGAAAATCTCCATTTCAAGCAAAACTTAAATCCTTAGGAGAGTGCCAGTTCAAATGGGCAAATTATAACTTGGCGGGGTTCTGAGGTATTTGTATTTTTTTCTTATCTTTAGTACTCTTGATATAAGGATGTTGTCACTTATTTGTGATAAAACTAATCTTTCCTTTTATTGTCTCTAGAAAAAAAAAAAAAGTTAGGCGAGAACCAAACTTAGTTTTCCTATTGAATTCCAAAAGTGGTATGTGAGTTCTCCGTTCATCTTTGTACAATTGCCTTATATTTTGTCAGCAGAGAGATGAATATTTTCATAAATGGATTCTCTAGGAGTGTAATGTTCTTCCCTTTTTGAAAACAGCTGTTTGCAAAAACCAGGAACATCACACCCAGTTATTTGCCGAAAACCTCAGCCTTTTATTCCATAATAAGAATTGGGTACAAAATGTACACAGCACAGACTTTCCCCCCACCTCGTGTTTACTATTGAATCCTTAAGTCCAAGAAATTTAAGATTTCACTCATAGACACAGATTTTAAGGAAGCAAGTGGACAAGTATGCAAATACAAATATTCAGAGTCATGTGGTATCACAAAACTTTTGAAACAAGCATGTGTCCAGTAAGAGGAGAAAGTTGTCAGCAAAATTTAGAATATCCATTCGATGGAATACTATGCAGCTGTTAAAAATAATATTGGCATGTTTTATGTATGGATTTGCAAAATCCATGCTATTTTATTAGTGAGAAAACCAGAACACAGAATATTATAGTATGATTACATTATATAAATGTCTGCAAATATTTGTCTGTGTGTGTATATATATATATATATATATATACTTATGCATATACTAAAAGTTCTGAAGTAATCAAACAAAAATTGTACTTTATTTATGACTAGTATATCATAGAGTTTATTTGTATATTAAAAGTAAAGGAGTATCTTTAAAAAAATTTTTTTAATGTTTATTTTTAAGAGACAGAGAGACAGAGAGAGACAGAGTGTGAGCTGGGAAGGGGCAGAAAGAGAGGGAGACACAGAATCCAAAGCAGTTTCTAGGCTCTGAACTGTCAGCACAGAGCCCAACATGGGGCTCGAACTCATGAGCTGTGAGATCATGACCTGAGCCAAAGTCAGATGCTTAACTGACTGAGCCACCCAGGGACCCCAAAAAGGAGTATCTTTTAAAAATAATATGTGGCGGGGCGCCTGGGTGGCGCAGTCGGTTGGGCGTCCAACTTCAGCCAGGTCACGATCTCGCGGTCCGTGAGTTCGAGCCCCGCGTCAGGCTCTGAGCTGATGGCTCGGAGCCTGGAGCCTGTTTCCGATTCTGTGTCTCCCTCTCTCTCTGCCCCTCCCCCGTTCATGCTGTGTCTCTCTCTGTCCCAAAAATAAATAAAAAACATTGAAAAAAAATTAAAAAAAAATAATATGTGGCTCCCTAATCTATTTATATCTTCAGTCACTTACTTAGGAAATATTTACTGATCACCCAGTAGATGCTAACTATCTCTGGGATAGTTGGTATGGATTCACAGGTGAACAAGGCACCATAAACAAGAAAATCAACACCTACAACAGAGTTTGGCATAAGTTTGGATGGCAGTGTGTATGGGTACTTTAAGAGCATAGATAGATGTCTCTTAACATCAATGGAGTCCAGAAATCTCTGTCCTCTGCTAAATCTGAAACTGCATCAATAGTCATATAGATAGAGGAGGAAATATTCCAGCCATAGATATAAGTAGTAGAAAGGCTTTGAGGCATGTGAAAATATGACAACCTTGGGAATTTGGAAGTTGTACGAATAAAGTGTAAGTTATCTAAAGATGTGGAAGGATTTATATTTGAAAGTTAGGAAATAAAAGAAAAGCAAGGAATATTGACTGTATGGAAGGGGAGAATGTAATGAAAGAGTTTAGTCAGGGAAATATGTTTATATTTGAAAGATAGATAATTCAGAAAGGGAATGAAGAACAACATGGAAAACCAGATGTGTATCTCAAGTGGACACAAAAGATGCACACATCTAAAGTCAACTTTTTCCTTAATTCTTAAACATCTATGATCTGAGCCTTTACCTTGTGGTCACGCAAGGAATTTAGTCCCCGTGCCTAAAATTTCTGAAACTCTTCAGTGCATGTTTCGATTACTTCTCAAGTCACTTCTCGAACTTTCTTTAGGATCGCCTCTATTCTCTTGCCGTGTTTCTTCCTAATATTTTTGCTAATCATTCTTAATGAAGATTTAATGAAATCAAGGGAAAACAAAATGGAAATTTAAAATTGAATATCTGGGCATCTGGGCGGCTCAGTTGGTTAAGCGCTGGACTCTTGATTTCAGCTCAGGTCATGATCTCAGTTAGTGATTTAGAGCCCGCATTGACTGATTGGGATTCTCTCTCTCTCCTCTCTCTGCCCCTCCTTCCCTCTCTCTCAAAATAAACAAACACAATAAGATAAGATAAGATAAGATAAGATAAGATAAGATAAGATAAGATACAATAATTCTTGCCCTTGTGTCCATTACCCTTGCCAAGTCACAGGGATTCCCTGTGCCATGTTTCTCGAACTTGTTTCTATTCAGATCAGAGGCCACTCTCTAATAGTACTTATTCACCAGGTCTCAGTACTCCTAAGAGTAGAAAAAAGAAAGATAATAATCTAAAATCATTTCACCAAAGAACAATCTTGGCACCCATTGAAGAGAATTCTTTTGTTTATTTGCAGAGCTTTCCCTACAAGTTTTAGCTAAGTGTTTTTAGCGTTCATAATCAGAGGGCAATGGCTCTTTCTTTCTTTTTTTTTTTTTAATTTTTTTTTTTCAACGTTTATTTATTTTTGGGACAGAGAGAGACAGAGCATGAACGGGGGAGGGGCAGAGAGAGGGAGACACAGAATCGGAAACAGGCTCCAGGCTCTGAGCCATCAGCCCAGAGCCTGACTCGGGGCTCGAACTCACGCACCGCGAGATCGTGACCTGGCTGAAGTCGGACGCTTAACCGACTGCGCCACCCAGGCGCCCCAACAATGGGTTTTTCTAAATAAATGAGCTCCTGGGGCGCCTGGGTGGCGCAGTCGGTTAAGCAGCCAACTTCGGCTCAGGTCATGATCTCATGGTCAGTGAGTTCAAGCCCTGCGTCGGGCTCTGTGCTGACCGCTCAGAGCCTGGAGCCTGTTTCAGATTCTGTGTCTCCCTCTCTCTGACCCTCCCCTGTTCATGCTCTGTCTCTCTCTGTCTCAAAAATAAATAAACGTTAAAAAAAAAATTAAAAAAATAAAAAATGAGCTCCTAAAATGACTTCTACAATTCCTGGAATGTTGAAGTAACTATAGACAGATTTTAAATGAGTAATTTTTACTGTATTTGCCACACAAGTAATTCAATAAAGAAATACTAAGAGTGAGTTAAAGCTGGGGGAGGGGGTACACATTGAGACGAGACTGACAGATAGTGGATTAAAGAAAATAAACTTGGTTAATGGATGAGAGTGCTAATGGAGTGATGTGGATAACTTCTAGCTTTTCTGCCGAGCAACTGGGCTTGAGGGATCTTCTACATGACTTCAATTACTGCTACAAGAATTTCATTATATGTTTTAGAGTCCCATATGAGATTCAGCTTATTCTGGGAAAGTTAAGTCCCGAGGGGTCTGGTATTATAGGGAGAATACCGAAAAAGAAAGTGAAAATTTTCAGAGCATGGATAAAAAGACAAGAATCACTCATTGGTTCATGACCTGTCAATCAATTCAATTTAGAACTGCACAAACAAGTGCTGGAACAGTTAACAGGTTCGAGCAGGTATCAAAGGTTGATACCTTTGATAAAAGGGTAAGATTAAAAAGTTGGTAAAAAGTAAAAGTGTGATGGATATGTCATTTGCAGATATGTCAAATACAAAATGATTTCATTCATAAGTGGAATTTAAGAAACAAAACAAGCAAAGGGGAAAAAAGAGAGAGAGAGACAAGCCAAGAAACAGACTCTGAAGTACAGAGAGCAAACTGATGGTTACCGGACAGGAGGTGGGTAGGGGAATGAGTGAGATAGGTGATGGGGTTTAAAGAGTGTCCATACTGCGAGGAGCACCGGGTGTTTTATGGAAGCATGGAATGACTATATTGTACACCTGAAACTAACATTACAATGTACGTTAACTAACTGGAATTTAAATAAAAACTTTAAAAAAGAAAAAAAATGCGATGGAAAGCTTAAAGAGACTTGACTTTATATTGAACAAAAGTAAACATTGTAATTATGCTGTGACAGCTTTTCTGATCAAGATAAATGGCATCCATTATGTTGACTACCAAATAAAGAAATTGATTTATATGCCAGAATTGTTAGAGAACCAGGATGAACAGCCACATAGGAAATGTACCAGTGGACTGCTGTGTATGTCTGAACAGAATATTTCTTGAAGCTGGTAGTGATTCAGATTAAAACTCAGTTCTAGGGGCGCCTGGGTGGCGCAGTCGGTTAAGCGTCCGACTTCAGCCGGGTCACGATCTCGCGGTCCGTGAGTTCGAGCCCCGCGTCAGGCTCTGGGCTGATGGCTCAGAGCCTGGAGCCTGTTTCCGATTCTGTGTCTCCCTCTCTCTCTGCCCCTCCCCCATTCATGCTCTGTCTCTCTCTGTCCCAAAAATAAATAAACGTTGAAAAAAAAAAAAAAAAAACTCAGTTCTAATTCTTTGTGCATAGCCAACTCCTACGCAATTAAAAGAGCAATCTGAAATAGGCATTAAAATTTTCCACTGGAACTTTCCTAAGTATTATTAGACATTACAGGATGCAGGAGGTACACAGAGGAAATCCATGGGTTACCAACATGGATCCTAGGTTTTCACTGTCACGTGAATGACGGGCATGTTGATAGCACCACCAATTTTCAGTTCTTTGGATAAAAATTTTTGAGATTATCGATTCCTCTCTTTCTCTCACATCGTATATCCAATTCTTTGGAAAATCTGATTTGTATCATTTAAAAGTTGATCTGTATCTTATAATCACCCTGGTCAGATTCACCATCATCTCATGACTATCCTGCCTCAGCCTCCTAACTCCCTTTACCCCTTCCGAGTATCTATTGCTCAACAAGCTAACTGGGGTAAATCTTTTCATTTCAAATCAGATCATAACATTCTTTTATTCAAAATTCTCCAAAAGCTCCCTATCTCACTCAGGAAAAGCTGAACCACTTACAATGGTCTATAAAGGACAAACAAGCTCCCACCACGTCCACTGTCTTCACTTCTCTGAATTGACTTTGACTCTCTCCCTACTCATTAATCTCCTCCCCTACTGGCCATCTTGCTGTCCCTCAAGAACATCAAGCATAGTCCTGCCTTGGGGCTATTGCACCAGTTGTTTCCTTTGTCTAGAACATTAAATTACCTCACCTTCAAATCTCAGCTGAGCTTCTCAGGGAGTCTTTCCCATAATTATTTTAAAAAATAATTACTTAGGGGTGCCTGGGAGGCTCAGTCAATTAAGCATCTGACTCTTGATTTTGGCTCAGGTCATGATCCAAAGTCATCTCATGGTTCATCCATGAGTCCAAAGTCATCTCAGGTCATCTCATGGTTCATGGGTTTGAGCCCTGTGTCAGACTCTGTGCTGACATTATGTTTCTAATATACAATATAATTTACTTATTTATTTGATTTTTTTTTTCCTGAGTATCAGTCTTTACCCTTCCCAATTAGCCACATCTGTATATATGCCCCATATGGGGATGGAATTTGTTCTCTGATACATTCCAAGCACTTAGTAAACTACTTGGTACTTTTTTTAATAGACTAATAAGAGTCAATTATGATCTTTCTTAATCAGTTAGTGCAGATATCATAATTAATATAGTCCATAACAGTCGACTCATTACATCGAACAACTAATGCTATTCATTCATTGGGGGTGACAGGAAGAGCCATGTAGCACTATACCTGAAACCACTTTTGGGGGCATCATTAACTAAATTTGAAGTTAGTGACATTAGTCACATCCTTGGGACTTCCTTTCAAAAGTATTTATCTAAAGAAGCCATCATTAGCTGAGCTATTTTAGGCCTTGAACCCTTATAGGAATTGTCCTTTACTTAGTTATAAATATTTCACTAATAGATGGAATAAGAGTTAAATGAAGAATTGTTCCTATAAAGACGAAACATTTTTGGAAAGTGAGTCACTAAAAAGATATTGATTGGATTAAATATGAATAAGAATTTTAGATTAGCAAAAATCCTAAAAATCTAGACAGATCCTACTTATAAACTGCTTAAGAAATGTGTTTAAGCTCTGACTCTATTTGAAATAATCTTAAACCGATTATCTTAGACAATGCTTTATAGATGATAAGATTATTCAACAATAAGGAGACACAACTACGGTCAGTAAAACCAATTGAATAAGGAGAAGCCTTGGCCCTATCAAAAGTTTGGAGAATGAATGTACACTTACATGTTTTCATTTATATATACTCTCTCACACACATTTTATTTTCTCAACCATCTGAGAGCTAAGACATGATGTTCATTTTCTTCTAAATAGTTCCTTAAAACAGGCAAGTATTTCCTGTTTCTTTGTGTTTTCTAAAAATAATGACATTCTCTTTCATAACCACAGTACAATTATGAAAATCAGGAGAAATTTACAGTCAGGACATTAACATGAGAACAATACTCTTATTTAATCCACTAACTTTAATTATATTTTGCTAATTTCCTCAATAAGATCTTCGATAGCACAAGAAAATCCCAGATCATGTGTTGCTTTCGTCATTTGGTTAAGTGACGTCTACAGGTTTCTCCACTGTATAAATTTACAGTTTTTCTTTTTTGTACTTAAGTAATTTGTGGAAAAGTACTTAGAGCATATGTAAATATTCTTTTCTCCCACCCCAGCTATCACCTGGTCTACTATCCAGTATCATTTTATGTAGCTGCCATGTCTTTTTAGTCTTCTTTAATCTGAAATAGTTTAGCAATGTTTCTTTGTCTTTGAATATACTAATAGTTTAGAAAATTTCATGGCAGTTGTTTTATAAAAGATCTCTCGGTTTGAGTTTCTCTGATGTTTTGTAATAATTAACACTCAACTATGAATATGTGCTATAATTTTTTGAAAACGTTTTTTAACGTTTATTTATTTTGAGGGAGAGAGACAGAGCGTGAGTGGGGGAGGGGCAGAGAGATAGGGAGACACAGAATCCGAGGCAGGCTCCAGGCTCTAAGCGGTCAGCACAGAACCCAACGTGGGGCTCGAACCCACGAACTGCCAGATCATGACCTGAGCCGAAGTCAAACACTCAACTGATTGAGACCCCTAGGTGCCCCATTAAAATCTAATCCATTTAATTAAGAGAGCCTTTTTCAGACAAAAGTGCACTGTTTATGTTTAATAATTATCTACCAAGATTTTATTATGATTATTTTGTTTTGTTTGAGCACTAATAAAAAGCTTAATAACAATGATTCAGAAGAGTCAGAGTTAAGCATTTAAAAAAGATTCTCCTAAGTGCATTATAGGAGGGACAAAGAATGTCAATTTGTTTACTATTGATGAGGTCAACTCTGATCCTTTGGTTAAGGCTTCTGTGTATTCTAGAATTGAGTAAATGTACTGGGAGACAGATTTCCCATTATGAGAGCAGAGACTTACAAATATGGAATGAGGGCAGTTAAAATGAACCCTGGAATATTGGATTGGAAATGGAGAGATCATTATAAATTAATAATTTTTCATGGATAGAAAAAGACATAGATATAGGGGAGTATGGGTGTGCATTTAAGTAGCTCTGAGTGTTTAAACAGTCTAAAAGCAGTGACACCCTAGAAGCAATAAACTCACTTAGTCCTGAGATCTTGGTCTCTAAATACCATCCACCACAAAAGGAACCAGGGCTCTCTAGGTAAATGCCTGATTCCAGCCTGGAGAAGAAAAGTCTGTAACATTTTTTAACCTCCACTTAAAACTTTATTTTAATTTTTATCGAGATGACAAAAATTCTTGTGGATTTAGTCATGATTACAATTTTTATTAGTTTAGAAACAACCAAAATAACATAATCACATTGCAATGTTGGTATATAATTATGAAACATGAAAAATACAATTTTATTAAAACTCCTCTCTTGGGGGGTCTGGGTAGCTCAGTGAGTTAAGTGTCTGACTCTTGATTTCAGCTCAGGTCATGATCTCACAGTTTGTGAGATTGAGCCCTGTGTCGGGCTCCATAGTGACAGTGCAGAGCCTGCTTGAGAATATCTGTCTGTCTGTCTCTCTCTCTCTGCCTCTCCCTCCCTCTCTCTCTCTCAAACTAAATAAATAAAACTTTTAAAAAAACCTTCTCTTCATTTTATTAAATGAATTAGACGTTTAAAAGTTATAGCATGTATATATAATCAATGGTATATGTTACTGTGATCTATAGGATTCAGCATAAATTCTTTCATAATTTTTTTACAGATCAAAGTACTGAGAAACCTTGTCCAGATAAATAATGGGAAGAGGATGAGAAAGTTATGTTACAGCAATGTCATTTGGTTTGTTGAACTCCTTTTGAGTTGCATAGCAAAAACTGTAAGGAACTATCATCAGTAATTATTATTAATGATGACTCAGCTAACCACTCTAATCGATATCCCTTCAGTTTTATTAAAAGCAAAGGAATGGAAATATTCTAATTTTCAAAGGCATTTGTCATCTATTCGTAGAGTAACTCCCTTGTTAAACATGTGCCAGTATTTCATTTTGTGTTAATCGACACACTGGAGTTTAAAACACCCCAGGGAAGTGCATCAGAATAAAATTGAGGGAAAATATATATATATTTTTCTTTTATAGAGAAAGGCAATTATGATGAGGGATTTGGAAAAGAGAAATTTTAGCAAAGTACATATGAAATTGAAGATCTGGAAAATGATTCCCTTTATGCTCTCTTTGTCAACACAACCACGGGAAATATCACCAAAGATACAGGTGTTCAAACTGAAAAACTACTGAACTCGATAAGATCCTTTTTGATTTGTAGCCTTTTATGAAATATAAACTTTAGGAAATTTTGGATAGTGCAATTTTTGCCAACTACTGGCAGCAAATAACTTGGATTTGTTACAATAGTTAAAAAGACTCACGTCGGTAAATGAAGTAACAAGAGGGATGCCTGGGTGGCTCAGTCGGTTGAGTGTCCGACTTCAGCTCAGGTCATGATCTCACAGTTCGTGGGTTTGAGCCCCCTGTCGAGCTCTGTGCTGACAACTCAGAGCCTTAAGCCTGCTTTGGATTCTGTGTCTCCCTCTCTCTCTGCCCCACCCCCACTTGCTCTCTGTCTCTCAAAAATGAATATTTAAAAAACATTTTTTTTAATGAAGTCATGAGACATTTCAATTTCTATTGTTGAGGAAGTTGGTATTATTAAAATATCTTACACTTTAAAGGGAACAGTTTGGAAGCCTTCAAGAGACCGGAGCAAAAGGCCTTCATTGGAGTTGACCTGCAACATAATTAACAATGATGAATTATAAATTATTTGGCTATGGTCAAAATCATTCTAGATACCAAAAATTTTAAATTATAACCATGAGTGATTGGAGAATTTTTGCTAGGGATGGTCCTATAGATTTCATAACTTGATTTAGTTCACATGAATTTAGACATAGTAACACATGATTTTAAAATATTTCCTGGAGAAAGGTGGTCAAAATGTACACAATCTCAGTTTTAAAATCAACAAGTGCTAGGGAATTAATGTATGACACGATGACTGTAGCTCACTTTGCTGTCCAATATATATGAAAGCTGTTAAGAGAGTAAATCCTAAGCGTTTTCATCACAAAGAAAAAAAAATTTTTAATTTTTCATTTTATCGCGTCTATATGAGATAATGGATGCTAACTAAACTTATTGTGATAATCATTTTGCAATATGTGTAATTCAAACCATTGTGTTGTGCATTTTAAGCTTATACAGTGACGTATGCCAATTATGTTTTTAATAAAAATATTTTCTGGATTATAGCAAAGGGAAAATATTAAACTGTAAAAACATTTTATTATTTTTTGAAATCTATCATAGGACATACTAATAGTCACAACTTGTTTTGATAATTATAAACTATATAAAAAATTAAGTGAATAAGAAATACATATCTTGATGAAGAGAATATAACTTTTGTCAGAATTTACTCAAAAGGAGATATATAAGGTAGTAATGGTGGTGAATTAGACCGAGCTCACAGCAATTGTCTAGTCTGCTGTTGTAGTTTATGGAAAATGGCCATCTACACATGATTATCCTATGTGATAGAGTGCCAGGATGCAGGTTTCAAAATCTTGAAATATTATTTTTTATCTTTTCTGGAAAGTTCTTCCTCCCTCATATCTGATTTTCCCCCTTTAAAACTCCAGAATGCAATGTCTTCTGAATCTTTTTACACTCTTGGCTCTCACTCAATATTGCCCTTATTCTCAGATTCTTGTCCCTTAATATTCTAGCATACTGAGCACAAATTTAGGCTCCACATTTGCAAACTCATCATTTACATTGAACATATAAAATGTGCATGCTGGCATAATATGATACATGCTTGTTGCCTACGAACAGTTTATTGCAGACTGCTGGTTGACTAATAGCTGGCTTTGATTCCATAATACTTTGATTTTTTCCCTGAATTCTAGTACTTGGACTTCTGCTTTGCTCCTGCCTTGTGACAGTCTTTTTGATGTACCAATTCCAGTAATTTGTTTCACATGCTCTACTTACGCTTCACTTATACTATCTTGATTACCTCTCCAAATCAATGAGAGCTTTAAGACTAGGGGTCCTGGGGTACCTGGGTGGTTCAGTCGGTTAAGCGGCCGACTTCGGCTCAGGTCATGATCTCGCGGTCCATGAGTTCGAGACCTGCATCAGGCTCTGTGCTGACAAGCTCAGAGCCTGGAGCCTGTTTCAGATTCTGTGTCTCCCTCTCTCTGACCCTCCCCCGTTCGTGCTCTGTCTCTCTCTGTCTCAAAAATAAATAAACGTTAAAAAAAAATTAAAAAAAAAAAAGACTAGGGGTCCTCTCTTCCAACCAATATGTAAGAGACAGAAGCATTAGATATTGTCTTCATACTGTTTTATACCCAGCAAAGACTGGATATTTTTCTCTTTACTCCAACAGTTGTCATAGCTAAACTATCTAGTATCACATTTTTGTGGTTTGCAACTGGCCTATATTACTCCCATATTGAGTCTAAATTATTTTTCTCAACCAACTAACATTATCGATGCCCTTACATGCTTATGGTCTCTCTGAAAATTATTTGCTTAGCATTTTATTTACTCTTTAAGCTAGTCAAACACAATCACACTCTATGTTCACAGCTGGTGAATTGTGTGTTATAGTTAATCCCACACTGACTTTCCCCCTTGTTCTCGATCTTGTTCTTTCTCCACATCGCCTGTAATATCAGTCCTTTGCTCCAAATCTGGATGGATTTTATCCCTGGTAGCTTATTCATGTTGCACTTGACATCTTCGGGTTTTTGATATTTGAGCTTCCTAATGTTCTCCAGCATAGATTTGCAACTCCTGCTTCTCCCTTTTAAGAGTTCTTTGTAAGAAGGCAGTTTACACTCACAATTCGCTTTCCTTTCAACCAACTGAACTCAACACAATATGGTTTCTACTCCATATTTTATATTTTTCCTTTGCTTGACAATAACTTACCTAGTAGTGTTTAGAAAGAACCAGAAAAAAACATGTATGAATACCGTACGTCCTTGGTCTCAAGATACTAGAACTGCCTAGATCTATCCAGTGCTTGTAAGTACATTTCCAGTCCCACAAGTTATCGAGAAGACATTAGAATAAAATAAAAGCCTTGAACAATATGTCCAAGAGGAAACACATTAATTTGTGTAAGTGTGACATAATCAGACTTCTCTTTTTTCTCTTAATAGTGTTCTGTTATTTGTCCTGGTGATGGAAGGTGAAATAAACTGAACACTGGGAGGGATTTTTTTAAATTTTTTTTTCAACGTTTATTTTTGAGAGACAGAGCATGAGCAGGGTAGGGGCAGAGAGAGAGGGAGACAAAGAATCGGAAGCAGGCTCCAGGCTCTGAGCTGTCAGCACAAAGCCTGACGCGGGTCTTGAACCCACAAGCCACGAGATCACGACCCGGGCCGAAGTCAGACACTTAACTGACTGAGCCACCCAGGCACCCCTGGGAGGGAATTTTTTTAAAGGTAGATAGTGGCCAAAAGATTTTACTTATAAAAATGTTTGTCCAAGACCACAGCTCAAGAAGGATTCATATTGAAAAGGAAGAAGTAAAATTTCTATGTCACTATTTCATATGACAATACTATACATAGAACACCCTAAATCACCAAAACTCTGGTGAAACTAATGAATGAATTCAGTAAGATCGCAGGATACAAATTAACATACATATACGAGGAAGTAAATGTGAGTGACACATATTTGTACCTTACATAGTGAATGAACAAAAAAATCAGCATTATGTTATGAAGGATTATTGCATACAACAAGGAGTATTAACATGAAGGAAAAGCAACTCCCAAGAAGTGAGATATTATGTCATCCTCAGTAGGTTTCCACATATTGTTGCCTTTATGAGGTATGTACAAACAAACATGGGAAGGGAGCAATTATAATAGGAAGAGTTGGTGAAGGAATGAGGGCTTGGTGAAGTTAGCAAGGCTTGCAGAACATTAAAAAGGTAACAATGTAATTAAAATCTGTATGGCAGGAAGTAAAGAAGTTAACGGACAGTACAGAAAAATAGTTTATGAGAGGAATCTAAGTCCAAGAAACTCCATTAGAAGATTGAGGAGAAGGACAAAAATGATCTATAGGGGATGGAGAGTGGAAATACAGCCTAGGAAATAGAGGTCTCTTCTAAATTATCAATCCCAATAGATGGGATAAAAAATAATCAGATATGTCATTGGAGTAGCAAAATTTTTCTAAATAGAGAATGAAACACGTAGATTAAAATGGATCATTGTACTTTAATAAAAAGCAAAATTTTTCTAAATAGAGAATGAAACACGTAGATTAAAATGGATCATTGTACTTTAATAAAAAGAGAATCACACATATTATTTTAGCAACATATTTTAACTACACGGGGATAAATAGGTAACCTATAAGCTAATGGAACAAAACAATACTGACCCCAAACTTATTTTCTGCAACAGGTGACAATGGATATACAGTAAGAAACTGTTAAAATGTTTATGACCCAGTAGTTCTACTCAATCAACTCATCTGCCATGTGTGTGGACAGCAGAATGTTTTAGTTCTTCAATGTTTTAAAAAATGTACCCTCACACACAATGCCCAAAACGATTTCAGAAAGAAGAAACAGGGGCGCCTGCGTGGCTCAGTTGGGTGTCTGACTTCGGCTCAGGTCATGATCTCACAGCTCGTGAGTTCAGGCCCCATGTCGGACTTTGTGCCTACAGCTCAGAGCCTGGAGCCTGCTTCAGATTCTGTGTCTCCCTCTCTCTCTGCACCTCCTCCACTAGCACTCTATCTCTCTCAAAAAATAAATAAACATTAAAAAAAATTAAAAAAAGAAAGAAGAAACATAAGTAACTAATTAAGAAAAATATGGGAAAGCAGAACAGGAGGAAAACAGGGCGAGATAGAAGAAAAATGTGTGTCAGCAGGACTACAGGCTAAGTCCTTCTGGAATCAGCGAAACTAAGCGTGAGAGGAAATGCTGAGTTTATTACTTAGGAGAATTTGTGGTTGAATTTTTCACCTCTTGCCATGTTCTTCTTCCTTCCACAGTCCTCCTTCCCTGGCTACTGTCTCTAGGGTTCACAAGAGAAGGAGAAAGTAAGCACGAAGAGGAAGTAAATTTGGAAGGAATGAGGAAATGTAGTCAATGTGAGGGCTATGACCTCTTCCTAAACAGGGAAAGGAAGTAAAAGCGGGCAACTCTGAATTGCAGCAATTAAAGTGAGGGTTATACTGTGTTCATGAAAGCTCATATGATTTGAAGGGCTATGACTCTGGAGTAAAGACTAGTAATTTTCTATGTCAGTTTTGCTCTTAAGACTATGTTCTGGAGCACTACTTAATTGACCGGACTTGAATGTTATTGGTCCTTACACACGTGGCAGGTAGAAAAGGGACCATAGCAAGAGTAGTGTAGGACATAGGGCCAGATTAAGACCTTCATGCTGTTCCAAGTTCTGAAGACATTATGGTGCTATTTCATATACACGGTTCAAAAGAAACATATGTTGAACATTCAAACATGAATAATGAAGCTCCAAAAGGTTCTCGGTTATTTCCCAACAATTACTCCCTTAATGGTTTGTTTATATTTAGAATATGAAAAATTCCCACCAGTTGCATTTAAACACAATAATTTGATGGTCCCTTAAGGACATGCTTAGTGTTTCTGTTAGGTAAGTCTTTACTGGAATCATAGTCTAAATACTTTGTGTGTGTGTGTGTGTGTGTGTGTGTGTGTGTGTGCGCGCACGCGCACCTGCATCCCTCCTCCTTGATTCCTATCCGTGAAATTCACACATCCTTATATGGCAAACTCCTGCTGCTTTGTAACTTTCCTCTCTGTAGGATTTCCTTGTTCTTTTCCTAGGTAGTCACTTACGTTACTCTTTTAAGTTCCCATTTGAGCTTTGCGCAGTGGCAGTATCGTAGCCAGTGAGGTTTATCCGAGGCGCGATTATTACTAATTAAGTTCCCATTTGAGGCACTCTGTCCTCTTTTGTACTCCCACGATCTCTCCCTTTCAAATAGGTCATATTCCTGTTAGTTCATAACACATCTGGAATTTATTCTATTCCGCTTCCTCACCTCTTTCTTTACTACTCTGGACCCGCAAAAACTTGATTTACCAGTGAGGGTAACTTGTTTCCTTCCTGCTCCCTCTCGAGCCTTAGACTGTCCCATATTCTTGTCTCTCAATGAGACAGATGACAATGAGTTGACCTTATCCTATATTGATGCTCCCCATCTTAGTCCTGCCTTCTGGAAATACTGTTATGGTTAAATGAGGCAATTATTATAAAGTGCTTACCACATTGACCAAGACAAATTAGATAAACATTCAAGTGTAGCTTTGTTTGTGTGCATGGAGTGAGCTGGAGAAGATCGAGCTGAATCTGAGCATTTAAGGTCATTGATACTCCAGTTTTGTTTTATGTCCATGTTACACATTGGGTTTAAGGCCCTATGGTTAACTTGTAAAAAAGAAAAAGGGTACTTCTCTAGGGGAAGGGTTTAAAACTCACTTTTGCAATGTCAACGAAAAACATCATCTGAAAATTTTAAAAATTTGAATATTTTGCTACCTCTCTTTCCTCTTTACCTTGTTGCATATTTGGTTTCCAAAACAAAAATTTCATTTTATTTCTTTATATATTTTTTAAAGTTTTATTTATTTTATTCACTAATCTCTGCACCCAACATGTGGCTCAAACTTACAACCCCGAGATCAAGAGTCCATGTTATTCCAACTGAGCCAGCCAGACACCCTGAAGATAAAAATTTTAGAATCATGTTATTATTATTGCTCTTATAAACACTAATTTTTCCTTAGGTTTTCCATTTCTCTTTCAAGGATTATTTATTTCGTTCACATAGTTTTATAACTCTAGTGAGAGCAATTATTTAGACTTAATTCCCATGTTTAACTGGTTTTATTGTTTTTAATAATTCATTTAATTTTTTTCTACCTTCTTTAAATTTTTTTTATTTTTTTATTGTGGTACAATGTATATAACATGAGGTGTACCATTTTAATGATTTTTAAATGCATAATTCAGTATATAGTTCAACTAAGGACTTTAGTGTTATGTACCTGTCATCACTATCTATTTCCAAAACTTTTTCATCGTTCCAAACAGAAACTCTGTACTATTTAAGCAATGGCTCCCAGCACTCCCCTGCCCCAGTCCCTTGTAACCTGTATTCTACTTTCTGTCTCTGTAAATTTGCCTGGTCTAGGTACCTCATATAAGTGAAATCAAGCAATATTGTTCACTTATATCTGGCTTACTTCTTTTAACATGATGCTTTCAAGGTTCATCCTTATCACAACTTCCTTTCTATGACTGAATACTATTCCAGTGTATTTATATACTACATTGTTTTGACTTACAAGTTTTTTATTTTAGTATTTCATTTGAAAGAGCATATCATTGGGTTTAACTTTATCTGTACTTAATTTAAAGACATCGTATCCTCTTATTCATACATCAAATTTGTATTTTCGTATGTCAATCAAAGAGCTAGAGGTATTTCATCATTATGTTTCCCACCAAGTACTGGTTTTATCTTGTTTATGTCACCACCTTTGGCTATAGCTTTGTTTGTGCATTTATTTGAATATGTTAATCAGATTCCTTTTTTGCATTTAAATGTGTAGAAACTAGAACATTTCATAATACTACTGTTAAGATATGTAAATTTCATAAAATTATAATGAAGATATACACATTAATTGTACTGAAATAATGATACCCTACACTCAGTTGGATATTTGTTGCAATTAAACCACTTGATTCTGTTTGTGGGAAAGAAAATAGTTAATTTAAAGGGATTATCCCCCTTTCCCCATTTTCTCTGTGTCTTCCTTGAGAACTCACTTTAAATAAGAGATGAGGAGAAGTGGTAACCCTCTTGCAACTATGAGGGCTAGGTCAAGAAAATGGCAGAAATTCAAATTAAATGTTCTCACACTACTGAACTACTACATAATTCTGGATTTGTCCATTTCTACAGGTCCTATTATATAAAAATTAAATGTTCTTATTAAAAAAGAAAGTGAGATAGTAGGCTATCATGAGAATAAAGACCACATTTCCTCATTATTGTATACACAGTACCTAGCAATAGAAGATGGCAAACAAGTGTTTGTTGACAGAATGAATATACACAAAATGCTTAACATATGTTATAAAAGACTATATCAAACAAGAAAATTATAATTATGAATTTATGAAGCTATAACATGTAAACTGCACCTTGAAGTTTTGTATTTATTTATTTGTTTTTAAATGTTTATTTATTTATTTTTTTAATGTTTTTATTTATTTTTGAGAGAGAGAGGCAGAGCATGAGCAGGGGAGGGGCAGAGAGAGAGGGAGACACAGAATCTAAGGCCGGCTCCAGGCTCTGAGCTGTCAGCACAGAGCCCGACGCGGGGCTCGAACTCACTGACCGCGAGATCATGACCTGAGCCGAAGTCGGCTGCTTAACCGACTGAGCCACCCAGGCGCCCCAAATGTTTATTTACTTTAAGAGAGAGAGAGAGACAGAGCATGATCAGGGTAGGGGCAGAGAGAGAGGGAGACACAGAATCTGAAGCAGGCTCCAGGTTCCTTGCTGAGCTGTCAGCATAGAGTGCAATGCGGGGCTTGAATTCATGAGCAGTGAGGTCATGAGCTGAGCCAAAGTTGGACACTTAACCGACTGAGCCACCCAAATGCCCCTCATTTTCACTACTTCAGTAGAGTTTTTTATTTACTAACAATGAGCTTTCTAGAAAGAAATTTAAAAAACAATTCCATTTACATTAACACCAAATAGACTAAAATGCTAAGGAATAAACTCAACGGTGGTGGTGAAAGACATATACACCTAAAATTATAAAACTTTGATGAAACAATTTGAATAGTCACAAATAAATGAAAAGACATCCTCTGTTCATGAATTGGAAGATTAGCACTGTTAAAATGTCCATAGTACCCAAAGTCATCTATAGATTCAATACAATGCCTATCAAAATTCCAATGACAATTTTTACAGAAATGACAACAAAATCTTAAAATTCATTTAGGACCAAAAAGACTCCAAGTAGCCATACCATATTGAGAAAGAAGAACAAAGCTGAGGGCCTCATTCTCTCTGATTTCAAAATATGTTACAAAGCTACAGTAATCAAAACAGTATGATACTGAAAAATAGACACACAGAGCAATAGAACAGAGTAAAGAGCACAGAAATGAATCAACACATTTACAGTCAACTGATCTTTGACAAGGATGCCAAGAATACACATGGAAAACTCTTCAACTAATGGTGTTGGGAAAACTAGACATCCATGTGCAAAAGAATGAGATTGAACCCTATTTTACACCACTTTCAAAAATTAACTCAAAATGGATTAAAAATTTAAGCGTAAGACCTAAACCATAAAAACTTCTGGAAGAAAGCAGAGAAAAAAATCTTGACTTTGGCCTTGGCAATATGACCAAAACCATAGAGAACAAAATAAAAAATGGACAAGTGGGATTACATTGAACTAAAAAGCTTCTGCACAAAACGAAAAGGCAACCGACAGAATGAGAGAAAATACTTACAAGGCATATATCTGATAGAGTTATATATGTAAAATAGAGACAGCTCTTATAACTCAAGAGATTTCATATAATCAAAGGAATTGAATAAACATTTTCAAAAAAAAACCCATACAAGTGGCTGAGAGGTATATGAAAAGGTTCTCAACATTACCTATCATCAGAAAAATGTGAATGAAAACCATAATGATCACTTCATACCTGTAGAGTGGCTATTATCAAAAAACAAAAGATGAAAAGTGTTGATATGGAGAAGAGGGAACATTGTACACTGTTGGTGGGAATATAAATTGATGTGGCCACTATGAAAAACAATGTAAAGTCAGTTAGGCGTCTGACTCTTGGTTTCAGCTCAGGTCATGATCTTATGGTTTGTGAGATCAAGCCCCAGGTCAGCGCAGGCCTGCTTGGGATTTTCTCCCTCTTTCCCTCTCTCTGTACCTCCCTCCTCTCAAAATAAATCGATAAACTTTTTTTTTAATTAAAAATAGAATTATCATATGATCCATTAATCTCACTTCTGGAAATATACCCAAAGGAAATGAAGCAACCTAAATATCCACTGACAAATGAATGGATAAAGAATGTGGTATATTCATACAGTATAATATTATCCAACCTTAAATAAAGAAAATCCTATAGTAAATAATATTGTGTTAAGGGAAGATGTTAAGTGTCCTTATCACAAGAAATAAAAGAGGATGAAGAAAAACTTTTGGAGGGAATGGATAGATTTATAGCATAGGTTGTAGTGATTTTATGGGTATACGGTGTGGTGCTTTTATGGATATGGACTTATCTCCAACTCATTGAGTTGTATACACTAAATATGTACAACTTTTTGTATGTCAGTTATACCTCAATAAAATGGTTTTCACAAAGAAAAACAATAGATAAAATTAATGAAACAAAAATTTGTTTCCTTGAGAATATCAACAAAATTAAATGTTTAGCTAGACTTAAAAAAAAGAGAGAAGACCCAAATTACTAAAATTAGAAAGAAAAGTAAGGGGGAAACTGGGTGGCTCAGCTGGTGAAGTGTCCAACTCTCGATTTCGGCTCAAGTCACGATCTCACAGTTCATGACATCTCTGACAGCTCTGTGCTGACAGTGTGAAAACTGCTTGGGATTCTCTCTCCCTCTCTCTCTGCCCCTCCCCTGCTCTCTCTCTCTTTCTCAAAGTAAACAAATAGACATTAAAAAAAGGAAATAAAAATAGGAATATTACTAATGACCTGATGGGAATAAAACTAATTAAAATAGAGTGCCATGAACAACTGTATTCTAGCAAATTATATAACCTAGATAAAATAGACAAAGTTCTGGAAACACACAAACCAAAAAAAAAAAAACTGACTAAAAAACAAACAGAAAATTTGAATATATTTGTAACAAGTTAAGAGATTTAATCAATAATCAAAACTTGTCAACAAATAAAAGGGCCAAGACCAGATGGCTTCATTGGTGGATTCTATCAAACGTTTAAAGAAGAATTAACACCATCTGTAGACTAACATCTCTTATGAATATAGATGCAAAAGTCCTTTGTAAAACACTAGCAGATTGAATCTGATAGCATATTAAAAGTATTATGCATTATGACCAAGTGGTGTTTATTCCAGGAATGTAAGTGTGGTTCAAAATAAGAAAGTAAATCAATGTAATAGAGCACATCGTATGGGAGGTATTACATTAACAGATTATATTTATGATTATGTCTTGGATGTCTGCTTTCACCCTTTCTATTCAGCATTTTACTAGAATTTCCAGTGAGAACAATTAATTAATAAAAAGGAAATAAAGACATCTAATTCAGAAACAAAAGAGTGAAACTACCTCTATTTTCAGATAACATGATTTTATATGTAGAAAATCTTAATGAATACACCAAAATAAAACCCACCTATTTCAGCTAATAAAAAAATTTGTAATGCTGCAGGATACAAAATCAGCCCACAAACATCAGACATACAGATGGCAAACAGACATGTAAAGATGCTTAACATCACTGATCATCAGGGAAATACAAATCAAGGCTACAATGGGATATCACCTCACACCTGTCAGAATGGCCAAAATAAAAAACACAAGAAACAACAAGTGTTGGTGAGGATATAGAGAAAAGGAAACCTTTGTGCACTGTTGGTGGGAATGCAGACTGGTGCAGCCACTGTGAAAAACACTATGGAGGTTCCTTGAAAAATTAAAAATAGAACTACCCTATGATCCAGTAATTCCACTATTGGGTCTTTACCCAAAAGAATACAAAAACACTAATTTCAAAAGATACATGCACTCCTATGTTTATTGCAGCATTATTTACAATAGCCAAATTCTGGAAAAAGCCCAAAAGCCCATTGAATGATGAACGGATAAAGAAGAGGTGTTATATACATACAGTGGAATGTTACTCAGCCATAAAAAAAAGAATGAAATCTTGCCATTTGCAACAACATGGATGAATCTAGTGGGTATAATAGTAAGTGAAATAAGTCAGTCAGAGAAAGACAAATAACCATATGATTTTACTCATATATGGAATTTAAGACACAAACAAGCAAAGGAGAAAAAAGAGAGAGAAAATCAAACCAAGAAACAGACCATAAAGAACAAACTGAGGGTTGATGGAGACTGGTGGGGGGGAGATGGGCTAGATGGGTGATGTATGTAGGTGTTGCATCACTAAATTTTACACCTGAAATTAAATTACAGTGAAATATTACAGTGTATGTTAAATATTACACTGTATGTTAACTATACATATGTATTTATATGTGTATGTATATATCCCTCTATGTATGTATATGTGTATCTCTATATATGTATTTATATATTTATATATATATAAAGAAGATGTGGTGTATATATGTGTATATGTATGTGTATATATATATGTATATGTGTATCTCTCTCTCTCTCTCTATATATATATATATGAATGGATAAAGAAGATGCATACATACATATACATATGTATACACCACATCTTCTTTATCCATTCATCAACTAACTGGAATCTAAATAAAAAATTTTTAAAAATCTGTTGAATTTCTCTATATTAATGGTGAAAAAATCCAAAAACAAAATTAAGAAACAATCCCATTTACATAGCATCAAAGGAATGATTTCTGCAGTCTCCTATAAAAAGAGATCTATTATCACTTAATCCTAAATTTAATAATTTTCTATAACTTTTCTCTGTGTCTTGAGAAAGTGAAAAAAAAAAGCCATAAACAGGGCTTCTGTTTCTTCTTATTAGTTTATTGAGGAACTTCACCAAACATCTATAATTGAAACAGTCTAGGTCTTTGAAACTTAATGATTACCATAAAGAAATATACCAGAGACTATTTATTTATTTATTTATTTATTTTACCAGAGACAACTTTAAAATATGTGGTAGAATAAAGGGAAAAGAGAGGGCTTGAGATGAGAACACAGAGAAACAGTAGCTTACTTTCTGTTATTGCTATTGAGACAAATTCCCAAAATGAGGCAGTAATCAACGGTGGGAGAAGGAGGATATAAAACTGTCATGCCAAAATGCAGGGATTATCTCCTTGTTTTTCATTGAGAAGCTTCTTTTTTTTTTATTAATATTTTTTAAAAATTTATTTTTGAGGGAGAGAGAGACAGGGTGTGAGCAGGGAGGGGCAGAGAGAGAGAGACACAGAATCTGAAGCAGGGCTCCAGTCTCTCAACTGTCAGCACGGAGCCCGACATGGGACTCGAACCCATGAACCGTGTGATCATGACCTAAGCCAAAGTCGGATGCTTAACTGACTGAGCCATCCAGGTGCCCCATCCCTGGGAAGCTTCTGTATGATTCCAATACAGCAGAAAAATGTTGCTGACCTCCATTTGCATAAAAACTCCTTTTGCACAAAAACTTTCAGAATGACAAGGAAAGTATTTCCTAATACTTTCTCAATACTAAACTCAATAGACCAGATTCGTATACAATTCTTGGAGAGAGATAACATACAGAATAATATCAAATAAGTATATCAACCCTCCAAATGCATATTTAATACCATACATAATACTATTGAGACATATGAGTTGTAGCTCCAAGAATACTTCAAATTTGGCACAGGAAGAAATCCAAGGGCAATTGGCAGGGTAATAACATTCATGTCCTAAAGTCAGATTCACAAATAGAAATTCTAGGAAGCCCAAAAGACTTTAACAGGAAAATTATTGCAGGGCCAAAAAGCACAAAGTGTCTGAAGAAAATAAATATTACGAGAGAGAGACAATAAACACAGCAAATGAAACATCTTATACCTAAGGAAACATTTTTAGAAAATGTACAAGGTGTATAAAATAACTAAAAGTGAGATATTCAAAGAGACATTAAAGGATATTTCATTAATTTAAAAAACCCCATAGGAGCACCTGGGTGGCTCAGTGGGTGTAGTGAAACAGTTCTGCCTCTTGATTTTCGTGGTGGTTACACAACTATATGCTTTTGTAAACACTTGCAGAAGTACAGCCTAAAAGGGAGAGGATTTTACTGTATTATACCTTAGTACAAGACATTTAAAAAATTTTTTTTATGTTTACCTATTTTTGAGAGAGAGAGACAGAGCACGAGCCGGGGAGAGGCAGAGAGAGAGGGAAACAGAATCCGAAGTAGGCTGTAGGCTCTGAGCTGTCAGCATAGAGCCCAAGGCGGGGCTCAAATTCACAAACTGTAAGATCGTGACCTGAGCCAAAGTTGGATGCTTAACCGACTGAGCCACTCAGGTGCCCCCAAGATATTTTTTAAATGGTAAAACAATAAAGTTTTCAGTAGAAAACAACATTTTCATGATATTGGTGTAAGTTGTTACTTAAATAGGACACACACATCACTAACTTGAAAGGAAATAAACATAGGTTTCAACAATATTAATATGAAAAACTTCTGTTAATTAAATGATGCTATTAAGAGGATGGAAAGGCATCCCTCAGAGTGAGAGAAGAGATTTACAATTCACATATCTCTCAAGGACTCATATCCAGAACACATAAAGGACTCCTAAGTTCAATAAGAAAAAGACATACAACTTATTAAAGAAAAATGGGCAAAAGACTTGCACAAGTACTTCACAAAACACAATATTCAAATAGCCAATGAGCATTGCTCAATTTCATTAATCATGGAGGAAATGCAAATTAAATCTATATGGAATACAGCTACATAGCAGAATAGCTCAAATGAAAAACACCTGGGTAGCTCAGTCAGTTAAGCGTGTGACTTCAGCTGGGATCATGATCTCATGGTTTGTGAGTTCAAGCCCCGCATCAGGCTCTGCACTGACAGGAGTCTGCTTAGGATTCTTTCTCCCTCCCTCTCTCTCTGTCCCTCCTCTGCTCATACTCTCTGTCTCAAAATAAATTAAAAAATTATCACCAAAAAAACTAAAATGAAAACCAACTGACAATGCAAAGTGTTGGTGAATATGCAGAGGAAATCTCTCCTGCTGTGGAGGTGTAACTAATATATCAAAATACATGTACAGAATAGTTATAAAGGCACCATTTGTAAAAGCCCCAACTTTAAAATCACCAGCATTAAAATGAATAAATTAAAAACATAAAAAAATAAAAATAAATAAAAATAAAATGAATACATAAAATATGGTATATTCACACAGTGGAACTATAGCAAAGAGAAGGAAAGTACCACAACTACACTCAACAATATTATAAATGGATCTCACAAACAATATATAAAACAAACAAAAAATTCCAGGCACAAAAGATTACATAATTTATGATTCATTGATATACATTTCCAGAGCAAACAAATTATATTGTTAGATGTTCAGATATTGTTTACACAATGGAGAATGGTAACTAAAGGAGCGTACAAATGGGGCATGGCGTTTTCAAGCATGGCTTGACTTTCCAGTAACTGTAATAATTTGCTCTGAAAATCTCTTTCCAGTTCATAGGAGGGATAGCGAATTACAGAAAGCACAGAGGTCACAATAAACTTATTGGAGGAAAAGCGCTCCTCACACCATCAGATCTGTAATTCTTTTTAATTTCTGTTTTGTTATTGAAGCATCTGCTTCATATCACTAATCACCAAGGAAATGCAAATCAGATCAGTAATTAAAGGCAAGAACTACCTCATTCGTTTTTCTATGCTCAGGACTGTGTTTGGTGCTCAGAGTCCGCTCAGTGATGAGCAGCCGAATATAGCGCAAGAAATTTACATGCTCCCTCAGTAAAAGGCAATCCCTACATCTCGACTGGTTAATCAGAAGCAGATTTTGAAACTGGTAACGGGAAAGTTGACCTCAACTGACACTAGTCAATTCAGTTAATCTATCAGATAGGTACATCTCAGGGAGAAGCGCTGAAGACTTACCTTTCAGCACTCATATTCAGACACCTGTGGGAGTTCTATGACAGTTGGAACTATACTGTTGATCAGAGTGGGTTGACTGACACAGGTTGGCACGCAGATTATAAAAAGAAGGAAACGACACAGAGTGTGTGCTGAGAGCAAAAGGGATAGTGGTATAGAGAATTTAATAACCTGTGGGAAGAGGTGGGGAAATGAAATGGGGTTGGGAAGAGAGATGGGCAAGGAAAAATCAGAAGGGGTTAGCATATGAAAGAATAGGAAATATTAGTAAGTGGGCATATTATTTTTTTTGAACCCTCTCCTAAACTCTCTTCGGAGTTGTTCTCTCACCTGAGACAATTGAGTTCCCTCACAGAGAGCACCTAATAAGAGAATAGCAGAGATGGTACAAACGGGCAAACTGGGCTAAAAGGGGCAAAACTACAGTCATTCTTCCTCCCTACTTTGCTTTTGTCTTCCTAGATTCCAAGATGGCTGAGACTACTAAACTTTGGGCTGTGGCGCCGGTCATACTGAAGATGAGCAAAGACCCCACAAACTTCTACATAGGGCGGGCACTCTGGTTCAGCATTACTTTTCTTTACGTTTCCGTTGTGTATGTAGTGCAAATCACCTGGCTTCGTCTGTTCCAAGACTTCCAGTGCCACAGAAACATCTCCAAAGTCTGTCTAGCAGAATGCTACGAGAACCACTTCACTAGGCCTGTGTTAGGAGTTTGGTATACGGTTGGCTTTGCCTTTTCCACCATCTTTTTTGTGATGGAGTTTTTGGTCTGTCAGAGTGTGCGTAAACTGACCAAGATATTTAGGAAGGAATCTTTAGGAAAGAAGCCTGGCGACACTCACGGCAACACGGAGCGCGTGAAGGCAAATGAAGATGAAATTTTTGACTTATCCCGGGAAAAGCCCCTGTTGGCAATGTATCTTGTCTACTTTCTGATACAGTTGTCTATACAGGTGATCTTCTTGGCCATTCTTATTCACTATCACCTACCACTGATTAAAACCCCCATTTGGTGCAGTACCCCCCTGTGTCACGGGCCCTATGAATGTGTGCTATTGGGGACACAGGAAAAGATGATGTCCATTATAATTCTGGCTACATACTCCGTGGTCATCATGATGTTTTGTATTATGTTCTTCCTGTACACCATTAACACATACCTAGCCATGGGACGTAAGTTTCTCTGAGGAACACAGAGGCTCTGTGACATCCTCAGAGTAGCCCTGATGGTTATCACTGACTACAAAACGTGGAATGATTGCAAAGGAGGCCTGTAGCAGTCTCATCCTGGAAGAATACATACTTCATCCTTCTTTCACAGTCCCCAGGACCTGCTGGTCTTAGGAAAATAAAACTTGGATACGACAAGCCTGCTTTCTTCTCTTTGGGGTAATCAATTTTTCCTAAAGAAAAAATTAGAATCATTTTCAGAGGATTATAAAGAGAGGACTGAGAGAGCATTCCACCCTACCAGTTTTGATATGCTATCACAGTGAAATTTTAAGGGCTATTCTTTTCCATTTTGTTGGTTAGTAACTTCAGATTGAGATTAAGGGGATTTACATAATGAGAATTCTAGAGGGAGGGACACAGTGGAAAACTACAGATAATCAAACGTCATAGCTTCTTTAGTATATTTAGACTCGTATCTACTACGTACAGCGTTCTTCAATCAGTATCTTCTGGGATTTCCTACTTGAGTAAGACTTCAGTGCAGACGTTTCAAGGAAGGTTAATACCAAATATGTTGCAAAAGTAGAAAACATAAATGAATAAGAAAAAAAAGGAAACAGTATGTCCTCAGAGCTTCAAAGTAGATGATTTAGCTTCAGATGCGTATTAAGGAAAGGGAGAGAAAGAAAACAGAAGCAGCACATGTATTTCTGTACTTGAACAGCATCTATTTCCCTTTGGCACTTTATTTCATCATTACCAACTACTAGCTTAGTTTCAGCAAGCTGAACCAATTTATGTAGAGGTGATTACATTTGAGAAGCGAATTCTTCATAGAACAATTGAAGATTCTCCGTTGGTAGATTTAAGTTATAAATGCAGGCACTGCTGCTGTTAGTGGGGGTATGGCTACATTTGGGGGCTGGGGAAATAGCCTACGGATCTTTAGTGAGCAAGGAAAGTTGTTCCTTATGAACCCAGGTGCTCACCACAAAATAAACAGCAACTTAGAAGACGAGATTAGATGCTATTGTGTGGATAGATGTATTTATAGAGTCAGGCATGGGCATGCAGTACTAGAATGGAAGCCTGAGAATCCCTGTTAATGGATCTCAGTTTGAACTCCATCCAGAGTCAAGTGAACTTGCAGGATGAATGTCTGGTGATTGGTGTGCCCCTCCCCTCAAGCTCCTCTTGTTATGCTACCTGTAGATTATGCTTTAGGTGATCCCAGATGTCTATAATTTCTGACACAGGAAGACAAGGCACAAGCCAAATGATCTCCATGGCCCATTTGAGATATATCTATATCATCTTCTCAATAGAAATTAAATATCTATCATGCCATTCATTTGGCATGTGTAGGTAATATCTGTCCAATTTTCTCCATCATCACTCTCACTCTTTACTATTACATGATTATATCCCACTTGGATCTCAATAATAGCTGTCTTATGTTGACCACCTCCCAATACCGTTGCCATTTCCATGCTTTGGTTCCTCATTGTCCTAAGAAAAATCTTAAACTCTTTTTTTTTAATGTTTATTTATTTTTTGAGAGAGAGTGAGAGAGAGAGGGAGGGAGCACGAGACAGAGAAGGACAGAGAGAGAGGGGGACAGAGAATCCAAAGCCGGCTCTGCGCTGACAGCAGAGAGCCAAATGTGAGACTTGAACTCAAGAACCTGAGATCGTGACCGGAGCCAACACCAAAGTCGGACACTTAACTGACTGAGCCACCCAGGCGGCCCAAAAGTTTAAATTCATAATTTTTTTTTTTTTTTTTACAAAACTCTACTTTGTTAGCTTCCTATTTAGCAATTCAGTCTCGTTTTTGACCATGACCTCCCAACACATCCACACTTCATGCTCCATCCAAGTGTTAGAGTGCCTTATAATGCAATGCTCTTTTTGACCTCTCAGACTTCACTCAAGCTCTGCTTTCCAACTGTGACCATTTTCTTTTTTTTTTTTAATTTTTTTTTCAACGTTTATTTATTTTTGAGACAGAGAGAGACAGAGCATGAACGGGGGAGGGGCAGAGAGAGAGGGAGACACAGAATCGGAAACAGGTTCCAGGCTCCGAGCCATCAGCCCAGAGCCTGACGCGGGGCTCGAACTCACGGACCGCGAGATCGTGACCTGGCTGAAGTCGGACGCTTAACCGACTGCGCCACCCAGGCGCCCTAACTGTGACCATTTTCACAACAACCCTGATTCCCATTCTCTCAATCTACCTAACTTCTGCTAGTTCAGCGTAGATGTCACCCCCTGCAGGAGGACTTCCTGGCTCTTCCAAGTCTGAGTGAAGAGAACTCATTCTGTGATTCTGTGTTCTTACCTAATCCTGACACTTGTAGCCATGAGTGGCTTTTTGCCTTTATCACCAAGATACAACCTTTTCGTGACAGACAATATGTCTGATTTGCTTCCTAACTTACACATAAGGTTAAAACACATTGTATACATTGAATAACTATTTGCAGATAAAATTCTTAAATGAAACAGGGGCACCTGGGGGGCTCAGTCGGTTAAGCATCAGACTCTTGATTTCGGCTCAGGTCACGATCTCACAGTTCATGAGTTCGAGCCCCATGTCAGGCTCTGTGCTGATGGTGTGGAGTTTGGGGTTCTCTCTCTCCCTCTTTCTCTCTCTGCCCCTCCCCTACTCAATTGCTTTGTCTCTCTCTCCCTCTCTCTCAAAATAAATAAAATCAACGTTAAAAAATTATTAAATGAAATATTACTGTGGCCCATACGATTAACATACTGTTAGAAATACCAGTATATCATATAAAGAAATCTTAGAAGGGCTTATATATCCAACTGTCCAAATCTTTTTCCCATTTTTATTAGATTGATTGTGTGATTATTACTGAGCTTTGAGAATTCTGTATATATTCTGGATACAAGTTCTTTGTCAAATTACATAATTTGCAAATATCTTCTCTCAATATGTGGTTGGTCTTTGCATTCTTTCAATGGTGTGTTTCACAGAGCAAAAACTTTCAGTTTTGATAAAGTGAAGTTCATGAAATTTTTCTTTTAGGATTTATTGTATCTAAGAATCCTTTGCCTAACTCAAAGTCGCGATGGTTTCTATGATTTTTTCCAAAAAGTTTCTAGTTCCACAATTTACAGGTAGATCAATAATTGGATTTGAGTTACTCTCTACAGAAGGCATGGGAAGAGCTTCCTTTTTAAACACAGATTCCATTTTTTACGCTATTTGTTGAAGAGGGTATCTTTTCTTTATTGAAGGGTTATTGTGTCTCTGTGAAGAATAACTGACCATATTTGTGAGGCGTGTTTCTGCACTCTCTACTCTGTTCCATAGTCTCTCTGTTGGGTTTTTCACCATTCCTATACATTCTTCATTACCGTAGACTTAAAATTAGCCTTAAAATCAGGTTCTGTGCATCATCCAAATTTGTTCTTATTTTTCAACAATTTTTTGGCTAGTCTAATTACTCTGCCTTCCCATATGAATTTTAGAATGCACTTGTTGCTGTCTTAGATTTTGAGCCTATTTCGAATCTACTGAATAATTTGTGCCAAATTGACATCTTGACCACATTCACTCTTCCAATTCATGAACACAATTTCTCTCTCCACTTATTTAGGTCTTCTTCTTTTTTTTTTTTTAATCTCTTTTTGATTCATGTTTTGTAGTTTTTAACATGAAGATCTTGAACATATTTTGTTATATTTTTACCTACATACTTTATTTTTCCTGGTGCTGTTATAAATGGTACTTTAAAATTATTTTATTTCCAACTCTTTAGTGTATATGTATGTATGCAGGATTTTGTATGTCCACATTATATTCTGCGACTTTGCTAAATGCATGTATAAGTTCTAGAAACTTTTTTTTTAATTCCTTATTGTTTTCTGTGCAGGCAATAAAGTTGTCTGCAAATAGAGAAAATTTTAGGTTTTCCTTTCTAATATATATGCTTCATATTTCTTACTCTTGCTTTATTGCACTGGGTAGGTATTCTACTCTAATGTTGGGTAGGAGTGGTGACAGCAGACCTCATTGTTTTCTTTCCAATTTAAAAAGCAGTTAGGGGCAGGCACCTGGGTGGCTCAGTCAGTTAAGCATCTGATTTCAGCTCAAGTCACGATCTCATGGCTCATGAGTTCAAGTCCTGCGTTGGGCTCTGTGCTGACAGCTCAGAGCCTGAGCCTGCTGGGAATTTTGTGTCTCTGTCTCTGCCCCTCCCTGGTGCTCTCTCTCTCTCTCCCTCAAAAATAAATAAACACTAAAAAAATTTAAAAATAGTTATTAATTCTTTCACCTTTAAGTATAGGGTTGCTGTAGATGTATTTGTAGATGACCTTTCCTTAGGTTAAGAAAGTCCCTTTCTATTCTTATTTTCTGAAGATTTTTATTATTTATGTATGTTAAAATTTGTCAAATGCATTCTTTGCATTTCTGATTGCATTTAGGGCTCACCCAAATAATCAGGATAGTCTCCACATCTCAAAATCTTTAACTTAATCCCATCTGAAGGGGCGCCCGGGTGGTTCAGTCAGTTAAGCCTCCGACTCTTGGTGTCAGCTGAGGTCATGATCTCACGGTTCGTGAGTTTTAGCCCCGTGTTGGGCTCTGCAGTGACAGTGTAGAGCCTGCTTGGGATTCTCTCTCTCTCTCTTTCTCTCTGCCCCTCCCCTTCTCACACTTTTTTTCTCAAAAATAAATAGATAGACTTTAAAAAAAAAAATCCCATCTGCAAAGACCTTTTTTGCCATGTGAGGTAGCCTTCAGAGGGCCAGAGAACAGGATGTGTATATGTTTTGGGAGCAATCATTCAGCCTACTACAGACAGTGAAAAGGAACACTGAGAATAATTACATAGCAGCAACAGGTGCAAACAGGGACTGTTGCAGGCAAACTGGAGTATACCGTCCCATATTTGGAGGCAAGTTGGGGAGCCTCAGGTTTCTGAAATGTTCTTCCATAAGCAACTGTGAAACAGGAAGCATGGATAACGGTCACTGTCCATTAAAGAGAGCAAGTTGCAGAGGAAATAATTATCCTTGAGATAGAGGCAGGAACCTGCTGGTCCACACAACACCTGTGTGTGTATCCTGCGGGATGCAGCCCAGCACCAGGATATAGGGATGTGGTGACTGTGCAAAAATCAGCCTTCACAACCACACGCAACAGTCCTAGATAGACACTGATTTTATAAGAAGATGGGGCAGAGAACGTATTTGTGAAGAAGTTTGGAATTCCAAAAAAGAAGCTACATTTGAGTCACTGAAAAATACTGTCTCCTCCTTCCCCTAACAGTGCCTTTCATGGAACAGACAGTTTTATTTTCGATAAAGCCCAACATTAATTTTTTTTTTCTTTCGTGGGTTGTGTTTTTGGAGTTGTATCCAAATCTCAATGCCAAACTCAAGGTCACTTAGATTTTTTCCTATGTTTTCTTTTGGACGTTTTAGAGACGTAGATTTAGATGTAGGCATAAGATGTATTTTGAGTTAATTTGGGGGGAAGGTGTAAAATCTGTAGAGCTATGTTATTGTTTGGTTTGTTTTTTTTTTTTTTACATATGAAAAAAACAAATACTTGTTGAAATACCTATCGTTTCTTCATTGCATTGAGTTTGCTGATTCTTCAAAGACCAGTTGACTATATTTGGATAGGCCCATTTCTGTCTTCTCAATCCTGTGTGAGCAATTTGCTGAGTTTAGACAGCTAAAATGTGAGAAACTAAATTTGGACCCAGGTCCCCTTACGCTGGACGCGTAGCTTTCGGCCACTGCACTGTACTGTCTCTCTTTCTACTGCTGTTTGGCAGAAAATATTAAACGTTTTGGGGGGAAATTCAACAAAAGGATAAAACTCCCTGGGCAGTAAACGTCTACCTTCACTTTTTTCAACTTGCCTTCACCAATCTTCTTCCTGACCAACTGTGGACAACAAAGTCAAGGGAAAGCCTTTGGCTTACCTAGCTTGTCTTCCATGACTTATAATGATTCCTGCTTCTCATAACCAACAAAATTTGTTTTCGTATTTGACCCAGAGTGTGTTCCAAATTCCAAGTGAAAGGGTAGAGCAGGCACGACTGACCATGCACAGGTGTAAGTTCCTAACTATTCGGGTTTCCTATACCTGATCCTTACTTGTGACCCCGTCCAGCTTCTAACTCTCCCCACTTGTGTTCATCATCTTATTTCCACCACCGCTTCATGCCTTGACCTTTGGGTAGAGCTCCATTTTCTCAGCAATATCCTGCTTCCTCTGGATTTGTGGCTCCCCTACTTCTGGTTCCGTCTCACCTACACCGTCTCTGGCTTCCTGGGGTAAATCCTCCTTTGGCTTGGTTTGATCCATGGATTCACCACTACAAATAATGGTTTCATCAGAATCTTACTTCAGAAAGGTATTGTCCAGCATGGTTCCGATACCTAGAGTGCCATGCTCCAACCGCTTAACTATTTTCTTTTTTTTTTTAATCTCTATTTATTTTTGAGAGAGAGAGACAGAGAGTGAGCCGGGGAAGGGGCAGGGAGAGAGGGAGACACAGAACTAGAAGCAGGCTTTAGGCTCCATGGTGTCAGCACAGAGCCCGACGCAGGGCTCGAACTCAGGAACCATGAGATCATCACCTTTAGCCGGTCAGAAACTTAACCTACTGGGCCACTCAGGTGCCCCCACATTACTATTTTCGATCTTACAAGCCCCACGAACTTTATTTATTTGTGGTCTCTGATCAGGTATAATGTTACCTTTAGATGTCATTGGCCATATCATTTTCAAATCTTCCCAGGGATTAGATACAGCAAGTCTGAAGATGTTTAAGGGAGGAAAAACACCGAGGAGTGATACCAATGAAAAGAAAGCCATCAATAGTGATATATCAAAAGATACAACTGTTTCAATCTGAAATCAAATAGTGAAGGAGCAAACAGGTCAACATCCCATTTCACTATAGTTCCAATGGTGTGCAGTGAAGGTCATTTATAAGGATGACTCTTGAGTGGTTAAAACATAATCAGTTATCTTCAGTATATTCCGATTAAGAAAGAATGAGGGGCCCCTGGGTGGCTCTGTTGGTGTCCGACTTCACCTCAGGTCTTGATCTTGCTGTTCGTGAGTTTGAGCCCCGCATTGGGCTCTGTGCTGACAGCTCAGAGCCTAAAGCCTGCTTCTGTCTCTAAAGCCTGATTCTGTCTCCTCTCTCTCTGCCCCTCCCCCTGCTCGTGCTCTGTCTCTCTCTCACAAAAATAAACATTAAAAAAAAAGAAGAATGAAAATAAATCACATCTTTAGAAAGATGTTCGCCAAAAGTGTGAAAGCGGTGAAACAAATTTTTAAAAACACCTTATAACGGTAATTAAATCGCTTGAAATATTCATCTTGAGAAAAACGATAGTCAATGAAAATAAAGAAATGAGAAAGAGAAAAGCAGCCCGTGACACCTGGGAGCTGGCCTGATACTCAACAGCTCAACCTTGGCTTTCTCCTGTCCAACATAAGGAATTTCACAAAACGCTGACACTCGATAAGGCCGCTCTACGTGACCATGACGGATCGAGATGAAAACAAGACCATTCCACAATCAGGAACACGCAACAAAAGTATAAACACTGTTCAAACCACAAAAATGACCATGCGTCCTCTATTCTGGCCAATAGGAATGACTGCTTCTTCTTTACTAAATAAAGCCTTAGCCTGTGCCTAGTTTTCCTTTCTTCCAGAAAAGACTTGTGAAAATACCCAGTCATACAATTATCTTCATTTCCTGACAGCATCCAATCCAAGCCCTGCCTCTTTAAACTCCCCCGCAAGTCACCCAACACAAGCTCAAATCTTATAACAAATCATTTCTAATATATCTGTAGGAAGCACCACAAGATTCCCCATGGAGTGCATTTCTGCTCACTGCCAAGAAAAATAAACGCACTTTCTTTAACTTCAGGTGTGTTTGTGGTAGTCTATGGATGGAGGACATTGACAGAGGGTAGCACGGTATGCTGTTTAAGAGACTGCTGTCCTTTGAATCCCGGCTTACACCAGCTGTTTAAATTAAGTAAATTAATTTTTACTCTTTCAGCCCCAGTACCCTTATTGGAAAAAAAAAAAAAGAAAGAAAGAGAAAGAAAGAAAAAAGAAAGAAAGAAAGAAAGAAAGAAAGAAAGAAAGAAAGAAAGAAAGAAAGATAGGGCAAGAGGGGAGTAAAAAGTATATCTTTTACAAAATTGGGTTGAAAATTAAATATACAAGTATCTGTTGCCTTGTTTTAGCTGTTAGAATACCTGGGGTGCCTGAGTGGTTCAGTCGGTTAAGCATCCGACTCTTAATTTCGGCTCAGGTCACCGTCTCGTGGTTCGGAGGACCGTGCTGACAAGCGCAGAGCCTGCTTGGGATTCTCTCTCTCTCTCCCCCTCTCTCTGCCGCTTCCTCTCTCTCTCTCTCTCTCTCTCAAAAATAAATAAACACACATTTAAAAAAATCATTCCTCTAAAAACAAAATTTATCCCACATAACAAATTCAGTCTGAGATCATCTAAGGGTTCACTCAACGACTTGCTCAGTGACTTGTTGACTCCCAGATGCCACAGACTCAAGTGACTACAACTTGATGGTGGTAGATGGCAATGCACATAGAAGTGGTCTGGGCAAGGGCTAACTCCTAGTTTGCGGAGATGTATCCTAAACTTCCCCTCCTGCTTCTTGCACCCATTAGGATAGATATTAAGAAGACAAGTTTGGAGAAATTGGAACACTCGTACGCTTTTGGTGGGAATGTAAATCGGTATAGCCCTTATGGAAAAAAGTATGGAGGTTCCTAAAAACACTAACAACAAAACTACCATGTGTTCCTGCAACCCACTTCGGGGTGTGTATCCCAAAGAATTGAAATCGGGATCTTAAAGATATCTGGACCCCCATACTCGTAGCAGCATTATTCACAATAGTCAATATATGGAAAGAACCCAGGTGTTCATCAATGGATGAATGACTAAAGAAAGTGTGAGATGTGAGATATACGCACAATGGAATTCAGCCTTAAAAAAGAAGTAAATCCTGGGGCGCCTGGGTGGCTCAGTTGGTTGAGCATTGACTTTGGCTAGGGTCATGATCTCGCGGTTTGTGAGTTTGAGCCCTGCATCGGGCTCTGTGCTGACAGCTCAGAGCCTGGAGTCTGCTTCGGATTCTGTGTCTCCTTCTCTCTCTTCCCCAACCCCACTTGTGCTGTCTCTCTCTAACAAAAATAAATAAATCTAAAAAAAAAAAAAAAAAAGAAGTAAATCCTTCCCTTCCCCTATGTTCATCTGTTTTGCCTCTTAAATTCCACATATAAGGGAAATCATATCCTATTTGTCTTTCTCTGACTGACTTATTTAGCTTATTGTAATACACTCTAGTTCCATCCACATTGTTGCAAATGGCAAGATTTTATTCTTTTCGATTGCTGAATAATATTCCATTGTACATATATACCACATCTTCTTTATCCGTTCATCAGTGGATAGACATTTGGGCTCTTTCCATAACCTAGCTATTGTTGATAGCACTGCTATAAAGGTTGGGGTGCATGTTCCCCTTCAAATCAGCATTTTTGTAACGTTGGGATAAATACCTAGTAGAGAAATTGCTGGTTCATAGGGTAGTTCTATTTTCAATTTTTTGAGGAACCTCCACACTGCTTTCCAGAATGGCTGCACCAGTTTGCATTTCCACCAACAGTGGAAAAGTGTTCCCCTTTCTCCGCATCCTTGCCAACATCTGTTGTTAATTTTTGGCCATTCTGACAGGTTTGAGGTGGCGTCTCATTGTGGCTTTGATTTGTATTTCCCTGATGATGAGTGATGTTTAGCATCTTTTCATGTGTCTGTTTGCCATCTTACTGTCTTCTTTGGAAAAGTGTCTATTCATGTCTTCCTCCCATTTCTCCACTGAATTTTTTGGTTTTTGGGTGTTGAGTTTGGTAAGTTCTTTATAGATTTTGGAGATTAAGCGTTTAGCAGATGTGTCATTTGCAAATATCTTCTCCCATTCTGTCAGTTGCCTTTTAGTTTTGCTGACTGTTTCCTTCACTGCACAGAAGCTTTTAATCTTGATGAGGTCCCAATAGTTCATGTTTGCTTTTGTTTCTCTTGCCTCCGGAGACATGTCTATAAAAAGTTGCTGTGGCTGAGGTCAAAGAGGTTGTTGCCTATTTTCTCCTATGGGATTTTGGTGGTTTCATCCATTTTGAATTTATTTTTGTGTATGGTGTAAAAAATGGTCCAGGTTCATTCTTCTGCATGTCGCCGTTCAGTTTTCAGAACACCATGTGCTGCAAAGACCGTCTTTTTTCCATTAGATATTTTTTCTGCTTTGTCAAGATTAGTTGGCTATATGTTTGTGAGTCCATTTCTCTGTTCTCTAGTCTGTTCCATTGACCTATGTGTCTGTTCTTGTGCCAGGACCATACTGTTTTGATGACTACAGCTTTGTAATACAGCTTACGGTCTGGAATTGTGATGCCTCCAGTTTTGCTTTTCTTTTACATTACTTTGGCTATTCAAGGACTTTTTTGGTCCCATACAAATGTTAGAATTATTCATTCTAGCTCTGTGTAGAATGTTGGTGATATTTTGATAGGGATTGCATTAAATGCATAGACTGCTTTGGGTAGTATCTTAACGATATTTATTTTTCTAATCCATGAGCATGGAATGTTTTTCCTTTTTTGTGTGTCTTCGATCTCTTTCATAAGCGTTCTATAGTTTTCAACGTACAGATATTTTACCTCTTTGGTTAGATTTATTCCTAGTTATCTTATGGTTTGTTGTGCAATTGCAAATGGAATTGATTCCTTGATTTCACTTTCTGCCCCTTCGTTATTGGTGTATAGACATGCGACCGATTTCTGTACATTCATTTTATATCCTGCAACTTTGTTGAACTCATGTAACAGTTCTAGCAGTTTTTTGGTGGAGTCTTTTGGGTTTTCCACATAGAGTATCATGTCGTCTACGAAGAGTGAAAGTTTGATTTGTTCCTTGCTGATTTGTATGCGTTTTATTTTGTTTCATTGTCTGATTGCTGAGGCTAGGACTTCCAGTACTATGTTGAACAACCGTGGTGAGAGTGAACATCCCTGTAGTGTTTCTTACCTTAGGGGGAAAGCTCCCAGTGTTTCCCCATTGAGGATGATATTAGCTGTGGGTCTTTCATATGTGGCCTTTATGATGTTGAGCTATGTTCATTCTATCCCTACTCTCTTGAGGATTTTTACCAAGAAGGGATGCTATATTTTGACAAATGCTTTTTCTGCATGTATTGAGAGGATGATGTGGTGCTTATCCTTTCTTTTATTAATGTAGTGCATCACATTGATTGATTTGCAAATACTGAACCACCCCTGCAGCTCAGGAATAAATCCCACTTGACCGTGGTTAATAATTCTTGTTGGATTTGACTTGCTAGTATCTTGTGGAAAATTTTTGCATCCGTGTTCAACAGGGAAATTGGTCTGTAATTCTCCTTTTTAGTGGAGTCTTTGCCTGGTTTTGGAATCAAGGTAATGCTGGTCTCATAAGGTGAATTTGGAAGTTTTCCTTCTATTTTTTTTTCTTTGAAAATAAAACAAGAGAAAAACAGAGGGAGGCAAGCCATAAGAGACTTTTAAATGCAGAGAACAAACTGAGGGTTGCTGGATGGGGGCAGGTGGGGGGGGGGGAATGGGCTAAATGTGTGATGGGCATGAAGGAGGGCAGTTGTTGGGATGAGCACTAGGTATTATATGCAAGTGATGATCACTAAAGACTACTCCTGAAACCAAACCAAAACAAAACAAACCTTTTTGGATGAAGGCAGTATGCCTAAACACATAAGCAATAAGATACTTAATATTTTTATGAAATTGTGATCAATTTTACCATTGTGTTTACACTTAAAAGATCTTTATATACAGGGGCGCCTGGGTGGCTCAGTCGGTTGGGCGTCCGGCTTTGGGTCAGGTCATGATCTCACGGTTTGTGGGTTCAAATCCCGCGTCGGGTTCTGTGCTGATAGCTCAGAGCCTGGAGCCTGTTTCAGATTCTGTGTCTCCCTCTCTCTCTGCTCCTTCCCCACTCGTGCTCTGTCTCTCATTCCCTCAAAAATAAATAAACATTAAAAAACATTTAAAAAAATCTTTATATACATTCTCCAAGTTTTTAAACCTAGGGTGCTAACTTGACAATTAAGTTTGGTTAGTATAAATTGTCAGTTAAAGCTCTAGGATGTGTTTGGTAGAAAATGGTGTTTTAAAGTATTAGGATAATTAATGAAATTCTATAACTTTCTACATCTGCAGTCCATGCTATACTACAGAGAAACAGCCTTTATGATATATATATATATGTGTGTATATATATGTATACACTATACATATATACACACTATATATACACACTATATATATACACACTACATATATACATTTTATATATACATTATATCATATATATATAGTGTGTACATATATATAGTATATATATATATAGTATACTCTTACAAAATGTCAAATGGAAGGAATGTGCAAAGTTCTCTTCTTATTGCACTAAACTTTAATATAATTTTATATTTTAATATGTCAGTTTAAATACGGTTATTACAAATTTTTTAAAAAAGGTCAATCCTGCCACTTGTGACCACATTGATAAGCCTAGAAGACATTATACTATGTGACTTAAGCCAATTGCAGAAGGACAAATACTGCATGATTCAACTTATCCGAGGTATCTAAAATAGTCAAACTCATCGAAGCAAAGAATACAATAGTGGTGGCCAGGGGCTACGGAGTAAAAGAAATGGGGAATTGTTGTTTGATGGGTGTCAAGTTTTAGTTATACTACATAAATAAATTCTGGACATCTGCTGTACAAGAAATACAGTATAGCTAACTATACAGTCCTGTACACGCCAAAATTTGTCAAGAGGGCAGACCTATGTTAAATGTGCTTCACACACACACACACACACACACACACACAGGAACTTGGGAGGTGTGGGGCATGTCTATTGATTGTGGTAATGGCATCATGCGTGTTTGCATATGCCCAGACTCATCAAATTGTACACATTAAATATATGCAATTCTTTGCATATCAATTTATACCTCAAGAAAGATGTTAAAACTTTTTAAATAAAAATTAAAAACAATAACCTATGGTGGAAAGAACATCTGGCCACCTATTAGTCTAGATTCCAGTTCTATTTAGAACACAAGCGAATCATGTTTTTAGGTAAATTACTTGTTCTTTCTGTTTATTTACTTGTAAAATGATGGGATTGAAGCAGATTAGCAAAAAATATGTATTATTTATCTAAAATTCTAATTTTTTGAGTAGTTGGCATTCAGATTTGTAAGAGTTGGAAAAGGCAAGAAACTATCAGCAAAACTGTATGCGTTCTCATTACTTACCAGATAATTTCTTTTAAAGTATCTGGACCTGCATTATTTAAGCAGTAAAAAATATACATTAGAAATATCTGGGCTGAGTTAACACTTAAAATAAAATCCTTGGATCTTGAATCATTATAAATTAGGTAAGATCAGAATCTAAGTTCATATTCATTGGACTAACCATTTGGAAGGGTGTAGTGTCCTCTCAACAAGTGGAAAATCAGGCTAATCTTCAAGTGATCAATGACATAGACAAGCATCATAAATCTGTGACATCCCAGCTCTTACATTCCTGATAAAAATCGCCTTTAGAAAACTTTCTGCCTCAATCAACATGTCAGAGGAAATTACATTCAACATTTAATCATTTCTTTGGGTCTTTTTTAAAATTTTTTTTTTTCTTTCAACGTTTTTATTTATTTTTTGGGACAGACAGAGACAGAGCATGAACGGGGGAGGGGCAGAGAGAGAGGGAGACACAGAATCGGAAACAGGCTCCAGGCTCCGAGCCATCAGCCCAGAGCCTGACGCGGGGCTCGAACTCACAGACCGTGAGATCGTGACCTGGCTGAAGTCGGACGCTTAACCGACTGCACCACCCAGGAGCCCCTTCTTTGGGTCTTAAAGACCTCTCTAAGGTGCAATGGCAGAAAATACAAAAGGAAGTCCTTGTTAATTTCTCACAAGGCCACATGAAGTTATGGAGGCAGAATTAGGCAGGGAGGACAGATCTGATTCAGCTACAACAAATGTATCTTAACTGCAGTGATCAATCAGAAGCACTAGGGGATCTCTAGCAAAGAATGGGCACGATATGGTTGAGGGTATGAGGCAAAGCATCAGGTAAGAAGGAGCAGAAAAATGACAGGAGGCAGGCGTTGCTGTAACAAAGTTTAACAACTTCGTAATTGTACTGAGCACATCTCCCATTGCCATGTGGAAATCTGATGCCAAAGATAGCATCTTCTAAAGGGTTCTTGTTTTCATTGTTCTGATGAGAAGCTGGAGTCCATTCATTAGCACTGCTCTCTGTTCTCTTTCACTCTCAACCAGAAATTATGGTCCTTGGTCCTTGAGAAATTAATGGCCTCTGGTCCCACACCTACCTCCAATTAGTACCAAGGCAATAGGTGAAAAATATGTTTGGAATCGTGCAAACCTCCAGGGGCAGGTTAATGTCCTCATTAAGCCTGAGACTTCAGAAGAGTTCTGAGCTGTGAAACTGTACCCTCTGTTGAATTATCAACAAAACCAAGGCCCCTGGCACTTTGGGTTATTGCCTGGCCCAAGAGGCTGAATAAATTAGGAAAGTTAAAAAGAAGAAAAAGTAACTCTGATAAGTTACCGTAAACAAGAAAGCTTTGCAGGCTCACTAATGTAACAAACTGAGCTCAATTAAGAGCAGTAAAAATAAAAATCAAACTACAGATTTCCCAGAACATTTTATTCTAAAAGTCTTCAAGATAGGCTTTTTAAAAAGATACCTTTAGACTTTTTTTTTTTTTATAAATTGCAAAAACAGAACAGAGTCCCTGTATACCCTTTACCCAACTTCTGTTTATGTTAATATCTTACAGAACCATCAGATATTTATCAAAAGAAATGATGGTACATCCTAATATTGGTCTAATACTATTAACTAAATTCAAAGCTTGTTCGAATTTCACCCGTTTTTCCACTGTTTCTCTGCCCAAGGATCCAATCCAGGATTGCGCACTGGATTTCGTTTTGTCCTCTCTCCTTACTTTCTTCCAACCTGGAACGATTCCTCAGTTCTTCTTTGTCTTTATGACTCTGACATTTTTTGAAGGGTGCCCATCAGTTAAGGGTGGGCTTCTCCGGTGATTTCTCACTATGAGATCGAGGCTATGCACGGTTAGGAGGGATGCTGCAGAGGTAATGTACTTCTCAGTGCACCATATCAAGGAGAACTTAACGCTGATGTCTATCACTGGTGGTATTAATGTTCCTCGCTCAGCTAGGGTCATGGCAAGCTTTTCATCATCATTTTCATAAGTGAAGAAAGAGACCTTTAATGAGAAAACCAAGTGAGATTACATAGCCTAAATGCAGGGTCTGGCTCCAAGGTTCATGGACTTTCCAAAATTCACCATGTTCTTCCTCTTTAGTGGGAACGATATTGAAAATTCCCTTTAGGGCTTATAAGCCAAGGAATACAGGCAGCTTCCAGAAGCTGCAAAAGGCAAAGAGTGAATTCTCTCTTAGAGCCTCCAGAAGGAATGCAGTTCCCCCCTGCATCTTGTATGTTCCTAGTCATTCCTAGTACCTCATCCTCGTGCCTAGCAAAGACCCTGGTTAGAGCCTATAATTATCTGTGAACGAATAAAGAAATTGTATACCCCCCCCAAAAAAAGAAAATTCCCTTTATTTTTTTAACTTTTCCTCTAAGATCCCTAGATGAGTAAAACTGACTAAAACTGTTGCCCATTATGTGTTACTATGTGCTTTCCGAGCTCTAGAAAAAGTGAAAATATGATTCAAATAAAAACGTTCGAAAATTAAAGTTTGTGGTCTCTCGATGAAAGGGGGTATTAAACATTAGAGTTTTGTACTTTCTTCTGAGCCAGTTTTATGTTTTCTGATGATCCAAGGCCAACATAATTTTGTATATTGGCCAGCAAAAACAAACAAGCAAAAACAATGCTGTGAATGTGGATATTAATATTTTCATCTCGGAGATTTGGACATAGGCTGAGAAACAAAATTAAACAGTTTTGAAGGAAATTTTCTTCAGAAAATCAGTACTAATAATTTTATAACAATGATTATGTTCAGCCCCCAAACTGGAAAAATAAGAATAGATTTCCTTACTTTACCTCACTCTCATGTCTTCCCACATCAGTTATTTACCTGAAATAAACATTGTACCTACTCTTAGAAATGTATCACATAGGGGTGCCTGGGTGGCTCAGTCAGTTAAGCGCCCAACTTCAGCTCGGAAACGTGATATCACGGTTCGTGAGTTCGAGCCCCGCATCGGGCTCTGTGCTGACAGCTCAGAGCCTGGAGCCTGCTTCGGATTCTGTGTCTTCCTCTCTCTTCCCCTCCCCCTGCTTGCTCGCTCTCTCTCTCTCTCTCTCTCTCTCAAAAATAAATAAACATTAAAAAAAAAGAAATGTATCACATAGAATTGGGGCACCTGGGTGACTCAGGTCATGATCTCATGGTTCATGAGTTCGAGTCCTGCTTGAGGCTCCGTGCTGTCAGCTTGGTATTCTCTCTCTCTCCCTGTATCTTTGCCCCTCCCCTGCTCATGCACTCTGTTCCTCAAAAATAAATAAATAAACTTAAAAAAAGAGAAATGTATCGCATAGAATAGACCTGAGATTCAATTGGAAAGAATTCTACTCGGTGGAATTAAACCGTTATGCAACAAATTAACAGAACACATTACACAGTAAAAATAAAATTTTTTTCAAGTAATTTGTATCTGTTTTCCTTTTTCCAGAGCCAGAATATATTTCCTGCATATGAATTCATATGTGAAGCCACCATGCATACACCAGCTCACACTGAGTTTCAAATTGCTCCCGGGTTTTTCTCTCATTTGGACTCACCGAGTTACATGCTTCGTTATGGGGAAAAAAGACGGGCTCATCTCTCTTCAGCGTGTCCTGATGGAGAGAACTTGAAACTACAAAGGATATGGAAGAGAGTGTAGCCAGTTCATTCGTTAAGCCACAAATATTTTGCAAGTTAATACGTGATCATGAGCACTGAGGCCAGACTGCCTGGGTTCAAACCCTGGCTTTAGTGGTGCGGTCTTACCTAAATTAGTTAGTCTTTCTAAGTCACGGCTTCCTCATTTGTAAAATGGGGATAACAACTGTACGGATCTCATCTGTAAGACAGGGAGAACAGTAATCCCCTCAAGTGCTGTAATGTGGAGCAAACGAAATATCCGTAAAACACGCATATAGTTGGTGTAGAGCAGTAACACGCAGAGTAACTGTGAGTCCTACTTTGCCCAGGACATTCTTGATTATTCCTATTGTCTTGGCATAATTATTAATAGGGCCTTCCATTTGATCTAAAAAGCGTCACGGTTCGGAATATGAATTACATAGTCATCCTAGTTACAAAGCACATAGTAAGTACCGTATAACCATCAGTTATTATCAAAACCTTGTGCTGAGCATCAGCAGTGAGCATTGACAACAATGAAACGATAATCTCTGCCTTCATGAAGCTTTTATTCTAGTTGGGAGAGATCACTAACCATCAACATCAGTCAGTAAAATGGTGATAAATATTATGACGTTGAATAGCAACTCAGTTCCTGGAAACTGCCAGTTAGCTTATCTTCCCAAATCTATTCCAAATCAGTGGGATTTTTAAACTTGTCTGAAGAGAGAAATATTAACTCAAAATGGGCTAAAGATAGGCATACCTGGGTGGCTCAGTTGGTTAAGTGTCCAACTTCAGCTCAGGTCGTGATCTCCAGGTCGTGAGTTCGAGCCCCGCATTGGGCTCTGTGCTGACAGCTCAGAGCCTGGAGCCCGCTTCTGATTCTGTGTCTCCCTCTGTCTCTGCCCCTCCCCTGCTTGCTCTCTCTCTCTCTCTCTCTCAAAAATAAATATTTAAAAAAATGGGCTAAAGACTTAAATGTGAGATATGAAACCGAAAGAAAGAAAGAAAGAAAGAAAGAAAAGAAAAGAAAAAGAAAATGAGAAGCCCAGAAACCATAAAACTCCTATAAGAAAACATGGGAGAAAAACTGCTTGACATGTGTCTTGGCAATTATTTTTTGGAAAATGACACCTAGCATGCAAGTTACAAAATAAAAAATGGACTACATCAAAGTAAAAAGCTTCTGCACAGCAAAAAGAAATGCTGAAAATGAAAAGACAACCTAAGGAATGGGAAAACATATTTGCAAATAATATACCTGATAAAGAAGTTAATATCCAAAGTATATAAAGAACAATTACAACTCAAGTAAAAATAAATAATCCCATTTAAAATGGGCAAAGGACCTGAATAGACATTCTTCCAAAAATGATACATGAGTGGCCAACAGGAACATGAAAAAGTGCTCCACGTTGCTCCTCACCAGGGAAATGCAAATCCAAAGCCCAGTATCACCTCATGTCTACCCAAATGGCTGTCATTAAAAAGACAAGAGATAACAAATGCTAGTGGGGTTGTGGAGAAAAGGGAGTCTTTGTGCACTGTTGATGGGAATGTAAATCAGTGCAGCCAATTTACCATGGCAACAGTATGGAGGTTCTTGGAAAAATTAGAAATAAAACGACCCTATGATCCAGCAATTCCACATCTAGACATTTATCTGAAGAAAATGAAAACATTAACTTGAAAAGATATCTGTACCCCCCACGTTTACTACAGGGTGATTTACAATAGCCAAGACATGGAAACAACCTACGTGTCCATCGAGGGATAAATAGGTAAATAAAAAAATGTATATATACACATATATATAGACACACATCATAGAATACTCTTCAGCTATGAAACAGAAGGAACTCTTTTTATGACAATATGAATGAATCTTGAGAGCACTATGTTAAGTGAAATACATCAGACAGAGGAAGATAGATACTGTATGATCTCACTTATATGTGGAATCCGAAAGAGCGAGAGAGAGATCAGATGTAAAAAAGATATAGAAAGATATAGAAAAAGATGTCAGATTTGTGGTTGCCAGAGGTTAGTGGTGGGGGTAGAGGGGATCGGATGAAGCTGGTCAAAAGATACTTCCAGTTATAAGATAAAAAGTATTAGGGATATAATGTACAACATGATGACTATAGTTAATATTGCTGTATGGTATATGCGAAAGTCGTTCAAAGAGTAAATTCTAAGAGTTCCCCAAAGGAAAAAAAAAAACATTTTTTTCCTGTTCTTTGTATCTATATGAGTTAATGGATGTTAATTGAACTTTTTGTGGTAATCGTTTCACAATACACGTAAGTCAAAGCATTATGCTGTACTCAAGTTTATATAGTCAATTGTATCTCAATAAAACTGGAAAGAAAGAACTATAATAGGGTTTGTAATAAAGCAAAACTGTTATTCTAGGACATGACTACCGGGCTGAGTTAAAAGGATAAGATCAGAGAAAAAGCCAAGAAAGTTGTGAGTAGAGTCCATTTGAGATCATCACAGGTAAAGGTTTCTTCCAAATGGGAGACTTCCCACAGTGGATAAGCCAACCGCCTCACCCCAATCCTCCTGTGGTAGACTGTTGTATCTCAAAATCCATTCTTCCTTTCTTCCTAACACTTGCCCACTTTGGTAGAGGCCCCATTTTCTGGTATTCTTAATCCTTAAGGGTGGCCATATGATTGAGTTCTTAACAATACCTGACTGAAAGAACAAACACAATTTTGACCTTGTTGTCCTGAAAGGAAATTACTTGTCCTGTACTTCCTTGTTTCCCTTTCCTCCGGGCCGGACCACGAACATGGCAATGAGCCAGCTTTGACCATGCAGACAAGAACAATGCATTAGGGCAGGCTTTCTAATCATGGTTTCTAGAGAATTCACTAAAAATATATATATATATATATTCGAAGGATGATTTTCTCAGTTCTCTCAAGCGTGACTACTTTATGTGGGTAAGAAGTAAGTTAATTAATCACACAAGATGATTTATTTATTCACTCCCAGAGAGAATTTATTTATTCTCTCCCAGAACAGGTTGAGAGGAGATGGTGGAGTTCTGCGTGGAAGGAAACTTATTCTTTGAATTATCTCATGCATCAGGGCTACCTAGCCAATTCAGACCCGCCAGACTGGTACTCTTAGAGAAATGAAACTCCGTTAATTAGTCCCTTCTGTGCATTAGTGTTTAGTGTTTAGTGTGCACATAGTGTTTAGTGTGATTAGTGTGCAATTAGTATTTATGTGCATCTTTGTTTTTTCAAAGTAGAATTTATTCTCACTACTAAACACCGCTTAGTTTTTCTTAAAGAAAATGCATCTCACTGCATTGTAGTATATTGGGTTGGGGTAGACTGATTCAACATTGGCTCATTAGTGGTTTGGATACTTAGGTATTTTTACGCTTAATCAATAACTGATGGGTTTTTTTTTCACGTTTTTATTTTTGAAGGAGAGAGAGAGACAGGGCATGAGCGGGGGAGGAGCAGAGAGAGAGGAAGACACAGAATCCAAAGCAGGCTCCAGGCTCTGAGCTGTCAGCACAGAGCCCAAGGTGGGGCTCGAACTCATGAACCGTGAGATCATGACCTGAGCCAAAGTCGGACGCTTAACCGACTGAACCACCCAGGCACCCCTATAACTGATGTGTTTTTTTTTTTAATTTTAAGTTTATTTATTTTGAGAGAGAGAAAAAGAGAGCACAAGCAGGGGAGGGGCAAAGGAAACCCAGGCAGATTCCTTGCCATCAACACTGAGACTGATGGGAAGCTTGAACCCATGAACTGTGAGATCATGACCTGAGCCAAGATCAGGAGTCAGTCGCTTAACCAGCTGCACCACCCGGGCACCCTGTGTTGGGTTTTGAGTGATGGCTGGGTATGGGTTCTGAATCTAACCTGTTGTCTGGTAAATTACAGCAAGATAGAGTGAGTAAATTATTTATTTCTCTTACCCAACTCCTTCTTTGCCATCACTTTCATATCTGCCTAGTCTAGCAATAGACCATGATGACATAATTACTTATGACATCACAGGAACTGACTACATTCATACGGAAAGATGAGAAGGATAGAGAGAAGCCACGTGGAACAGAAGAGGACAAGATGGAAGGTACGAAGAAGAAGAGAGAAAGAGTAAAAAGAAAAAACAGGCAAAGCAGAATTAAGTCTCAGGAAAGAAGGCAAAAAGCTTTAAGAAGCTAGAAAAACTTCCAGCTTAATAGCTGTATCAACAGGTGAACCTCAAAGTCTTAGTGGCTTAGAAGCATTCAAAAAATACATTTCTTGGGGCACTTGGGCGGCTCAGTAGGTTAAGCGCCGGCTCCTGATCTTGGCTGAGGTCATGATCTCATGGTTTGTGGGTTCAAGCCCCGTGTCAGGCTCTGTGCTGACAGCCTGCTTGGGATTCTCTCTTCCCCTCTCCCTGCTCCTCTTCCTCTCTCTCTCTCTCTCGCTCAAAAATAAATAAATACACTTTTAAAAAATAATTTAAAAATGTATTTCTTGCTCATACTACAACCCAGCAAGGATCCAGGGTGGGAGTAGTACAAAGCTCTACTCCCTATAGTTATTCAAGGACTAAGGCGGATGGATGTTCTATTATCAATTGGTGTCAACATCTCAACAGCAGGCCTCAGATTTTGCTACCGCTCGGTAAATGAGCACCGAAGGGTGCTCACCAGTAATGTAATGATCTTTTCTTGGGTAAATACCTAGGAATGGAATGGCTGCGTCACATGTATATATGACTTGCCCAGATATTACGTTTTGCAGAATGGTTATTATTTTACATTCTCAGCAACAATACACGAGTTTCCATTCCTCTACATCCTTGCCAATATTGGTGTATTCAAACTGTTAAATTACACATCCTAAAAGATACATAGTGACATCTCATTAAGGTTTTGAGTTGCATTTCTCTATCAGCTCAAGGTGTGGAGATTCTTTTCGTCTCCTTCTTTGCTGTCTGTGTAACTTCTTTGGCGAAATGTCCCGTTCAAGTCTTCTGCTGTTTTGAAAAATTGCGTTTCTTTTTTTACTCTTGAGCTCTGAGAGTTCTTTATATATCTGGATACAAGTCCTTTATCAGATATGCAATTTGCAAATATTTCCCCTGAATCTATGCCTTGTTTTTCACTTTCTTAATGCTGCCATTTGAAGACCAGATATTAATTGAAATGCTTCTTTGAGGCTGCTGAAATGTTGAGAATGTAATCAGTTTTGGATCGCTTATGTGATGACACAGAGGTTTTTCTTAACTTTATGCTCCCCTTCTCCCGGGTGGTGATTGATGCTGTAATTAATCATGCTTGGACACCTAAAGTGATTTTATTATTGGAGTGACCTCATGACACGAAGGAAACTAAGGAAAGCTGTCATGGATCTCCTTGCTCAGGTCCTGCAAATGGGCTTAATGATAGGGTGGAGATTAGAGTTATTCAGAATAAAGAGAACGATAAGAATTAAGAAGGTGGAAAAACCTTGGGACAAATGAATTGGATGAAACCATTCCGACAGCTGATTGAAAATAAGATGAAACACTCAGCACTCAGATCTTTTAAAAAATGTTTATTTAATTATTTTGAGAGAGAGAGAGAAAAGGAGAGAGAGAGCGTGCACGAGCAGAAGAGGGGCAGAGAGAGAGGAAGAGAGAGAGAATCCCAAGCAGGGTCTGCACTGTCAGCCCAGGGCCTGATGTGGGACTCAGTCTCACAACCATGAGATTATGACCTGAGCTAAAATCATATGACCTGAGCTAGTCTAATCATAAGAAAAATATCAATCTAACCCCAGTTGAAGAATATTCTACCTAACCAATACTCCTGAAAACTGCCAAGGTCATCAGAACAAGAAAAGTCTGAGAACTGTCATAGCCAAGGATCCTGAATGGGATCCTGGAACAGATAAAGGGCATTAGGCAAAATTAAGGAAATTTGAATAAAGTATAGGGGTTTTTTTAATAATAATGTATCAATATCAATCCATTGTTTATGACAAATGTACCATATTAATGTTAGATATTAGTAATTGAGGAACTGGATGTGTGGCAAATGGGAACTGTCTGTATTATCTTCATAATTTTTCTATGTATCTGTAACTATTCAAAACCAAAAAGGGTATTTTATTTATTTATTTTTTTCAACGTTTATTTATTTTTGGGACAGAGAGAAACAGAGCATGAACGGGGGAGGGGCAGAGAGAGAGGGAGACACAGAATTGGAAACAGGCTCCAGGCTCTGAGCCATCAGCCCAGAGCCCGACGTGGGGCTCGAACTGACGGACCGCGAGATCGTGACCTGGCTGAAGTCGGACGCTTAACCGACTGCGCCTCCCAGGCGCCCCCAAAAAAGGGTATTTTAAAAGTTATTTTAAATTATCTTCTGAGGGGCACTTGGGTGGCTCGGTTTGGTTAAGCATCCTGTAGCAGGATTCTCACACAGAGAGTTGTGACACCAAGGCTTTTCTTTCCAGGAAGCAACCTTATTCCTGCTGGCACCACTCAGTTGGGGTTTGTACCCAAAGAACTGAGCCCTGAACACCACATGGTGTAGTTTTTTATATATTTTTTACCTCTTTGTCTCCCATATATGGTAACACGCAAACACGTAGTCTGCTTAAGTGGTCTCATGTTACAAGGTCATGAGAGGGTTGTCACTTAAGCGTATAGTCAGGTTCTCTTGATTTTTTTTTTTTTTCTTTCCTTAGGGAGGAGACCCTACCACAATCTGACTTCAGCTCAGGTCATGATCTCACAGTTTGTGAGTTCGAGCCCTGCGTCAGGCTCTGTGCTAACAGCTCAGAGCCTGGAGCCTGCTTTGGATTCTGTGTCTCCCTCTCTCACTCTCTGCCGCTCCCCTGCTCATGTTCTGTCTCTCTCTCTCTCTCTCTCTCTCAAAAATAAATAAAAACATTTAAAAAATTTAAAGAAAATAAACACATAAATAAATAAATATCTTTTGAAATGGCATAAGAGATGGAGTAGTGACAAAAATGTTAACGGACGACTATGAAAGATTGGTGGTTCCCACCAACTCTTCAAACTGTCGAAAGGACCACAACAGGTTTGTTCAACTTATTTTCATCTCAGTTGCAAAATCCGTTGATTGCATCAAAGACAAAAGAATAGACAACAGCTTGAGAGCCAGTGTGACTGACAACAGTTCAAGATAAAAGAGAGGATTACGACTCTCAGTCACTGGTGGGCCAGGATCTCCTGGCAGAGTCCCCAACAGAAGACACCAGGCACTAAGCATCGGTATGGATAAAATGGTCTGAGGGCGGTGAGGACATTTTATTCGGATTGCTGGGCACAGACGCTTAATGTACCGCCAGCCTAAACCTGCTGATGAAAAGTCAAAGATCGATGTAATTGAATTAAGAGACTACAGTGGTACAATTGTAGGACGTTTGCAGGTGAACGTATGACTGCAAGTACGAATTTGTGGATGAAAATAGCGTGTTATCAATGGAATACTACGTGGCAATGAGAAAGAATGAAATATGGCCCTTTGTAGCAACGTGGATGGAACTGGAGAGTGTGATGCTAAGTGAAATAAGCCATACAGAGAAAGACAGATACCATATGGTTTCACTCTTATGTGGATCCTGAGAAACTTAACAGAAACCCATGGGGGAGGGGAAGGAAAAAAAAAAAAGAGGTTAAAGTGGGAGAGAGCCAAAGCATAAGAGACTCTTAAAAACTGAGAACAAACTGAGGGTTGATGGGGGGTGGGAGGGAGGGGAGGGTGGGTGATGGGTACTGAGGAGGGCACCTTTTGGGATGAGCACTGGGTGTTGTATGGAAACCAATTTGACAATAAATTTCATATATTAAAAAAAAAGAGAAAGAAAATAGCGTGTTATAAAAATGGATGTGATGTCTACATAGAGGACTTTTCCTCACCTAAAGCAAGGGGAAAGATGTACAAATTTGCTCTTCATCCGATTTTAATTGGTCCTGCTAGAGGTATTTATCCAACATGTGTGTCTTTTATTGTAGGAAAATCTCTTTAGAAGCAGAAATGTCTACAGGTTTATAGAAAATCCGTTACTAAGAGTTAGCTCATACCCAGTGCAGAGCACATGCGGAAAGGGAAAACACCACGAATAAGAGGAAGAGATTTGAACAAAAGGAATATAAATAAATATGTGCAAGTTTCACGGGAGAACCTTTTTTTCTTACCCATCTGTCAACATGACTGACATTCCTACAATTTCTTGAGTTAGTCTTTTGAGTTCGTGTACTAAATGGGACATATGTATCTCTGTGTGTCTGTAAAAGTGAAGATTATCTCAGCTTACTCAGTAGACATAACCCCGGAAAGAACATGACATGTCATCAATCGGTTCTGATGTAAACGCTTAATTTGATTTGATTTAATATTATGTAATTTAATTCAAAGGCCTGATTTAATTAGTTCTGATTTAAAATAATATAGAGGACTGGACCATGGCGTGTTGCCCCCAAAGGCAGGGTCTACACATCCATGAGGCATTGGAGAGGCATAAAACAGGGGTGACTGGGTGCCTCAGTCGGTTAAGTGTCCGGGCTCAGGTCATGATCTCTCGGTTCATGAGTTCGAGGCTTGGTTCAGGCTCTTTGCCTGGAGCCTGGTTCAGATTCTGTGTCTCCATTTCCCTCTGCCCCTCCTGCTCACGCTCTGTCTCTCTCTCTCAAAAATGAATAAACACTAAAAAAACTTTTTGAGGCATACAACAGAAATAAAGTCTCTTTCCAAGGCTAGGAAAACACGTGCTAACAAACAGACGGGAACAGTGACAGAGTGACGCATACTGCTGAAACAAACTTTAGCAACTTCATAATTGTGCCTAGGGATCAACCTCCTTGGAGAATACACTTGAGGACTTTGCTGAAAACCAATGCAAGAGCTAACACTTCCCACAGGGCCTGCTGACTTCTGTTGCTATGGAGGAGAACTTTTAATCACTCCATTAACTTCACCCTTGCCCCCCCTCCCACCCCTCCTTCAACTTCAGACAAAAATTACACTCCTTAAATAGTTTCTGCCCTGTGGCTCTTCACCTGCTTTCAATTAGAATAGAGATAACGGATGAAGAATATGTTTGGAATATTCCAACTCTCTGGAGGTATCTGCCTTTGGCAAGTAGAAGACCAGGGAGAGTTGTGAGTGGGAATTCTAGTCCATTCCTTCAAGCTTCAGCAGGACTAAAGGTTCACGTTGCTGCCTGGAGGTTGATGCTGAATGAGGTCAACAGGTCATAACGGGCAAGTAGCTAAAAACCTTGAATCACCAAACCAAAGCCACAAACTCAGATAGTAGATTCAGTTAAAATGATCAATCCAATGGGGGTGGGTGGTGGGGGGAACATAGGCAAAAACTTTTAGTTTAAAGGATTTCATCTTGTTGGTTGGTAAATATATTTCAAACAGAAAAATATTCTAGGTACTATTTCTGTTGAACCATTCTGGAAGCACAAGTTGATATAAATCACTCGTTCTCTTTCTCTTTGAACAAGAACAAAACTATTACTATAACCCATCTTGTCCCAATCCATCAAAGTATAAGTCTGAGGAAAAGCTTATTGATTGAGGTTGATAATTTACTGCCTAAAACTAGTAAAAATTCTCTTACGCAAAACCAGGCTCAATGAGAAACTTGTTTACGCATTATTTCTGGGCATGAACTAACTAAATGTCACAGCAAAAACAATATACAATTGGAAAGGCAAAGCTGAGCTCCTAATAACTAGGTAAGTGCTTGCCTCATGATATAAGTGAGTAACTCCGGGTAGACATTATACCTGTCACTGCGGCCAAACAACTAACATTTCACTATTAGAAAATTAAGAAAATGTCTTTGGAAAGATAATGATGATTCATTTCCACTATGAAAGGAGAAGTCAGGGCATCACAAAATAACTGGGCATCTTGAAAAATACATTAGAGGTACAGAGAGGAGACAACAAGGAAAAAGTTCACCTACTCTAAAAATTGTCCTAAGTCTTTGAAACAATTTGTGAACGAAAGAATGGACCATTCTATTAAGGGAATTTGGAAATATGGATGACCCTTGGGCAACATGGATTTGAACTGCACGGGTCCACTTATATGTGAAATTTTTTTTTTAATTTTTTTTTAACGTTTATTTATTTTTGAGACAGAGAGAGACAGAGCATGAACGGGGGAGGGGCAGAGAGAGAGGCAGACACAGAATCTGAAACAGGCTCCAGGCTCTGAGCGGTCAGCACAGAGCCCGACACGGGGCTCGAACTCACGGACCGTGAGATCATGACCTGAGTGAAAGTCGGCCGCTTAACCGACTGAGCCACCCAGGCGCCCCTGAAATTTTCAAATAAATACAGTAGAGTACTGTAAATGTATTTTCTTTATGATTTTCTTAACCACATTTTCTTTTCCCGAGTTTACTTTATTGCAAGAATACAGTGTGTAATACACATACAAAATATGTGTTAATGAACTGGCTTTCAGTCAATAGTACCCTAATAGCAGGTAAGCTTTTGGAGAATCAAAAATTATACATGGATTTTCCACTGCACAGGGGTGGGGGGCACCACCCCAAACCTTGCCTTGTTTGAGGGTCAACTGTATTGCTCCCACGCTCAGTGAAATTAAACCATATTTTCAAATTTCAGAATGTGAATTAAAACCCTGGGGGAAAAAAGTCTGCCATAAAGAGTCTTTGCAATAAAAAGTTAGTAGTATTAATTCTCATAACAGAAGAAAAATTTTAAAAACAAAGAATTGTGCAAAGCCAACTCCTTGGGTTCAAACCCGAGTTCTGAGTATATCAAGTGAAGTGACGAGAACATGCTTACCAAGGAAACTAGACACTTAACTTCTTGCTAAAATATTGCCATTATCTGGGGGGCTTGGGTGGCTCAGCCATTGGGCGTGGGACCTGGGTCATGATCTCGCGATCTGTGAGTTCCCTGCCCTGCGTCAGGCTCTGTGCTGGCAGCTCAGAGCCTGGAGCCTGCTTCGGATTCTGTGTCTACCCCTCCCCTGCTCGCACTCTGTCTCTCAATAACAAGTAAATGTTAAAAAATAATAATAACAAAATAAAATAAAATGTTGCCATTATCCAGCCGAACATTCTTTTTTTTTGAGGGTTTCTTTTTTTAATTGAAATATATTTGACATATAGTGTAAATTTAAGGTGAACAACATGTTGATTTGATACATTTTATGTACTGTAATATGATTACCATGATAGCCAGAACACCTCTGGCGTATTTCCATAATAATCATTTCTTTTTTTGTAGTTGGAACAATTACGATCTAGACTCTTACCAAGTTTGATGATTATATATTATCGTCTATAATGACTGTACTGCATTCTTAAATAAATATAATTCAGTTGTCATTTTTGTGAAATATATATATATAAAATCACCACCTCACAGGAATGGCGCAAGCACTGAATGGAAAAAGTTTGTGAAAACACTTGGAAAGTTAAAAATTCCATAAAAATGTAAGACTAAGATATTAGTCTCGATATCAATAATAATAACGAAATATATTGAGGCTTTACACAAATTACTTCATTTAATCCTAGAGCATCCCAATAAAAAAAATGTATTATTGGGGCGCCTGGGTGGCTCAGTCGGTTGAGCGCCCGACTTCAGCTCAGGTCACAATCTCGCGGTCCTTGAGTTCGAGCCCCGTGTCAGGCTGTGGGCTGATGGCTCAGAGCCTGGAGCCTGCTTCCGATTCTGTGTCTCCCTCTCTCTCTGTCCCTCCCCCGTTCATGCTCTGTCTCTCTCTGTCTCAAAAATATATAAATGTTAAAAAAAAATTTTTTTACAAAGTGTATTATTGGCCACCTGGGTGGCTCAGTTGGTTGAGCATCTGACTTCAGCTCAGGTCATGATCTCGCAGTTCCTGAGTTTGAGCCCTGCCTGAGTCTTGGCTGCTGTCAGGGCAGAGACCGCTTTGGATCCTCTGTCCCCCACTCTCTCTGTCTGCCCCTTCCCCCACCCTTTCTCTCAAAAATAAATAAAACATTTTCAAAAAGTGTATTATTAGCCCTATCAGTTCCTAGAAGGAACTGCGGCTTACAGTCTCTGGGTTGCAAGACAATGTCAAATATATAACATTATAAAAAATTATAATTATAACATATAAAAAATTAAGAGGACATTGAAACATACCTTGTAAAGTCACACTTGTGATAAAGATACAATTTCTGTCCAAGAAACCGATCTATACGCTTGACAATAATTTTTTTTATTTATTGGATTTTTTTGGAGTCACAAAATACCTGCCCTTTGTTACAAGTAAAACAATATAAGAGTGTATAAAGGCAGCATTAATAATGTCGATGTTAAAAAAAATAACACATAGCAGTAAGCTGAGGTAAGCAGGGTTCTGAGAACTTATGTTTTTTTTTTTAATTTTTTTTCTTAACGTTTATTTATTTTTGAGACAGAGAGAGACAGAGCATGAACAGGGGGAGAGTCAGAGAGAGAGGGAGACACAGAATCTGAAACAGGCTCCAGGCTCTGAGCTGTCAGCACAGAGCCCGACGTGGGGCTCGAACCCACGGACCGTGAGATCGTGACCTGAGCCGAAGTCGGACGCTTAACCGACTGAGCCACCCAGGCGCCCCTCTGAGAACTTATGTTAAATGAAGTGATATTCCCAACAAACTGATGGATGATAAGCACTATTTTGTAAGCAAGATTTTTATTTAACTTTCAATACAAACACAAAAGGCTTGTCACAGTGTGCAGATCGATGACTTTTCATGAAATTAACATTCCTATGTAACCAATATGCTGGTAAGAATGCAAAAATGTCATCACCACAGAAGCCACAACATCTGTGCCCTCAGTTACCTCTCTCTCCCAAGGGCAAGTAACCACTTAGGCTGACTTTTTACCCTACAGATTATTTTGGCCTGTTTTGGAAATTTACACGCAATCATGCTTGCTCTGTAATGGCTTGTGTCTGGACTCTTCCTCAACATACTTGTGATATTCACATTTTGGTGTTTCCTGTAGTTCAGGTTCAGTCATTTTAATTTCTGTACGGTATTCCATTCTTGTCAATCTACTACTTTTGATAGGCCTTTAGGTTGTTTCCAGTTTGGGCCTATGACAAAACGCTACTATGGACCTTTTTATACATTACATTAGGTGAACATTTGTCAGCCTTCCTGTTGAGTTTGTGCCTCAGAGTGAAACAGCGGTGTCAAAAGATATTCCTATGTGCTGCTCTAGCAGACATGGCCAAAGAGTTTTCCAAAGGGCCCATGTCACCAGCAGCAAACAAGACATCAAGTCCTTCCACATTCTCTCCAACAATTGGTACTGCTTGCTTTTGTCTGTTTATTGGTAGTCTTGTGGGTGTGTTCTAATTTGCATGTCTTTTTTTTTTTTTTTTTTGAAGAACTCAAAAACAATTTTATTTATTTATTTATTATTATTATTTTTTTTATATGAAGTTTATTGACAAATTGGTTTCCATACAACACCCAGTGCTCATCCCAAAAGGTGCCCTCCATGTCTTGATGGCTAAGAAAGTTGGGCACATTTCATGTTTTTGTGGGCTGTTGGAAGGTTCTCTCGTGAGATAAATGTCGAAAGGCTTTTGATCATTTTTCTCCTGGGTCAACTGGTTGATTTTGTGGAAGTTTTTTACATATCCTAGATATGAGTCCTCTGTTGAATATATATTTTGCACTATCTTCACCCACTCTGTGACTTGCTTTTTTACTCTCTTATAGGTGTCTTTTGGGGTGCCTGGGTGGCTCAGTCGGTTGAGCGTCCAACTTTGGCTCAGGTCATGATCTCACAGTTTGTGAATTCGAGCCCCCACATCAGGCTCTGTGCTGATGGCTCAGAGCCTGGAGCCTCCTTTGGATTCTGTGTGTGTGTGTCTCTCTCTCTGCCCCCTCCCCCACTTGCGCACGCGCTCTCTCTCTCTCTCTCAAAAATAAACATTAAACAAAATTTTTAAAATTTTAAAAAGGCGTCTTTTGATTAACAGAAGTTTAACATTTTAATGTAGTCCAATTAATCAGCATCGTTTTTTTACAGTAAGTGATTTTTGTGTCCTTTAAAAACAACTTTCTGTATGCCAAGTTTATGAAGTAACCGTCTAATCTTTTGTCTAAAAGCAACGTTGGTATACTTTTACATTAAGGTCTATCATATATCAGAATTTAGGCATAAGGATTCTTTTTTAACATAACATACACTTTATTTTCTAATGTAGATAAAATGGATGTATAATATCATTTTAGTTTCACGTGTGCAGCATAACGATTTCATATTTGTGCAAATTGCTAAAAGATCATCACAATAAGTCTCCTTAACACTCATCACAGAGTTACAAATTGTGTTTTCTTGTGATGAAACTTTTAAGAGCCACTTACCCTCTTGGGAACTTTCAAATTTAAAATACAGTGTTGTTAACTGTAGTCACCATATGTAACGCTATACATTACATCCCCAGGGCTTGTTTTATAGCTGGAAGTTTGTACTTTTTAACTCCCTCTACCCATTTCACTCCCAACACACACACCAGCTCCCCACTCCCAAGCAACCACCAATCTGTTCTCTGTATTCATGAGCTTAGGTTTGCTTTTGTTTTTGTGTTTTGGCTTTTTTTTTTTTTTTTTAATTTTAGATTCCACACGTAAGTAAGATCATTCGGTGTCTATCTTTCTCCATCTGACTTCTTTCACTTAGTGTCATGTCCTCAAGGTCCATCCATGTTGTCACAAATGGCAAGATTTCCTTCTTTTTATGGCTGAATAATATTCCATTGTATATGCACACCACTTTTTCTTCATTCATTCATCAATTTTTCCACAGGGATAACCAATTTTCCCATATATTGAAAAGTCCACCCTCACTGTGGGGCAGTGACACTTTTCTCATAAGTCAGATAAATGCGAGAGTCTTTTTCTGGATTGTACAAACTATCTATTGGCTTATCTGTACCGAGGTAAATACTATACTGCCTAGATTACTGTCTGGTATCTAACGGTGTAAGTGCCCTCGTATGTCCTTACCCTCTAAGATCACCTTGTCTGTTTTTCACCATTTACATTTACATACATGTTTTGGAGTGACTTTGTCAACTACACACACACACACACACACACACACACACCTTTGCTGGAATTTTCCCTGAATATTTTGAATTCATAAATGAATTTGTGGGAAATCAATAGTTTTAATATATTTTGAGTACTGATTTTTAATATATAGAGTAATCCATAAACATGTATATCCTTCTATTTCTCGTGCCTATTTGTCTTCTGTTAAGAAGTCAGTTTTGGGGCACCTGGGTGGCTCAGTCTGTTAAGTGTCCAACTTTGGCTCAGGTCATGATCTCATGATTCGTGAGCTTGAGCCCCACATCAGGCTCACCCTAGAGCCTGCTTTCAAATCTGTGTCTCCCTCTCTCTGCCCCTCCCCACCCGCATTCTGTCTCTCTCTCTCTCTCAAAAATAAATAAACGTTAAAGAAAAAAGAAGTCAGTTTCAGTCTTAGTTTTGTTCCTCTAAGAAAATATGTATTATTTTCTTTTAGATGTTTTTAAGATTTTTTTCTTCAATTTTCTTTTTCTTTTTCACTTTTATTTCTTTTAGAGATAGAGAGGGCGGCAAGTGTGGGAGAGGAGCAGAAGGAGAGAGAGAGAGAAAGAGAGAGGAGGGAGGAGAAAATCCTAAACAGGCTCACACACAATGCCAAGCCTGATGCAAGGCTCAATCCCACAACCCCTGGGATCATGACCTGAGCCAAAACCAAGAGTGAGATGCTCAACCGACTGAGTCTTTTTTTTTAAACATTTTATTTTAATGTCTACACCCAATGTGGGGTTCAAATTCACAACCCCCAGATCAAGAGTCTCATGCTCTACTCCAGCCAGGCACCCCCTTTTTGCTTCAATTTTCATCAACTAAGGTATAGCTAAGGGAAGTTTCATTTTTGTTTATCCTGCTTGGGAATTTTTAAACTTCTTGACTTTATCCATAAGCTAGTTTACTTCACAGATTGGAGGAAATTCTTCACCATTTTCTTTACAAGAATTGTTTTTCCCTGACTTTCTCTCTTTTTGCCTCTGGAACTCCAAAGTAATGTAGGTTAGATCTTTTCACTATGCCTAATGTGTCTCTCAAACTTCTTTCTACGTTTGCCTCCTTTTTTCTCTCTCTGTCCTTCATTTCAGATATGTTGTATTGGCATGGCTTCTGGTTGACTGTCTTGTCTTTTACTGCATCTAATTTGTTCTTAAAGCCAGCCCTTGAGTTCCTCATTTGATGTACCGTGTTCTTCTAGTACTAAAATTTCTGTCTCTCCAGGGAGATGTTTTCTATTTTCCCCTCTTTTCTTAACTTAACTAAAATCATGCTGATTTTAGGTCTTTATCTGTTAACTCCAATGTTCTGATCACCTGCTTTTATTGGACTTTTTATTTTGGTTTTCAGTCATGTCAGCTATATCAGAACTAGAGAGGCTCCATACGATGTATTTTCCCCTGGCAGGCAAAATAGAGTGGGGTTAGACAGGGCACCAGGGTGGCTCAGTTGGTTAAGCAGCAACTCTTGATTTGGGCTCAGGTCATGATCTCCCAGTTCTTGAGTTTGAGCCCCACATGGAACTCTGCGCTGACAGTGCGGAGCCTGCTTGGGATTCTCTCTCTCTGCCCCTCCCCTGCTCGCTCGCTCTCTCTCTCTCTCTCTCTCAAAATAAATAAAAACTTAAAAAAAAATAGAGTGGAGTTAGATCCCTTCAATCCTAATGAGATGCTCAGCTAAGTGTAGGTTTCATTTTTGCTGAGGAATAGCCTACCTCTGCTCACCCTGTTCCTGAGATAGTCTTTCAGGGCTTTCAACTAGAAGCTTGGTATGTTCTCTAGAGACATCTTTGGTGAGCTCTAAAATTAAGTCTTTGTCTCTTTAACATCTCTAGGCTACAAAAAGTCTGTTCTACTTTTCAGAAGTCTTTGGCTTAGTTTATAGTATCTTGACCTGGCAAAGTTCAGAATTTGCCAACTATTTTTTTTTTAATGTTTATTTATTTTTGAGACAGAGAAAGACACAGACAGATCATGAGTAGGGGAGGAGCAGAGAGAGAGGGAGACACAGAATCTGAGGCAGGCTCCAGGCTCTGAACTATCAGCACAGAGCCCGATGTGGGGTTCGAACTTACAAACTGTGAGATCATGACTTGAGCTGAAGTCGGAGGCTTAACCCACTGAGCCACCCAGGTGCCCCGAATTTGCCAGATATTTTAAGGAAGAAACTGGCAATGGAGACAGACACTATTATACTCACTTTAGAGATGGAGATATTAAGGCACAGAGAGGTTAGGTTATCGGAAACGTCACACATTACTTAATGGCTGAACCGGGATTCTAATTTAGAGAGTTTGGTCTAAGATATTATTATCCTTTTCCCTATCTTAACCCATTTTAAGTAACAAATATTAATATATTGTTATGAATGAGTCTTTCAATGTGCTAACACCAACATACTTTTTTTTTTCTTAAATTTATTACAGTTGGATTATCTTTACCTTCAACTTGCATTGTTTTGATTTAACAATATAATAGGGACATCCATCCTGGCCAATATTCCTCTGAAAGTGTGCAGAGATGAGTCAGAAACAATACTCAAAGTATGTTTTTCCTTCAAAGCAGAGATTAAGGCAATTATCACTTTAGTTGGCCCTTTGTCACTTTATTTTTAGGAACAAGATTGTAACTTTTTTTTGTTTTGTTTTATATTGTTTTGTTTGGTAGGGGGAAAAACCATAGTTATTCTTGAGCTTTTTCCTAACCTCACATCCCTAAATCTCTCAGAAACTATCGTGTACACAACTGATCTTCATTATTCATGAATTCTGTATTGGCAAATTCAATTCACTTATTGGCTAAAATGTACTTGCACACTCAAAATCAATACTCATGAGGCTTTCATGGTCATTTGTGGACATGCACGGAGTTGCTTGAGGCACATGTTCCCAGCTGAGGGCAAGCAAGCCAATGCTCTCCCTTCTTGATTCCACTCCCATAAAACCAAACGAATGTCCTTTCTGTGGTTTATTTAGTACAAGGGGTATTTTGTGCGCAATTTGTGCTTTTTGCTGGTGAGGTCACTGTCTAAAACGATCCTCAAGAGCAGTGCTGAAGTGCTGTCTAGTGGTGTTCCTAAGGGCAAGAAGGCTGTGATGTGCCTACTGGAGAAAATACATGACTTTGATAAACTTCCTTCCGGCGTGAGCTGGAGTGCTGTTGGCTGTTAATGAATCTTATAATGTTAATGAACCAACTCTATATACTTAATTCAGTGTCTTTAAACAGAAAATACATAAAAAAGATATACTGATCACTTGACCAAAAATGTGACCAGAGGTTCACAGACACCTAACTCCAAATTGTCTCTAAATCAACAGTTCAGTATTCAGTAATTCTGTGTTCTTAGTGACTTTACACAATATAAGTGCCACGAATAAACTACACGCTCACACAGATGTTCTGTCACCAAATTAATGTTGTTACTTTCCCAACAGAAAAAAAAAAATTGGATTCCAGGTAAATTTTTTTTTCTTGGAAATCTATGTCCTAGGATATAGAGTGAGTTGAAAGTTGACTTAATGTGAATTTCTCTATTATAATTCACTGTAACAGTTATAATTAATTAATTGTATCAATGATAATATATTAAATATTAATTAACATATATTAATTAATTCAATTAATTAATTATCTGCTATAATTGGTTAATATTAAATTAACATACAAACACGTCATGGCGTTTCCTAATAAGCACCCTGAATTCCAGAAGAAATGGGGAAGAAATGGTTTGGCAGAGGTCTAGAGCCACAAGAGGGCATCATTACTCTAGGAATAAGACTTGATACACCAAGTAATTTATAAGAAAATATTTCACCTGCATCGATTACTTTATGTTGTTGTATCACGTAGCATTCATAATTCTTAAAACATTAGTGGGCACATGGTAGCCACCCACTAAATATTCATTGGCTCAGTGAATAATTCATGGATCCAAAATTGTATGAAGTCAAACATATTGAACAAAGCGAAGAATTAATGTGCGTCTATGAAATTTAGATTTCCTATTTCCTGTCTCCTTAAGCGGTTAGGAAATACAGCTCAACAAGACAACTGTGAGAGGAAAATGGTGCTAATTCAGGACAAACTGGGGTCTTAGTGACCTCGTAAGAAAGGAGAGCTCCATGAGAGGACACCACGACCCTGGCATACTTGATTTCCTTGATCCGAGCAGACAAGACTCTGTCCAAAATATCACAGCAAAATTTACTCCGGCAGGAAAGCTCATGTAACCAAGAAAGTCTAGAATATGGCGATGGTGCCATCCTGCACTCATTAGTCAAATTCAAATTTTCTCGTCCATTTACCAAGAGTGAGTGGAGGCACATTTTATAGCCGGGGAGGTTGATTTTTCTAAATGCTACCATGCCAGGTTCTTTACGGGCCCACAAGAGGGAAGCTGCCAGGAAGCTGTTTTTCTGTTAACTCTTAGAGTGAGACTAAAAAGCCACCACGAACAGAAGCATAGGCATCACTATCACAGACAGCTGCCAGATTTAACAATTAAAAATTCATGACACTCATTGTTTAACTGAAATCCAAATGTAACTGTGTATCCTGCATTCTATTAACCCTACTGTCACAATAACCTTTAAGGTGCTGCCTTAATTAGGGTAAGGAACCGAGAAAAGAAGAGTGAAGTCATTTCATGCTACATATGAGTTAACCACTTGGGGATAGGAAAGCAGAGCACCAGAACATTCAGAATCTCAAACTGAAACAAACAACTAGTACCATTAATAATGAGCACCAGGGGTGTGTGGGTGGCATCTGAATTCTGCTCAGGACATGATCTCCCGGTTTGTGGGTTCGAGCCCTGTGTCAGGTTCTGTGCTGACAGCTCAGAGCCTGGAGTCTGTTTCAGACTCTGTATCTCCCTCTCTCTCTGCCCCTCCCTGCTCATGCTCTGTCTCTCTTAAAAGTAAACATTTTTTTTTAAATTTTAAAAAATAACGAGCCCCCAAATGAGATTATGTTCTTAGAGAATAAACATGGTAAATTTGATTGAAATGAAAATTTCCCTGCCTAGTTTCCCCAAGCTTTGCACAACACAGCCCCACTAAAATACTTATATAATTTATGCATACATTTGGAATGTCAACATTTATTAAGAAACAATTATAAATCAGGCAGTGTGATAAATGTGGGCATACTGCAATGAACAAACAGACATTGTCCTGCCCTCGCGAAATACATATTCTAGCAAGGGAAATAAGCAATACTTCTGCAATTAAATATTCAATTACAACTGTGAAAATTACCCACCCCCCACACCCAATACACAAAGGTACAGAGACAAAAGAGTATGTCCTAAGAACACACTGATCTATTTGAAAACTATTAGAGATGAGATGGAAATACAGATGTAAGAAGGAAACCAAAAAAAATAATAATTATACATAAAATCCAACCATGCTACAGTAGCTCTAAAATTAAGATCAACAAAATGGACTGTGAGAATCAGGGAATAATCTTTAAATTGAAAAATAAAGCTTTTGGCTAATTGTGTGGATAGCTATCCCCTAAAACATCAAATGACTTTTGAAAAGGTGGACAAAATAGTTCCATATCCCCTTTCCTACATATGAGGGATGGGTACCAAACAGCCAACTGGACAGCTCTATCCTTATAAATGCTCAGGTCCAAAATCTGGACTGCTGGAGTTAACCCTCAACTCCTACTTTCCCTAATCACTCATACCAATCCATCCACACTCCTACTGGTTTATCCTTCAAAATATATCTGGAATTTTAAGACTTCTTGTCATCTCTACCACCTTAGCCCAAGATGGCATCATCTCTCATAGGGATTATAGTTCTTATTATAGGTATAAAAGATTTCCCTGATTTGTTTTTCTCTCTCAACACTGTAGCTGGAGTGGTGTTGTGAAAAGGTAACTCACATCATAACGCTGCTCTTTGCAGAACCTCCAATGGCTTCTTGCCTAAGTCATCCTTAAAACTATGGACAAGGTGGGGTTCCTGGGTGGCTCAGTCAGTTAAGCATCTGGCTTCGGCTCAGGTCATGATCTCACGGTTCGTGAGTTTGAGCCCCGTGTGGGGCTCTGTGCTGACAGCTCAGATCCTGGACCCTGCTTTGGATTCTGTGTCTCCCTCTCTCTCTGCCCCTCCCCTGTTCACGCTGTGTCTCTCTCTGTCTCAGAAATAAACATTAAAAAAATTTTTTTTTAAACTGTGGACAAGGCTCTCAGAGATCCTGCCCTCCATGACCTCTTTGAGCTCATTCGCTGCTGCTCAGCCCCTCCCTTGCCCATTCACTTCCTGCCTCTTAATCTTGCTGCTGGATTTGCTCCTGATTTGAGGCTTTCATTTGTTATTCTCTCTGCCTCTTCCCCCAGATACCTTCATGGTTTGCCTCCCCACTTCTTCCAAGTCCTATTTGATTGCCTCCTTCTCAACGAAGCTTTCCTTGGCCACTCTATTTAAGATCTCAACTCTCTTCCGGGAAGAATTTCCTGTCTCCTTTCCTGCTTTAATTTTTCCCCTATTATTTACCATCCTCTACTATACTACATATTTTACTTAAAATTCTAATGATGCTGCTCACTGTTTCTTCACTCACTAGAAAATATCAACCATAAAGACAAGGACTTTTACCTGCTGTCAGTTCAGTATTCCTAGAGCCTAGAAGAATGCCTGTATCCATAAATGCTTGTTGAAAGAATAAAAAACTCTCAGCTCTGTGTGTGCGTGTGTGTGTGTGTGTGTGTGTGCTGATATGGGTAAGAACCCATTTTGCAACACCTCTGCATGTCCTCGGCGGACTCATGAGTGGTCTGCTATCTCTTGCTCTCCGTAAAATATGGGGATAATTGCTGTCTTCCATTTTAATTAAAAAGTCCCTTTCTACATTCTAAAGTACACCATTACCCCTCTGGACGTGGTTTTGGACTGGTTTGTGACTAGAACTGATTGCCCTGTCATAGGAGAAATGTTAGCATTTTCCTTCAAACCTTCCATAAGAAATTCAGTCAGAATAGGAAAATGGCAGGAGGGATGAAAGTCTTGATCACTTCAGTTAAAACTGGAGGACATAGTTTGGAGAGAACACAGAAAAGCACTGTAAAAATTAAAAACACAAAATTATCTCTTTTCTGAAATAAAGACGATATGTCAACAATAAAAGCTATTGTACAAGTTCTTAGAATTAATAAAATAAATCTTTCAATAGAAGAATAGAAATACAGAGGCAACTGGCTGAATCAGTTGGTATATAGTATGTGACTCTTGATCTCAAGGTCAAGAGTTCAAGCCCCACGTTGGGTGTGGAGCCTACTTAAATAAATAAATTTATTTATTTATTTATTTATTTATTAAAAAGAAATTCAAATTTTTGATAAATACATTAAACATATACTCTTCACCAGTAAAGAGGAAAATGTAAATTAAGACAGCAATAAAATAACACTTTTTCTATCAGATTTGAAATATTTAAAATAAATAGTAACTTCCAGAGCTAGTGAGGTTAACAGAGATGGGGCACATTTGTATAGTGTTGGTAGGAACACAAACTGATGCCTTCTGTTTGAAAACTGCATATGGCACATCCATCATTTTAACGAATTTATATTTTGAAAATGTATCTCCCCAAAATAAAATATCAATAAATAATGAAATCTTTACAAGAATTCTTATTGTAGAATTGTGTCAAAGAATAATCTCAACATTCCTCCATTTTTGTTGTTATCAATAGCCTTATGGCCAAACAGACCTGGTGCCTATCCCACAAAACAAATAATTAAAAAAATATATAATCATATTACAGTATTATGTATATATTAAATCACCATGTTGTACACCTTACAAAAGATCACATGTACAACCTAAATATAACTAATTTTTGATGTTTATTTAGATGGAGAGTGAGTGTGCACATGAGCGGGAGAGGGGTAGAGAGAGAGGGAGACAGAGAATCCCAAGCAGGCTCCGTGCTGTCAGCACAGAGCCTGATGTGGGGCTCGAACCCATGAACTGTTAGATCATGATCTGAGCCAAAACCAAGAGTCAGACACTCAACCGACTGAGCCACCCAGGCGCTCACATAAGTGAGTATTATTTGTCAATCATACCTCAGTAAAGCTGGAGGAAAATGTTATGTTTCTAGGGAAAAACAAAACAAGACAAAAAAACGTAAAACTCTGGGTGGAAACCAAAGGTAACAGCTCAAAGGGTAACAAACATAATCATATTATCTGCCCATTCCTTCTAAATATTTATTTAGCGATTATATATAAATATAAATGCATAATTATACTGAAATTCAACATAAATCATCAGTCTCTGAAAAATAACACAAAGGAAACTCCTCTCTCTCCTTGGATCGTATCAACTTAACTTTTTGTTAGCCTTCTTCCCAGCTAGAATGTGAACTACATATAAGTACATTTTATTTTATTTTATTTTATTTTATTTTATTTTATTCACTCTTAAACTTTCTTGTTTTCAAGCAGAGTGACACAACAAAAAACTCCAAATATGTTTGGCTGTTTGTGCGACTAAGCCAGGGCAGACTAATGTTGAGCATACATCCAGGAAAACGCCAGGACTTACGCACCCATGCATTTTCAGTGAATAGATAAAAGCTAATATTTAGCTGAAATAATGCAGAGGAAACCCATACCGTGAAAAGTCTGACTGACGATAACCGACAGCAGAGGTCTCAATTTCCTCTTTGTATGAATATGGGAAAGAGAGGAAGAATTGGATCATTTCTAGAGGATGGTGACCCTTACTAATTATATTGAACGATTTTGGCTTCAGGTCGGAATCCTGTAGCACCCCTCCCCACCATGATGTGTCTCAAGTTCCTCTCCTTTATGAACCCTCTCCCAAAACAAAATAAAAAACTATGCTTTTTTATTTTTACTCTGAAGAGTTTATTTGTTTGAATGTTATTCTTGATCATTAATATGGAACCCGATGCCATTCTATAGTGTTAGCGCCAGGTAAAGACGATTTCAAACTTTTAAGGAGGACATTGTAAGATATTTATATCACTAGACGGCCAAAGAAATGAGACAGGAAGAAACTCCTTAAAAATATAATAGTAAGGGGGCACCTGGGTGGCTCAGTCAGTTAAGAATCCTACTTTGGCTCAGGTCATGATCTCCAGGTTTGTGAGTTCGAGCCCCACGCCCCATGTGGGCTCCGGGCTGACAGCTCAGAGCCTGGAGCATGCTTCAGATTCTGGTGTATCTCTCTCTGCCTCTCCCCTGCTCACGCTGTCTCTCTGTCTCTCAAAAATAAACGTTAAAAAATTGTTTTAAATAAAATAAATATACATACATACACACACACACACACACACACACGTATATATAAAGTGGTAAGAACTATGGGGGAGCGGTGCCTGGGTGACTTATGACTCAGTCAGTTGAGCGACCGACCACCTCCTGATTTTGGCTTAGGTTACAGGGTTGTGGAATCGAGCCCCGAGCTGGGCTCCACACTGAGCGTATAGCCTGCCTAAGATTCCTTCTTTCCCTGTGCCCTTCTCCCCCACTCTCGCCCCCTCTCTCTCTAAAAAATAAAAAAATAAAACAAAATGAAGAGAACTGGGTCACCAGGGTGGCTTAGTTAAACGTCCAGCTCCAGCTCAGGTCATGATCTCACAGTCTGTGAGTTCGAGCCCTGCACCAGGCTATGTGCTGACAGCTCAGGGCCTGAAGCCTGCTTCCGATTCTCTCTCTCTCTCTTTCTGCCCCTCTTCCGCTCTCACTCAGTCTCTTTTTCTCTCTCAAAAATAAGTGAACATTAAAACAAACAAAAGAGCTGGGAGAATTACAAGATGAAAAAAGGTCAATGTTGCCCCCCCCCCACCGAGGTAGATATGAAAGAAGATTAATTTTTCTAGATTATCAGAGGAAAAAAGATTTTAATAGAACTAATCTGGAATTATTTATTTATACTATTTATATACTAATTATACTAATTAATATATATTATATATTATATAATATAATAATTATATGGTATAAATTATACTAATAATATTTATACTAATAATAATTATTATACTATTATACTGATATTATACTAATAATATAATAATATAATATATTATATTAATAATATAAAATAATAATAAAATTATTAATAATATAATAATATTATACTAATAATAATACTAATACTATTTATACTAATTAATTATTTATCTATACTATTATATCCCTATAGAAGGAGATGGATAGCATAGATATTTATGGTAATAATCTTGTTTCAGAAATATTTAAGGGAGAAAAGGACCCTTCATAAAGCCTTGTCAAGTGAAAAGAAAGTGTGAAAGCTAGGTCATGTTTCTGATGGTTATCTCAGCCATGATTTTGGTCCAGATGTTTTATTTCCTCTGACGGCCTTATGTAATTAGTAGCAGATTCAGCATCATCACAGATGTGAGCTCCTGAAATGATGACAATGAAACCATTACATTACAGAATTGTTTTAGCCGTTCCAGTTATTTCTTCTTCGTCCCTACTGGTCTATCATGGGCTCTCCTCACAAGTAAAATGTGTGCATCTGGGAGAAATTGCAGCATTGTGCGTTTGGTAACGTTCACCTTTGAGATTATTTTTCTTAACGGATTGTGAATTTTCTAGATGTTTTATGTAAACTTGTCATTGGGTAATACAATGGCAAAACAAACCAACACGCACACACAAATCACAACACGGTGGATTGGAAAATTGTTTCACGTAAAACATGGAATTGTTGGGTGGAAGCTTGTTGAGACAAGACTGAAGCGTTCAGGTCTTAGCGTTAAAGAGAGAAAGCAGACATGTTCGGTTTTGGAACCAAGATAATGATTCCTATTTCTCAACAATTCACCTTACTGTGCTAACACATGCTTTTATTTCTCCCCAGCCCTCTGTGCATCCTTTTACAATCTGTACCCATCAAGTCTTCAGAGCCCATTCCAATAGCCAAGGGAGCTATTGGATGTGCCGGAAATATAAGTTTATTACTAAGGTTGTATTCTCCTACTAATGAAATGCCAAAGCTAAAAATAAATAAAGTGTATCCTCACTGTCCGAAAAAGAAAAAAAAAAAAGAAGAAAACATTTTTTTTTTAATGTTCACAAAGTCATTGGCAATGGCAATGTCAGTGGCCTCTCCCCAAAATTTCATTTTGCACGTCCTGATTGCTTGGAACATCTCGGGAAAGTGCTATAGTACATTGATTTTTTTCTCACGGTAGTCTTCTATGAAATGTCATTTTACGTTATCTACCTTAATTCCTACAAAAGTACATTCTCAGGGCACCTAGGTGGCTCAGTCAGTTAAGTGTCCAACTCTCAACATCGGCTCAAGTCATGATCTCACTGGTCTGAGTTCAAGCCCTGTGTCGGGTTCTGTGCTAATAGCATAAGATTATCGGGATTCTCTCTCTCTCTTTCTCTCTCTCTTTTTCTCTCTCTCAAAAATAAATTAAAAAAGAAAAAAACTTCACCCTCTCCTGAAATAAATGTAGTGATACATTTGAAACACAATGAATATTATTAAGATTGCCATTGGTATAAAGCAAGTTCATTTATTTTTTAAATTCTATTCATACCTAAGATGTAATTTCTGCTCATTCTTGAAATGATTAACATATTGTACAATTTTCCAAAATTTTTCTTTGCTTTTTATTCCCGATGTGTGCAGTATTCACAAATTGTATAAAGAAAATGTGTTCTTTGCCATTAATTCTATCTTTGTGTATTAGACAGGGCCCTCCGGGGAACATGGGTTCACGCAGTTAGGGAGGCTGAGAGGTCTCACCATCTTCTATCAGCAAGCTGGACACGTGGGAAAGCAGGTGGTGTCCAAGTCCAAAGTTCTGAGACAGGGGAGCTGATGGTGTACTTCTCAGGTAAGGACAGGCAAAGAACAATGTCTCAGCTCAATCAGGCTGAAAAGGGACGCGGTCTCCCTTCCTCTAACTTTTGTCCTCCTCGCTTCCTCAACGGATTGGATACTGTCCACCCACCTTGGAGAAGGCAATCTGCTTTGCTGAGACCACTGATTCAACTTCTAATGTCACTGGGGAAAACTCTCAAAGACACGCCCAGAAATCACATTTAGCTAAATATCTGGATACCCCGTGATGCAATCAAGGTGATACACACAATTAGCCATCACACTCACATTTGTGTGATGTGTGTTTACACTCACATTTAAGCAACACTCCTGTTTAGATTCCCCGTGCTTATGACAGCAATACCATCCTGGCAGGTGTCTCTTCTTTTCTCCTTGTCCCCTCCGGACTATTTGGAGAGCGACTTTGTTTTTTGAAATTTAAGTCAGATTATACCACTCTCTTGCTCAAAACCCTGTCATTGTTCCCCATTTCAATGTGACAAAAGCCAGTCCTTACAATTGCCTTCAAGTCTCCACATGATCTAGCCACCTGACTTCCTCCTCTCCTCCTCCCTCTTTTTCCCTCGCTCTACTCCTCTATGGCCCCTTCAGTATGATTCATATCCTACTTACTCCTGCTTAATGTAACCATTGTTAGTCCCTCTGCCTGTAATGCTGTTCCCAGTAGGTTTGCTAGGCTAATTCCACAACAGCGTTTTACCAACGATTTCAAAATCCATTGATGATTCCGGACTAAAACAGTTGTGAAAATTTGAGACTGATGCAAAGCCATGATTTTCTAATTCCGTCATTTCTTGCATATGTGTCAGCTGGCATCTTCTATAAAGAAGAGCCCCCCCCTGCCCTCCCCTCCCCATATTTTGAGTAACATTATGGGCTCTAGATTCCGTTTTTCATGCAGTGTTTTCTAATTCATTATTGGCTTTTGTTGCGCTTAAGTTTCCCCCAAATGTGGCCAGTATGACTCTCTTTGAGTTGATTCTTGTCCTTTTGTTAACTCTCTTGAACACTGCTTTGCTTTCTGCACAAAAAAAGAGGGACTACACTTGCCACGTGCCTTCCCTGTGTCAGACCTACAATCAGCCTTTTCTCCAAGAATCTCTAGTTCCCTTTAGCGAGAAATGGTGCCTCAGAGCCACGATCTAAGGAGTAAGTGTTCTAGACATCCGGGTGTCGCTGGGTTTTTCTCTTTCTTTCTCTTTTTTTTTTTTATAAAATTTTTTTTAACGTTTATTTATTATTGAGAGACAGAGAGACACAGAATGTGAGCAGGGGAAGGGCAGAAAGAAGGGGAGACACAGAACCCAAAGCAGGCTCCAGGCTCTGAGCTGTCAACACAGAACCTGCAGCGGGGCTCAAACTCACAAGCCGCGAGATCATGACCTGAGTTGAAGTTGGACGCTTACCCGACTGAGCCACCCAGGCGCCCCTGGATTTTTTATGTACTCTTAAAAGATCTTTATATTAATTCTTTATCTATGGTATATTTTGCAAATATTTCTCTTATTTCCTCATTTGTCTTTTGCCACTGCTTATAGTGTTTTAATATGTTATGTAGTTATCTGGATTTTGACTTGTAATTAGTCATAGTTAAGTTCTCAGACTTGGGTTGTATAAAACTCCATCTGTGCATTCTTCTTGTGTCTGTGTGGCTTTAATTTTTTTTTTTTTTAGACGTAGATTTCTTCTCTATTTGGAACCTATGCTGGTATTTGACATATGGACCCAATTTCCTTATTCTCTGAATGCGTAGTTAGTTGTTCCAATTTTATTTATTGAAAAGTCCCTTTTGAGATGGCACTTTTATATTTTTAAGTAGTTGTGTTATTTCTGAATTTTTGTTTATTCCATTTTTGTGTCTACCTTCGTGTCCAAGCGGCAGTGTTGTAAATACAGAAGCTTTATGGGGCACCTGGGTGGCTCGGTTGGTTGAGCATCAGACTCTTGAATTCAGCTCAGGTCATGATCTCATGCTTTGTGAGATTCAGCCCCATGTGGGGCTCAGTGCTGACAGCTTGGAGCCAGCTTGGGATTCCCCCTCTCTCTCTCATTCTCTGCCCCTCCCACCCCTCTCAAAATAAATAAATAAGTTTTTACAAATACATATACATATACATACATATATAGCCTTCATAATTTGCTTTAATATCTGAAAGGACTATTTCCCATTCATGCTTTTTCCCTCTCTACCCACTATTCTGTATGTTTTTTGAATACCATGTGTATTCTAATATGCTTTTTGCAATATGAATTTCTAAGTTTTTGGGTTTTGGGTTTTTTTGTTTGTTTTTTTGCTTAAAGAAAAAACTTTGTTATTTGTGTTGGGATTATGCTAAATTTCTATGTTAACTTAAGAAGGATTGACCAAAAAAAAAAGAGGTTAGAGAGGGAGAGAGCCAAAGCATAAGAGACTCTTAAAAACTGAGAACAAACTGAGGGTGGATGGGGGGTGGGAGGGAGGGGAGGCTGGGTGATGGGTATTGAGGAGGGCACCTTTTGGGATGAGCACTGGGTGTTGTATGGAAACCAATTTGACAATAAATTTCATATTAAGAAAAAAAAGAAGGATTGACATCCACAGACAAGGTATGGTTTTACATTTATTCACCTCCACTTTCAGAAGTGTGCTAAAGTCCTCCTCACATTGTTTTTTGTATATCTTGTTATGTTTATTCCCAGGATGTGTATCTTATCTGTTGCTATCGTAAGTGGGGTTTTCTCTTCCAACTGGTTACGTCTGTATCCACATTGATTTTGTGTACTCATTTTCTATTCTACTCTCTTACTGAACTTGTTTTATTGTTTGCATCCTTGATTCTCTTAGATGTTTCAGACATATTACCATGTCATCTGCTAGCAGAGATAGTTTTGTATCTTCTTTTCCAGTTGCTATGTTTCTAGTTATTTTCCTTAAAAAAAAAATTGCATTGGCCCATACTTCCAGCATAGTACTGAATAGGAACGGAAATAAGTGAGACTTCTCACCTTGTTCTTGACCTTAATGACAACTTCATAGCATTTCCCCACTAAGTTAGAAGCTGACTTAAGGGATAACCAGTTTATACCTTCCCAAGTGTTTTTGTTAGGAATGGATATTAAATTTTGTCAAGATCCTTGAATGCTGAAGGCAATTTATAGAGATAAATAATTTTTCTCTTTGATGAAAAATATAAAATAGAGTTTAAGGGACATTTAAAAATATAAAATGGAGTTTAAGATGCATAGAACAAGACTACAACATGTCCCTAAGGAGAGGAGATAGAGACTAGGGGAGAAAAAATACTTTTATAAATGTCTGAGAATTTTCCTAAAATAGTAAAAGTTACTTGACATATTTAGAAAGACCAGACTATCCTAGACATGATTTAAAAAAGAAATCCAACACTCAGTCATGTCATTGTGACATTGTTGAATTCCAAAGCAAAGGGGAAGTAAAATGACAATTGCGATATGAATAAGATAAAACAAAATGAAATACCATTTCACAATCTCAAAGTGACAAAATTAAAAGCCTGATAATGACCAAGTGTTGGTAAAGATGTGGAGCAGTAGGAACTTATAAAACAGCTGGTGAAAGTTCAAATTTAGAACTTAGAAATAGAATTTAAAAGTGATATTTCCCAACAAAGAAATACCCTATGACACAGAAATTCCACTTCCCGAGAAAAGGTACACATGTGAACAGATTTATACAAGAATAGAAAACAACATCACTTTCAATAGGAAAAAAAAGGAAATAGTTCAAATATCTTTTTTGAGGAGAATTTTCTAGTTTATATTATATTCTTAAATAGCTAGATACAATATGCAGCCATGACAAAGAAGGAAATAAAACTGTATTACATACGACTATGTGTATAAATCCTTAAAACAGGCTTTTAAAATGTAGCAAATCACAGAATAATATATACAATATAATACATTTATATAAAGTTGAAAAACTGCCAAAATCCAACAATATATTTTTTGGGGACAGAAAGCTATTTTAAAGCAAAGCAAAGAAATGACGAACACAAAAGTAAAATTTTTGTGTTTATCCATTTTTGAGAGACAGAGACAGAGTGTGAGTGGGGGAGGGGCAGAGCCAGAGGGAGACACAGAATCCGAAGCAGGCTCCAGGCTCTGAGCTGTCAGCACAGAGCCCGATGCGGGGCTCGAACCCATCAACTGTGAGACCATGTCCTGAGCAGAAGTTGGACACTTAACCAACTGAGCCACCCAGGTGCCCCTTGATGAACACAAAATTTAAAGTAGGGCTTTGCTCTAGAGAACTGCAGGGGGAAGAATGTGCTCAGGCAAGGACATCCAGGGAACTTCATAGGTGCACATACTTCTTAAGCAAGGTGGTCATGAAAAGGGGTTTATATAATGAAAATTCTTTAAACAGTACATGGACATTATCTATTATTTTAGGTGTACTACTTTGTAAAGGATTGTTGGACGACAAGGTCCTTACAGTCCATTTCAACTTGTGAACATCTGGTTTGAAATGCATATTTGAGCACCAAAAGCCATAATACGTAGGAATAAACCCAACCAAAGGAGTGAAAAATCTATACACTGAAAACTATGGAAAACCTATGAAAGAAACTGAAGAAGACTCCTCCCCAAATGGAAAAACTCTCCATATTCACGGATTGGAAGAACACATACTGTTAAAATGTTGATACTATGCAAAGCCATCTACATAGTCAATGCAATCCCTATCAAAATAACACCAGCATTCTTCGTAGAGCTAGAACAAGCAATCCTAAATTTGTATGGAACCAGAAAAGACCCCGAATAGCCAAAGCAATCTTGAAAAAGAAAACCAAAGCTGGAGGTATCACAATTTCGGACTTCAAGCTATATTACAAAGCTTTAATCATCAAGACAGTATGGTACTGGCACAAAAACAGACACCCGGATCTATGCAACAGAATAGGGAACCCAGAAATGGACCCACAAACGTATGGCCAACTAATCTTTAACAAAGCAGGAAAGAATATCCAATGGAAAAAAAGACAGCCTCTTCAGTAAATGGTCCTGCAGAAGAATGAATCTGGACCACTTTCTTACACCATACACAAAAATAAACTCAAAATGGATGAAAGACCTAAATATAAGACAGGAAGCCATCAAAATACTAGAGGAGAAAACAGGCAACAACCTCTTTGACCTCGGCTGCAGCAACTTCTTACTTGACACATCTCCAGAGGCAAGGGAAACAAAGCAAACATGAACTATTGGGACCTCATCATGATTAAAATCTTCTGCACAATGAAGGAAACAATCAGCAAAACTAAGAGGCAACCAACAGAATGGGAGAAGATATTTTGCAAGTGACATATCAGATAAAGGGTTAGTATCCAAAATCTATAAAGAACTTATCAAACTCAACACTCAAAAAACAAATAATCCAGTGAAGAAATGGGCAGAAGACATGAATAGACATTTTTCCAAAGAAGACCTCCAAATGACTAACAGACACATGGAAAGATGCTCAACTTTGCTCATCATCAGGGAAATACAAATCAAAACCTCAATGAGATACCACCTCACACCTGTCAGAATGGCTAACATTAATAACTCAGGCAACAACAGATGTTGGCGAGGATGCGGAGAAAGAGGAACATTTTGCACTGCTGGTGGGAATGCAAACTGGTGCAGCCACTCTGGAAAACAGTACGGAAAATTAAAAAATTAAAAATTAAAAATTAAAAATAGAACTACCCTATGACCCTGCAATTGCACTACTAGGTATTTATCCAAAGGATACAAGAGTGCTGTTTCCAAGGGGCACATATATCCCAATGTTTATAGTAGCACCATCAACAATAGCCAAAGTATGGAAGGAGCCCAAATGTCCATCGATGGATGAATGGATAAAGAAGATGTGGTATATACATCTACAATGGAATACTACTCAGTGATCAAAAAGAATGAAATCTTGCCATTTGCAACAACATGGATGGAACTAGAGGGTATTACGCTAAGCGAAATAAGTCAGAGAAAGACAAATATCATTTGACTTCACTCATGTGTGGAATTTAAGATACAAAACAGATGAACATAAAGGATGGGAAGCAAAAATAATATAAAAACAGAGAGGGAGACAAACCATAAGAGACTTAAATATAGAGAACAAACTGAGGGTTGTTGGAGGGGTGGTAGGTGGGGGGATGGGCTAAAGGGACAAGGGGCATTGAGGAAGACAATTGCTGGGATAAGCAGTGGGTATTATATGTAAGTGATGAATCACTAAATTCTGTTCCCGAAATCATTATTACACTATATGTTAACTAACTTGGATGTAAATTAAACATAAATAAATAATAATAAAATTTTAAAAATGAAATACATATTTGGTTAATGTTCACTCAAACACTTGGTTAGGCTCCTGCAAGAAGGTCAAATTTCTACCATTTATATGGAAATGTTTCTGAAGACATTCATTCCCTCTCTCAATTCCTTGCATTTCAGTGCTTGAGATACAACCTCAACAGAGAAAGATTTACTCTAGAAAATGTGGCCTTACATTGTCCTGATGGTGCTGATCTTCCTTCCAGCTTTTAAAAAATAAGCTTATCCCTTTTTCCACAGTAAGTTCTAGTGAATGAATGCAAGCTGTAGAAACTTTCCAAAACAATTTCTACAACACAGTCTTTTCCATTGTCATCAGGTAATAAACTGTGAGTATAATTTGGCCTCTTCACATCAGAGCAGATTCCAATGGAATATTCATTCCCTTTTCTACAAATTTTATGGCCGGGAGAAAGTTCCATATAACCAAAGTGGTAAAGTATATCTTAATTTTACTTAGAAATCTATTGTGTTACAGAAAGAAACAAGAGAGGGGCGCCTGGGTGGCGCAGTCGGTTAAGCGTCCGACTTCAGCCAGGTCACGATCTCGCGGTCCGTGAGTTCGAGCCCCGCGTCAGGCTCTGGGCTGATGGCTCAGAGCCTGGAGCCTGTTTCCGATTCTGTGTCTCCCTCTCTCTCTGCCCCTCCCCTGCTCATGCTCTGTCTCTCTCTGTCCCAAAAATAAATAAATGTTGAAAAAAAATTTAAAAAAAAGAAAGAAACAAGAGAGGTGATAAGCGAGAATGGAGTTGGGCTAACTAAGAATGTCTTTAATTTAGTGTTCCTTAGTCTTACAGTTGTACTGTGTTCAACATTATGTACAAACACAATTCCTCTCAAGCTCCAGAACTTTGAATGACATAACTCCTGCTCTTAAACAAACAAACAACAAAAATTTACTTGATGTGAAAATTTCTGAGCATCAGTTATTGCCAATGCTTCTATTATTTGGGGCATGGCCGCCATGCCTCAGCAGGGACAGTTACCACCATGGCAAACTCCAGCTTAAGTTCCAGAAATCAAGTATGTGGCACTTATCACGCGTAAACAGAAATGATGACCTGGCAATTGAGAGTATTCTCCCTTCCTGGTGCACTTGGCCTTTTACCTTTTAAGACTCATGTGCAGGAGTGATCTGTTATTGGATAATCAGCAGTGGTCTCTACAAAAGAATTCCTTTGCCAGAAAACAATAAATAACTGAAAAACTACATCTCCCAGAGAGAATCATTCTATAGTTCATCCAGATGCTTTTAATTACAGTTGTTGTATCTCACATTTCTGGATTTAAACCTCATTTCTTGGGGCACCTGGGTGGCTCGGTCGGTTGAGTGTTCAACTCCTGACTTCAGTTCAGGTCACGATCTTATGGTTTGGGAGTTGGAGCCCCACATGGGGCTCCATGCTGACAGTGCAGAGCCTGCTTGGGGTTCTCTCTCCTTCTCTCTCTGCCCCTCCCTTGCTTGTGCTCTCTCTAAAAATAGATAAATAAAAACTTAAAAATAAATAAACCTCATTTCTTTTTTAAAAAATGCTTATTTATTTTGAGAGAGAGAGAGCGCGCGCGCGCGCATCACGCAAGCAGGGGAGGGACAGAGAGAAGAGAGAGAATGTGGAGCTCAAATGTCACAAACCTTGAGATCATGACCTGAGCCAAAATCGAGAGTCAAATGAGTCAAAACCTCATTTCTTGATTCACATCTAACCCCTTCACATCTCGCTACTGGAAATATAGCTTAAGAAATTGTAAATGATATCGGATGTCAGTGGGGAAGAGAGGGAAGAGAAAATGTTTGAAAGTTCAGAGAGTATTCAAAAGCAACCCTCTCCCTTAAAGGATGTTCTTCTCTCTCTCTCTCAGTAGGTCAAGTTTTCTCCACTTACATGTTAGAGGAATCAGCAATATAGCACTGTTTTTTTCCCTCAGTGCCTTCTTCTGGTTCCCTCCATGTTTGTGGGTTTTTTTTTTAATGTTTATTATTTATTTTTGAGAGAGACAGGCAGAGAGAGCATGAGCAGGGGGCGGGGTGGGTGGACAGAGAGAGAGGAAGACACAGAATCCAAAGCAGGCTCCAGGCTCTGAGCTGTCGGCACAGAGCCCAATGTGGGCCTCAAACCCACAAATTGTGAGATCATGACCTGAGCCAAAGTCAAACACTTAACTGACTGAGTCGCCCAGGCACCCCAGTTCTTTTTTTTTTTTAATTTTTATTTTTTAGACAGAGAGGGCATGTGAGCAGGGAAGAAGGGCAGAAGGAGCGAGAGAGAATCTTAAGCAGGCTGTATGCTCAGCACGGAGCCCAACTCCAGGCTCGATCCCACGACCCTGTTATCATGACCTGAGCCAAAATTAGGAGGTGGTTACTCAACCGACTGAGTCACCCAGGCGCCCCTGGTTCCCTCAGTGTTTTACATAAGCTTTGATCCATATTTCAAGCAGGCATATGGAAGCATACAGAATGCTATTTAGACTGTCTAAAGTTCAAATTTCATATTGTTTTGTGTTTATGAACAGTTTAATGAGGGATAACTAGATATCACTGGCTTTCTACTACCAGAACTGAAAATGTCTTAAAATTTAATTTTTATTGAAATAAGAAAGAAAAAGATCTCTAACAGAAAGGAAGCATATTCTTGAGCACCCATTATATTTTCACATATATGATTTTATTTAATTTTCACTCTAACCCTTGTTAACCTGCTACATGCTATTTAAAGATGACAAAACTGAATCAGAGAAATGTCGTCTGGATACACTGAAAGTCAAAGTCAGCCAGTAGGGGTGTTGAGTTTGAACACTCTTCTATCTGCCCCAGAGCTGCTTTCGCCGTGATTTGCTGCCACAATAATGACAGTGTCACTTGATTAAAAAGCAACTGTCATTCTTTTGACAAAATGCATTGATTTCATGCCACACTTTGGAATCTTTATTTTCATATTATTGTTCATTTCATATCAATGATGTCACTTAAACACTAATTCCTTTTACCTTCTGGGAGGAAAATATTCAAATAATTTTTTCCTTGAATTCCTATCTGATCCCAGTAGGATCACTTAACACTCTGGAAGAAATAGCCAACCCAATAAACCAGCCCTGGAAACCAAGATGGAAAAGGTTTCCCAAACCACCATGGCTTTGCCTTTGGTGCTCAGATAGGTGGGTATGAAAGAAATCCACATACTGCAGAAAATCAGCATGCTGAATGGGATTGCTTTGGGCTTATTGGACCTGCCTGGAAGGCATAGAGTCAGAAAAGTAATAGTCAAGGTCAAAAGTTCTAGAAAGCCCAAGTACTCCAGAGCACAGCAGAAGGGAGTAGCGGACCTTTTATTACACTGAAGGATGATTTTGCCAAACCGATCGTGTGCCAATGTTAGCAAAAGAGGGAGAAGGTCCCGGCCAGACTGTGCAGATATATACATGAAGGAGGCACTATAAACTATCACCTTGGCGAATTGGGTCACCATCGGCCTTTGTAGAGTTTCCTGGTTTTATGGCATTGAAGGCCACAACCATAAGGAAGGTCTTTGCTAAAATAGCAGAAATGACTACAGAAAATATAACTCCAAAGAATGTTTACCTCAAGATGAAGGTGACCAGGCAAAAGGAGACCAGGTAAAAGTCAAAGAACAGAAGCAAAGCATTAAGGAAGCAAGGAGGATATAACTGAGATTTCAATTATTTGCTCTGACGACAGATGTGTCTCCCTATTTGAGAAATAGTCCTAAAATCAGAGTAGTGAGGACAGAAAACCAATGCCCAGAAGGCCATAACAGATCCTAGAGGGTCTTCATGGGACGAAAAAGTCCTAATTTGCGGAAGGAACTGATTTCTCTGTTTACTTGGATATGGGTCTTCAGGACCCTTGATGTTCATACATATCTGGAAGGGATACAGCTTGATTGATTATAGCCCATCAGCCATTCCCCAAATACGTGCATAAAGCAAATATGTCTCGAACAGAACTATATTTGAATTCTGAGGTAAATACACCTAATTACATTCCTTAGATCATAACACTGAAAAAGAAAGACCGTCTTTAATGGGAGAGAAACCATCTATTATATATTTGAATCCAAAATATCGAGCCAGAAAGAATGAGTTGAATTGAACAATGAGAGAGCAAGAATTTAGAAAGTGAAATGATGTTGAGGGCAAAACAGACTATATAAAAAATGGATTTGGGTAAAGTATGAAAGGAAGAGGGAATACATTCTACAGATATCCTACACCCAGGAAATATGTAGTCCCGATGTTTATTGAGTATCTTTATGGTGCTTTCTTTAAACTTATAATTTGTTTGTGACAGCAGTTTTCAAGGGTGCTTTTTTATCATTAGTGCTTACAGTAAACAATAACAATGAAAGGAAGAAGCTTTAGAGGTAAATGCCTTGAAGAAACTTCAAAACAAGCACAAGGAAGTGTGATGTTTCATCCATTAAGGTGTGACCTCACTCACACAGGGGAATTTTATTATTTAAAATTGTTTTAATGTTTATTTATTTTTGAGAGAGAGTGAGACAGAGTGAGAGTGGGGGAGGAGCAGAGAGAGAGAGAGGGAGACACAGAATCCGAAGCAGGCTCCAGGCTCCGAGCTGTCAGCACAGATCCAGATGTGGGGCTTGAACTCACAAAACACGACATGGTGACCTGAGCTGAAGTCAGATGCTTAACCGACTGAGCCACCCAAGTGCCCCCAAAATTGAATTTTAAAAATCTCTACATGATCTATATATTGAAACTCCTTTCAGTGTGATGAGACTCAAATCTACGTGTATTATTAAGAATAAAATGCTACAATAATTGTTTTGAAAAAGCTATTAAATTTGTATATAAAGTCAAATATCAAGAATTTCATTTAAAATTATTTAACTAATAAAAATTATTTAAATAGTATTAAATAGCTATTAAAAACTTCTTTATTTGAGGGTGTCTGGGCAGCCCAGTTGGTTGAGCATCTGGCTCTTGGTTTCGGCTCAGGTCATGATCTGACAGTTTTGTGGGTTTGAGCCCCATGTCGGGCTCCCTGCTGGTGGCTCAGAGCCTGCTTGGGATTCCCTCCCTCCCTCTCTCTCTCTCTCTCTCTCTGCCCCTCCCCCACTCACACTTTCTCTGCCTCTGTCAGAATAAATAAATAAACTTTGATACAATGTTTTTAAAAAGTTGGTTTTTTAAAAAATTTTTATGGGTCCAAATTTTGACTTTATTTCTTACATCCTAATGAAATGGAGCGTGTTCTTTAACCTCTCCATCAATGTACTCACCATTAAAACGTGATTAATAATAGGACCTCATTACTGATCTCTGTAATCGCTGGATGAGATTTGTGTAAACAGCCTAACACAGGAAATGACATAGAGTAAATAATGAATGACTAGTACAAGTAGATGGTCGCTGGGGAGGATTTGTTATACTACTGTTTCTCTTTCCTACTTGAATTACTATGATAATATCTATCCCATCCATACTGCTGATGCTCTGTTAAATATTTGGGGAGACATTATGTAAGGGCACAAACTTGCCAACCAGTAGAGAAATAATTCCTGAAGACTTAATGCACAGCATAGAGATTATAGTCAACAACATGGATTATAGTCAACAACTTCGAAGTTGCTAAGAGACTAGGTCTTACTCATACTCATTGCAAAAAAAGAAATAATTATGTGATGTGTTATATGTTATATGTAAATTGTGTCTCCGTAAAAATTTATGAATTGTTTAATTCATTTGGGAAATTACAAATGTGTAGAGCAGGTGCATTTGCCTCTGCTCTACTTTGTAAATTCAGAGAATAGACTGTCAGAATTCAATGACCACCCTTTAAATCCAGGGTTTGTGGTCTTTTGATGGCAGACCATGCAAAGGCAACTTTATTTTCTCAACTGCCTTTGGGAAAAAAATCACTCGCTAGTAAGGAGGCAAGTATGAAATTGGGAAAAAAGGCACTAACCACTGAAATGAGAGATCTGGGTTTTAGACCTTGTTTTGCCACTCAATATCTACAGATCCCCAGCAAACAATATATCTGATTTGGGACACATATCTTATTTGTGAATAAATGTATCAAATTAGATCACTGCATTGAACTCTAACATTCTCCTCCTCCCCATTCTCTGTGCATTTGTCTTTCTCTTTACAAGTAATCACAGAGCTCACAGAGCAAAGCTTCTCGAACATGAAAGGCCACTGCTGATTATAAACTGAGGGAAAAGGAAAAGATGATCATTGAATTCATGATAGGAACAAGGGCAACGTTATCAACGTATCAAAGGTAAATCAATGGGGAAGTTCTATTGCCAGGTGAAAGAGATTTAATGATTTTTCAGCTGCCAAAATACAGTGGGAGCTGACCAAAACCCAAAGCAGAATCTTTGCAACCAAAGGCAGTAGCATTAAGTTGGGACGTGCCTGGATAAAAAGCAGATGAGTAACTTGTTCTTGTCCAACAAATAGATTTCATTAGGAATTTGTGAAAGATGCTTGCTTCCCTCTTGTGCTTTATACGCTATTTCTATGACTTAGCTCATTTCTGAGTCCTCAATAGACCTGGACCAGCCTTTTCCCAATCTGCTCCAAGCAGATCTGAATGAACTTGAGGGGAAAAGGTTAAAGCCAATCTTAACTGAGGGCCTAGGACATGCACACCAAGCAATTTACTAAGGAATGTGTATTCTATTCTAGTCATCATCACAGCCCCTACTTCAGATAGTTATCCTCGTCGTCTCTGTTTTAAAGTTCTTTATTTTCAAATCATAAAGTAAATAGGAAAATTGATGATGAATACAAATATTTAAAAAAAAAGAGTGCAGGGGTGCCTGGGTGGCTCAGGGGGTTAAGCATTTGACCCTTGATTTTGGCTCAGGTCATGATCTCATGGTTCATGAGAGTGAGCACTGCATGGGACTTGCACTATAGGCGAGGAACCTGCTTGGGATTCTCTCACTCCTTCCCTCTCTGCCCCTCCCCCTCTGCACAAACAGGGGAGGGGCAGAGAGGGGGAGACACAGAATCTGAGACAGACTCCAGGCTCTGAGCTGTCAGCACAGAGCCTGATGAGGGCTTGAACCCACAAACTGTGAGATCATGACCTGAGTCGAAGTCAGACGCTTACCCGACTGAGCCACCCAGGTGCCCCAATAAATAAACATTGTTTTTTCTTTTTTTTAAAAAAAAGAAAGAGTGCAGCGTGGGAGGGAGGGGAGGGTGGGTTATGGGTATTGAGGAGGGCACCTTTTGGGATGAGCACTGGGTGTTGTATGGAAACCATTTTGACAATAAATTTCATATATTGAAAAAACAAAAACAAAAACAAAAACAACTTGTATCAGTCAAAGAGGGAGGTATAGAGCATCCTAGGCAGAAAGAAGCCATATGCAAAGGCTCTATGGTAGGAGGAAGCTGGGCATATTTGGAGAATCAAATGAGGTCTGGTGAAGAGGCAGGTGAGAGAAAAAGAGAGAGATTAGACTCAGAGGAATTAGATGTGGACAAAGAGTGAGACCAGACATACAAACAGCTACCAATAAGCAGAGTTGTGCAGAATGAACAAAATTTGTGAATCAACACATTTGGCCATTGCTAATTACTAAAAGCTTTTTAATGGGTTACTGCATTTTGCAAAGTGAAAGGTCATCTTACTACTACTTTATGCACATCTATGGCAAAGGACTATATTCATATCAGTGTCACTATTTAAATTCAATCACTAAGTCTTTGAGCTAGGACTAATATATAGTTCCTGGAGAATTTTCTACACTTAACCTTGCTGTGAACACATGAGGTATTGAGGTAGGTAGAATGTCTTCCCTAAATATGTCCATCTTCAAAACCTGTGAGTATGGTCCTTGATAGGGCAAAAGAGAATTTGCAGATGTGATTATTTTGACATGCGATCATCCTGGGTTATGGAGGTGGGTCCAATGTAATCACAAAGGTCTTTATAAGAGGGAGGCATGAAAAAATCAGTCAGAGAAGGAGACGTGACCATGGAAATAGAGGTTGGAGTGATGCTGTCACGAACCAAAGAATATGGACAGACTTTGGAAGATAAATAAAAGGCAAGGATCATAGAGGTAGGCTGCCCAGTGCAGTAGCCCCTGGGCAACATGTGGCTTTGAAATGTGACTCATCCAGGGGCGCCTGGGTGGCGCAGTCGGTTAAGCGTCCTACTTCAGCCAGGTCACGATCTCGTGGTCTGTGAGTCAGTTCGAGCCCCGAGTCAGGCTCTGGGCTGACGGCTCAGAGCCTGGAGCCTGTTTCCGATTCTGTGTCTCCCTCTCTCTCTGCCCCTCCCTCGTTCATGCTCTGTCTCTCTCTGTCCCAAAAATAAATAAACGTTGAAAAAAAAAATTTTTTTAATAAAAAAAAAAAAATGTGACTCATCCAGACTGGGATACACTAAATGTGTGAAATATGTAGTGGATTTAGAAAATGTAAGATAAAACCAGAATATAAAATACCTCAATATTTTTATACTAATTATATATTGTCGAAAGGGTAATATTTTGTGTAGATTGACAGATAAATGAAATATGTTGTTAAGATGGAAAAAAAAAAAGAAAGAGTGCAATGTCTAGGTAGCTTTAATAAAATTATTCACAAAAATTTAAGTAATATGGTTAACATACATTTATAAAATTTGAAATAATAAATGTAACAGAAATCAATTATGTCATAATTTTAAGCTTTGTAGAATATCTCTGTTGGATGTAATATCTTGAAAAATGAAATAAATAAAAAATAAAAATAAAAATGAAATAAATCACTTGTTCTGTTACTTAACTTCCATTTAGGTTACAAATCTTTTAAGAGAAATTCTGCTTGGGCATTTTCTGCATCTTACATGGCAGAATTAACAGCAGAATATTGGTTTTGCCAGGGTGCCTGGGTGGCTCCGTCGGTTGGGCGTCCGACTTCGGCTCAGGTCATGATCTCAGGGTCCTCGAGTTCGAGCCCCGCGTCGGGCTCTGTGCTGTCAGTTCTGAGCCTCCGATTCTGTGTCTCCCTCTCTCTCTGCCCCTCCCCCACTCACGCTCTGTCTCTCTCTCTCTCTCTCCATCAAAGAATGAATAAACGTTAAAAAAAAACTTTTTAAAAAAGAATATTGATTTTGCCACCTCAAAATTTCCTAAGGGAGCAAAATTTCAAAATCTTATTTAACAAAATTCATGGAAAATCATATCTGATACAGAAAGAAACTTTTATTGTCGTTAAAGAGCATGGGTACGAAGGGATTAGAGAAAAGGAAAGTGTTCAAAAATATCTCGTTCTCTATTCTCCCACAGTGAAAGGGAAGTTTGTATCCTATGAAAAAATAGCAGCATAGCGACCGCAGCAGTAATGTGCCAACTGCTCTGTTAAGTAATCAGTGCTCCTATACTGTAATGTCCCTGTGTTACATTTACCTAATACGGTTTTAATATTAAATTGCTATGAGGAGTCCCTGGCTGGCTCAGCCTGTGAAGCATGCAGCTCTTGATCTCAGGGTTGTGAGTTTGAGCCCCGCATCGGGGGTAGGTGTTACTTTAAAAAATGAAATCTTGGGGCGCCTGGGTGGCGCAGTCGGTTAAGCGTCCGACTTCAGCCAGGTCACGATCTCGCGGTCCGTCAGTTCGAGCCCCGCGTCGGGCTCTGGGCTGATGGCTCAGAGCCTGGAGCCTGTTTCCGATTCTGTGTCTCCCTCTCTCTCTGCCCCTCCCCCGTTCATGCTCTGTCTCTCTCTGTCCCAAAAATAAATAAACGTTGAAAAAAAAAAATGAAATCTTTTCCAAAACATTGCCATGAAAATTCCCCTCAGGCACAATTTTTATTATTATGTTTATATCCCAGAAGGTTATTCTGTGATGAAAACTCAAGCCAAATGTTGATTTTGTTTTAAACGTTTGCCATGTATCATTGAGCCAAAAATGTGTACCTGCAAATATGTATAAAGGGAGTCAGTACCTCATGCGTTAGAGGAAGGAAAAACTAGAAGTTATTTGTGCCTGGTTTATAAATTATGGAAAAGTTTAAACAGTAAGGTTAGGAAGATAGATACCCAAATACAATGATGCATATAACAGTAATTTTTAAAACATGAAAATTTTTTAAAACATGAAAGCAGGAATGATCTTATTTGACAAAAAATCAATAAACAATCTATTATATAAACTCCACCTCTATAAGCTTGGAAAATGTCTCAAAGTATATATAAGAAATCATCAAGGAGCGCCTGGGTGGCTCAGTCGGTTAAGCATCCGACTTCAGCTCATGGTCTCAAGGTTTGTGGGTTTGAGCCCCGTGTCGGGCTCTGTGCTGACAGCTCAGAGCGTGGAGCCTGTTTCAGATTCTGTGTCTCCCTCTCTCTGCCCCTCTCCCCAGCTCGCGCTCAAAAAATAAAATTAAAAAAGAAAAAAAAGGAACAAATCATCAAGCATGGTCGACTTTAGAAGGACAGATGGGAGGTCTTTTACTTGCCACATTCTTCTCATACTGTTAACCATAAAAATATTACTTTTATAATTTGGAAAAAGTGATAAAACAAAGGATCAAAACATATATATATTTTGGCTGGTAAGATGCTAATCATTAACTATTAATATTCATTAATTGCATGTTCATAAAATTATTAACACATAATTGTCTATGGACATTAGTTATTGCTGATTGATCATGATTAATAAATAATTGACTGTAGTCATTATGATTCATCATTTAATAATTCATTTAACTCAACCATTGTATAATTTCTTTTTGTAGGTCGAAAGCCATTTGCTGATAAGACACATGTTAAACATGCATATATTTTATAATATGGACATGTATAATTTTTAAACATTCTTTAATAAATCTATATAACTGTAAAATGGAAGATGCAGAGGAAGTTGAGCAATACATTGAAACAACAAAAAGTCCCTTTGAGAACAAGGATGTTTTCTAACATGTGAAAAGCGTGTGAGTCATTGTTGTGGGAATTACCAAGTCATATATATGTTACCAACTCCTCCTGACACCTGTGAATTTTAATCAATAGAGGCCAGCTGGATCTTGTTCCAAAGTATTTTTAAGGAATAGAGTGGAAAATTACTACAGGTAACTAACCTTCCAGAGAAAGCTGCATTATATTTTAATGTCTAATTGACATTGCTTCTTCTGACATTCAAATTCATTTCTCTTATATAGGTCACATTATAAAACAAAAACTCCCAAAGAATTAGGAAGAATAGAATGAGATTACCCACTGAGTCTCGAAGGTGGCAGAAGCTGTGTTGTAACGGAAGGAACAAGGAACGGAGCTGAATTGCAAAGTAGTCATATCATGTAAGGCGTGGGGGGGTTCAACTGGGGCAGAGGTAGGAGATTGCTTTAACAAAAGGGCTATAAACCCACAATGCGACATATTCAGCCCAACATGAAGCCAGAATGTTCCAGCGTTGCAAGCAAATGAGGAAGAAACCCACCTGAACTATGAAAAGAAACTCACATGGAGTTATAAATGCCTCTACTATGTGCCCAGCTGTGTGCCCAGTGCAAAGATTTGGTTTTGTCCTCTTTCCCGCCGACAAATGTGTGACAGTAAGGCTCAGAAGTAAAACTGGGAGTGCAGAGGTGGGCCCCGCAAATGTCAGAGACAAACTGAGGCATGAGTGGGGAGGCCTGGAAGAAAGTAGCGAATTTTTTTTTTTTTTTTTTTTTTAAATAGGCATCACATCCAGCACGGAGCCCAGTGCGGGGCTTGAACTCACCTCCCTGAGATGGAGCCCTGAGCTGAGATCAAGAGTCGGATGCTTAACCGACTGAGCCCCCCGGGGCCCCAAACAGAGAGATTTTACCCACCCAAAGAAAACAGTATTTTTAAGCCCCTGATGTTTCCCCTCGGTCAGCCCATTTCTGTTGGTACTTACCACTATCATCATTTCCCCACTTTGTTGTTTCCTTAAGTGAGGAGACTCGTTGCCCGGTAAACTCCCTTGTCCTCCTTATGCAAGAAAGGAAACCCTGGCTGAAACACAAAGCCGCAGAACAAATTAATATTATTATGCCTTCGGGCTGAACTTCCTTAAAAAAAAAAAAAAACCAGAAATGGATTCATTTTCCTTAGATCTTAGCAACAAAATAGTACTGGACTCAGAAACTGATGAGAGAAGGAGAGAGAGAGAGAGAGAGAGAGAATGAATTCATCCCAACCATCTACATCACAAGGCACAGGTAAAATTTGCAACTCTCCCTTTCTTTCATAGATCTTTTTTTGGGGGGAAGCGGTGATAAATATGCTGAGGGGATAGGACTCTAGAAATGTCTCCACTGAAGTAAAAGAAGGGAGACAGAGACAGAATGCAAGGGGGAAAACAGGCAGTGGTTAGGAGACGCTATGTTGTACTGAGGGTTGCTGGGCTGGGTTTTGGGGAGAACTGAATCAGACTGCTGTTCCCACCCTTTCACTGTGTCGCATTGGGCAAGCCACCTCCCTTCTCTGGAACTCACTTTTCCTGTTTGTAAAATGTTTATCGGGTGGGAGGCGGAGAGGAACTATAAGAACATTGCTCACGTTTTATATGAATTGGTTTACAAAGGGCTTGGGAAATGAGACACCAGAAAGAGGAGGGCAGGAGAGAGATTAAAAAAAACAAAACAGAGAGGGTGAGAGAAAGGGAAAGACAAAGATAGGAAAAGAAGACGGAAAGCCTGAGAGACTTAAGAAGGAAAAATAGCACATCTGTCTCAGTTCACGAGTCTTAAGATCAGCAATGGCTTATTCTAGTGGTTCTAAAAGCTGGTTCCCAGACCAGGAACTTGCTGGCTCCATAGGAGCTCTAATGAATTGTTAACTCTAGAAGTGAGGCCCCATCATCAGTGTTTAAACAAACTCTCCAAATGATTCTGAGGCATGCTGAAGTCTAAGAATTACTCCATACAGACAGCACAAGTGGAAGGAGATAAGTAAGGTTGAATAAGAATGTCTTTTGTATCTTGCTTTGGGAAGATTGACCATGTTTGCATATTTCTTTCTACAGAGAAAGGACACTTCTCTTCCCAAAGGCTCTTATGGACTGTTGCTGGGGTCTGCATTCTACTGCTCAGTGTCTGTTTTATCACCAGATGTGTTGGTGAGTTCTAAAGGTCAAGTTTAATCTCCCTGGTGAATATTAAGAGTAAAATCCTTCTTCTTGCCTGTGGGTTCCCTTCTCCCCCAAAGGGTATTTCTGTTCCACTTTCTTCCCTGTTTATCTCCAGGTTATTCCTCAACTAGAACCCCAACTAGTACAGAATGGTTACCAAATTGCAGCGACCTCTGACATATTTTTCATGATAGACATTTTTCATCTCCTTGGTGGCCTTGAGTCCTCGCCTTTGTACGTCTGTCATGAGTGTAAACTTCTCCACGGGAACCTAGCCAGAGACATGACAAACTGTGTTTTGGAACAAGGGTAGGGAGGGTGGGCATAAGAGAAAGTGAAAGCATATTTGTTTTCTCTGGGCCTTTGGACCTGAAGTAAAGCACATTCATCTTCATAAATCAGCAAAAACCGTGAAATGTGAATCCTTTTTTCTTTGGGTAAGTAAATCTCGGTACCTCTCCGCGTGGAAGGACAAATAGAGAGTAAAAAAAAGATATCATGATGATTGCTGGTACTTTTGTTACAAATACACACATGATAAACTTAATTTTTTATCAAGAATAATGAACATACACTCTGCCCCTTTCCTTACAGTGACGTATCATAGCTTTCAACTCTGTGATGAGAAAAAGTTCCAGCCATATGAGGATTTAATGGACTTCTCCTGCTACAAAGATGTATCGGGTATAATGGTCCTGAAATTTGAACATCAACATTTACATATTGACACTTTTTGGCTTCTAGATTGATTTGGGGACAAGGAGTTGGATGGTGTCCTGTGTCTCAAAAACAAAACGTAAAATCTTGCCTGTACTACCAGAGAATGATGAGGAATTGATAAGACAGGTCTAGGACTTTGAAAACGTGATTAGCATTGGACAGGAAATCCTGGGGACATCATAGCAAACTTTTAGAAGAAATTTGAGGTATGTCTGAACAGAAAATCTAGAAGTGGAAGGTATTATCTCCAGGAGTGCACTTTCTTTTCATTCCTCACTTGCTTCCCAATGAGGTGAAGAAGAAAAAAATAGAGAGAGAATAGGGAATTTGGAGATATCTCAGAAATATATTCTCTACACTCTTATATAAATAGTTTTGTTCTAAGTCTTAGCAAAATGCTACATGACGCTCCTCTGGAACTTAATTTCCTCACCATTAAATTGAGAAACACTGGACTATTTCTTTTTAATAAACTTCAAAGACTTACATTCTACAATTCTAAGAAGTTTAGCCCATCTCCACAACCAGTTTGGAGACTTTGTTGAGGGCATATTGCTTGGGCAACGTGAGAGATGGTTGCTTAGATAAAATGCATAACCTTCTCTCACCTTGGCGTTCTAAGAATAGTTAATAAGGCTCTATATCAATAGCATAACAGAGATAGATTGTATGTATGACTGCATTTACTGGCAAGTTTAGAAAATAAGGATTATATCTCAGGGTGCCTGGGTGGCTCAGTCAGTTAAGCATCTGACTTAGGCTCAGGTCATGATCTTATGGTTCATGGATTCGAGCCCCACATCAGGCTCTGTGCTGACAGCTCAGAGCCTGGAGCCTCCTTCGGATCCTGTGTCTCCCTCTCTTTCTGCCCCTTCCCCACTCGTGTTCTGTCTCTTAAAAATAAATAAACGTTTAAAAAAATTTGTTTTAATTTAGAAAATAAGGGTTATGTCTCAAAAGACAAGACAATTGCTATTTGTGTTTACTGACATAGGAATTCTCTAAAGTCTTAGATAGTAGGTTGGGGAGTGGGCAAGGACAAGGGGCTCCAAGGTACCAGTCAGAAGACTGGTAATGATGAACTTCATGAGGCCAGATGAAGCTTTCTGTTTCCTTACTTAGTTGATATATGACACTCATGGAAACTTCTCTCCTCCTAGGTTCAGTCAAGAATTGTTGTCCGTTGAGCTGGATCCATTTTCAATCTAGCTGCTACTTATTTTCTACTAACACCATGTCCTGGGCATCAAGCGTAAAAAACTGCTCAAACATGGGAGCACATCTGGTTGTTATCAACACACAGGAGGAGCAGGTAGTTGGAGCACAGTCACCTCCAGTGTCAATGTAACATTCTTTCCAGGATCTATCCCTCTTTCCATACGTGTATGCACTCTTTGGTCCAAAATTACTATTTGTTAAGTGAATGTATTAAAATGCATGCTGTTCCTACTATTTCTGTAAGTCGATACCTACTCTAATTTATTGTCATCACTAGAAGAGCCTGAGGGGGGAGGAAAGGGGAATTTCCATGTTCAATGCCTTTCTTACTAAGGGAAAAAAAGGGGGGGGGGGGGGGGGGGACGCTGACAGTTCATTTTAGAATGACTATTGTGTTGATGAACACATCAGATGATTATGTCAGATATGCCCAAGATATGTCCGTTATCTTTAAGCCGTGATTAATAATCTTTCATGCTGGATATATAAGTAGCTTTTGCTACAAATAACAGTAGATCAGCTTTGAATGAGATATTAAGAAACTCCTTCTCTGTTAAAGATTCTCTTTTTGGGGGCGCCTGGGTGGCGCAGTTGGTTAAGCGTCCGACTTCAGCCAGGTCACGATCTCGCGGTCCGTGAGTTCGAGCCCCGAGTCGGGCTCTGGGCTGATGGCTCGCAGCCTGGAGCCCGTTTCCGGTTCTGTGTCTCCCTCTCTCTCTGCCCCTCCCCCGTTCATGCTCTGTCTCTCTCTGTCCCAAAAATAAATAAACGTTGAAAAAAAAATTTAAAGATTCTCTTTTTGTTGGTTTAATTCTATGTTCCGTATATTTTTACCACAATAAAAAAAAAAAAAAAATCAGGAGATACTCCTCCATGATCTTAGGATTTCAGAGCCATTTATCTGTCACCTATAATCCACTTTACCTCTTTTAATAACAATTACCTTCAACATTTGTCCAAAATTGAAATGACTGATCTACTTTGTGTTTCTATCGTGTTGCTCCTCTAGGAATTTCTTTTCTACGCGAAACCGAAAAGGAGAGAGTTTTATATTGGACTGACAGACCAGGTGATTGAGGGTCAGTGGCAATGGGTAGATGGCACACCTTTCACCGAAGCTCTGAGGTAATTTCCTTCTTACAGGACAATTTTAACACTATCTCAAGTCCCAAAGTTAGACCATTGTTGAGGGGAGTTCTCAGAACCTCCTTCCATTCCATGAGATATTTTCAGGTCAATCCTTGGTGATTTTATGTGCAAGAAGATAGTCGAAGGAAGCACGAGGATCTCGTGCTCTCGCTTCCTGAGACCATCTGAAGAATAAAGGGGAGATAACAGATGAATGTGAGGAGGGAATCAGAATCGAAGACTAATTCATCGGAAATGCAGCAGAGACAAAGAGTGAAATTCAGAGTCTTGTGCCCAAACTAGTAAATGATTCGAGGGTAGTGATTTGAGAAAGGAGATTTATGGAGTGAAAGTGGGGACTCCCTTGATAAGGTCTCTTTTCTCTTTGATAGTGACCTTACACCCTTAGAGCACAGCACATTGGAGTTTTCATGGGTTTGATCTCATTAATTATTTCATTTTACCTAAATTGCACCCTTCTGAGACACATCGATATTAATCTTCATTTAGCATTTGAGGAAACCAAAGGCTCAGTTCTAAGAGTACAGCTGCCATGCACTGAGACTCTAGAAGGTTGCTTCTCTACAGCATCGTAACACCACTAAAGTATGCACCTAGGTTAATACAAACTCGGTGCAGAATAAAGGGAACTAAACGTAAGATGAGACACAAGCGTGAAGGAAACAAATTCATGACCATCAGTGCTTCCTGTAACTTCTCATTATGGGTCTACAGCTGAGGAAGCTTGACAGACCAGAAAGTCAGGAATATCCAGCTGGGCTTCGCCACTCGCAAACTCTAAGACTTAAGACAAGTGGGTTGGTTTTTCCGGGATTCCTTTTCTTCAATAAAATGGAGGTTTAATGCCTAACTATAATGCCTAATGGAGGTTATAATGCGCAACAAAATTGTTGCGAGGGAGCACAACACAGATGCAACTGGTCTAGCATACGAGGTCACTTGGCTTCGTGTAGCTGGGATTTAAAATCTTCTGCACTTGCTCTCTTCCAGCTTCTGGGACGAAGGGGAGCCCAATAATTTAGTTACAGTGGAGGACTGTGCTACCATACGAGACTCTTCAAATCCGAGGAAAAATTGGAATGACGTGCCCTGTTTCTTCAATGTGTTTCGGATTTGTGAAATGCCTGAAATAAGTGCTTTGAATAACAAAAAAATCTTCTGAGAACAGAGAGCACAACTGAAATGCATAAATACAGAGGCACAAGAGCATGAACACAACACCAACACGAGAAAACTGTGCACTGCACTTTATAAGGACTACCTAGAGACTTCATAAGGACTTGTCGCTTTTGATATAAATAAACTAAGTAGTTTTGGGGCGCCTGGGTGGCTCAGTCGGTTAAGCGTCTGACTTCGGCTCAGGTCATGATCTCGAGGTTCGTGAGTTCGAGCCCCGCATCAGGTTCTGTGCTGACAGCTCAGGGCCTGGAGCCTGCTTCGCATTCTGTGTCTCCCTCTCTCTCTGCCCCTCCCCTGCTCGCACTCTGTCTCTATCTCTCAAAAATAAACATGGAAGAAAAATTTTTTAAAAAAGATTTTAAATAAAATAAGTAGTTTTGAACAATATAATTTATGATCGTGATTGACATGCATTTTTCTCTATATTAGTCTCAAGACTTCTCCCAATTTACCAAGCAATTCTCTAACAAATGCTGGGAAAAGTAAAGAATACTCCTGCTTTGTTTGTGAATATTTATATGAACATATAGAGACATACAGCAAGTACAGAGCCCAGCAAAGAAGAGGATTTTATTTTTCTTTTCTTTTATTTTACATTTTGTGTTTATTTTGTATGTCAAAGTTCAATTATATCAGAGACTTAATTGTAATTCCAAATAACAAAGCCATATATCCATAAGTCAGATAAGGGGGACTAAGAATCCCATTAACTAATCCATTACATTAGCTGGTTATCATTAACCCACGAGCTGGCCCAACGCTGACAAAGCTTAGAGCCAAGTAGTTGTCGCAGAGATCAATTCAAAGAACCAATTTATTTTTAAGATATAGACAAACTGTTGACTTTAAAACCTACCTCATTGGACTCATCTCTGTAGAAGCTATCCAATGCTATATTATTAAGTGGATATATATGAACTCTCCAAGAAATATACTAACGACTTTTATAAAATAGATCATAAATTTGCAATGGAGCAGAAACGCCTTTATATTTTCCTATAGGATAGCAAAACATTTCAGAATGCCAAAGGATTTATAATTTCATTAACATCCTGAGAAAAATAGCTTTACTAGGAATAAAACTCAATATAGGTATAGAAGATTTCTTTTTTTTTTTATTTAAATCCAAGTTAGTTACCATACAGTGTAATAATGATTTCAAGAATAGAATTTAATGATTTATCAGTTACATGTAATATCCAGTGCTCATCCCAACAAGTGTCCTCCTTAATGCCCATCACCCACTTAGCCCATCCACCCCCAATACCCCGCCAGCAACCCTCAGTTTGTTCTCTGTATTTAAGAGTCTCTTACGGTTTGACTCCTCTGTTTTTCTGTTATTTTTGCTTCCCTTCCCCTATGGTCATCTGTTTTGTTTCTTAAATGTCACATATGAGTGAAATCATATATTTGTCTTTGACTGACTTATTTCCCTTAGCATAATACTCTCTAGTTCCATCCACGTTGTTGCAAATGGCTCCACTGCATAACTGAATCTCACTTGGATTTGTGGCTATTGCTCAGCTAGGGCCAGGGTCCAATAGCTAGATTGTTCTAAGAGAACATTCAGCTTGACAACTTTCTATCTCAAGCCTATCCACTAACGTGCATAATATTTTAATCAATGCTGATATGGTTATTCAAGAATATTTAAATATCTTGGTACCTTGAATAATCACACTTCTTGCACACGGCACCACACAGAGACCCTCAAAATTCATACACTGAAATTAATGTGTAATCATTAGATGGGAAAATTCAACTGGGTAAGTGAATATAATATGTAGTAAAACCTTGGATTGCGAGTAACTTGTTCTGCAAGTGTTCCGCAAGACGAGCAAACATTTCTAATAAATATTGACTTGATAAAAGAGCAATGTCTTGCAACACAAGTAGTATGTGACACCGAATGTCATATGATCACAACTGAGCCAATGGTTCTTCTCTCTCTCTCTCTCTCTCTCTCTGTGTGGGATTGTGGGTGATCATCTCCCATGTTCAGATGCTCAGTCTCAGACTGTGGTGTTTGGCAGAAAAATCAGTGATTTTTCAGAATGTTGGAAGATGCCCACAATAGGCACTAGTGTATTTTTTGTCACTTCGAAGCACCTATGGACAGTCCTCTGCTTTTCTATACAAGAGTAAGCTTAGGAATGCTTTGCTTCATTCTAGGTCAGGCTGTCTGCCAATATAGACCCTTTCCTCTGCTGCCTTATTGCCAATTACATTAAATACAGCATGTGACAAGAGTTTATCAATACTGTACCGAAGTCAACATCCGTGAGAGTGTATACAATGGCCCCGATGCAGAAGATTTCATTGAGCCAATAGATAGCAGTGATTCCATTAATGATAGTGAAAGTCGCCCTACACAATAACCTTCCTTCTCTTGTCTCCCTCACACCAGCCACGAAGGTTTTCAAAGGTAAGGGCAGGTTAATTTGTTTATTTTTCTTTATATTTTATATTTTCTTTGTTACTTTGTATTATATTACAGTATTGTAATCATTTTTATATGAATAGTTTGGGGTTGTGGGATGAATCATCTGAGTTTCCATGATTTCTTATGGGGAAATTCACTTTGATATACAAGTGCTTTGGATTACAAGCATGTTTCTGGAATGAATTATGCTCGCAAACCAAGGTTTATCTATATTAGTTTTCCTTAAAGTGTTCTTTCCTCTTAGATATATGTGACAATATGTAGTTTTGTTGATTTTTATTATATAAAGGAAATATTTTGTCACTCAAAAGTTATCTCAGATTATGATATACCAATATAATGAAACACTATTTACTTATATGGGGCAAGGTATAAATCATTTTCCAAACTATATTTTTAAGTAAAAAATGCAAGATATTTTCCCCCCAAAACCAAATAATCAATTTAAAAATGGGAAGAATGGGCGCTTGGGTGGCTCAGTCGGATAAGCGTCTGACTTTGGCTCAGGTCATGATCTCACGGTTTGTGGGATTGAGCCCTGCATCAGGCTCCGTGCTGACAGCTCAGAGCCTGAAGCCTGCTTCAGATTCTGTGTCTCCCTCTATCTCTGCCCCTACTCTATTCATGTTGCTCTCTCTCTCTCAAAATAAATAAACATTGAAAATAAAATAAAATAAAAATGGGCAGAAGACGTGAACAAACATTTCTCCAAAGGCATCCAGATGGCTAACAGACACATGAAAAGATGCTCAACATCACTGAGCATCAGGGAAATGCAAATCAAAACCACAATGGGATACCACCTCATACCTGTGAGAATGGCTAAAATAAAAAAACACAAGAAACAAGTGTTGGGGAGGATGTGGAGAAAAAGGAACGCTCCTGTATTCATTAGGGGAAATGGAAACTGGTACAGCCGCTGTGGAAGAAATATGGAGGTTCCTCAAAAAGTTAAAAATAGAACTACCCTATGATCCAGTAATTGCACTATGAGGTATTTACTCCAAGGGTGGAAAAATACTAATTCAAAGGAATAAATGCATCCAATGTACATAGCAGCATTATCTACAATAGCCAAATTATGGAAGCTTAAAGAAGCCGTGTATACACAACAGAATATTATTCCATCATAAAAAAAAACAATGAAATCTTGCCATTTGCAACATGGATGGAGCTACAGAGTATAATGCCAAGCGAAATAAGACAGAGAAAGACGAATACCACATGATCTCACTCATAGGTGGAATTTAAGAAACAAAACAAAGGAACAAAGGAAAAAAAGAGAGACAAACCAAGAAACAGACTCTTTAACTATAGAGAACAAACTGATGGTTACCAGAGGGGTGGTGGGTGGGGAAAAGGAGGAAATAGGTGACGGGGATCAAAGAATACACTTGTCATGATGAAAACAGACGAACAAACAAAAACCCCTTAGATTTGTGGGGAAAAAATTGTAAGATGTTTAAGGCAATGTAGATAATGTTGCTATTAGTATAAAAACAGAAGGTTATGTATGTATATATATTTATATAACACATATAAACATATATGGAAATACATATAAGAAACATAATCATATCTACTCTGAAGAGGCATTTAAGGGACTGAAGTTCGGGATGGAAGATTTAACTGATACTTTTATTTACATTTTTACTGTTTGAGATGTGTGTGTGTGTGTGTGTGTGTGTGTGTGTGGCAAACACACACACACACACATACAGCAAACACAAAACCAATACTTAAATTTTTTAAGTGTTTCAAATTTCTAAGACTACCACAATGCCCTAAAAAATTTGCATTTATTTTTATGAAATTACTATCAGGTGTCTTAAAGAAATTATGAGGAATACAAGTGTCATGAGAGTTAGGAATAGATTGAAAGGGCCCGAGGGTGGAAATAGGGAGACCAGTCAGAAGGCCATTGCAATAATCCGGGTAAGAAAGATGGTCTGTTGGTGGTCACCACGGAGGTAATGAAAAATGATCAGACTGCGAGAAAAGAGATTAAGGATATAGATGCCGACACAGATGTATAAAATCACATAGAGATCACATTTTATTGGCAACTGAATCTCTACCTATATACGGTAGAGAAAATGGATGATGTTAACTACACAAAGCCTTTTAGCATATACATAAAATTATTTCCACAAGTTTTGTAGATTTTGTGCTATGTAACTAGTGAATGGCAAACAATTAAAATCATTAGCATTCCTTCAGTTAAAAGTATCAGCTTTAAATGCAGACACACACACACACACACACACACACAATCAATCAAACACTAATCTTCCTAACACAGAAAATCACTAAGTAATTTACAAAATAAATGCTGTTTTCAAAAATAGCTTTAAGGCAGTTAGGTTAAAAAGCCGTTGCTTGGCCTGGATGGCCAAATCAGTTGAGTGGTTGAGCATCTGACTCTTGACTTTGGCTCAGGTCACGATCTCGCATTTGTGAGATGGAGCCCCATATAGGGCTCTGTGCCGAGAGAACAGACCCCACTTGGGATTCTCTCTCTCTCTCTCCCTCCCTCTCTGCCCCTCCCCTGCTCATGCTCACTCTTTGTCTCTCTCTCTCTCTCAAAATAAAATCAACTTCAAAAAAAGCCACTGCTTGGAATTGTTTAGCTTCGATTCAGGAAACATCAGCAAATTGAGAATTTTAAGAAAGACCACCATATATTGGATAGCACTGCTCCACAGTTAACACTAGTGATATCATAACAGTGTCATGTCATGTTGTTAAGACAAGGACTTCCCTTCTAGTTTGAACTCTAGCTTTATAGCTCTAAAAAGACATGCTAACATAAATGGGCTGAAAATATGATTTTTTTTTCCTGATTCAAATTAAAAATGTAGTAACACGAATACAATGCTAGAACTTTCATCCATTAGTCAAGAGGCCAAGTCACCCCAGTAACTTTCCTGTAATACCGAAGGCAACACAGTTTGCCGCTCATGAAAAGTAGTCCTGGGCCACAGTCCTGTTTCTCTTCATGAACTAGCAATGTTCCAGGTGAGCTCTTTGCCTTCCCGTGGGTTCAGTTTCTTCAGCTACAGAGTTGAAGGCAGTTTGGTTAAGGTGGCCTATGAGGGATTTATCCGCTTGAAAAGAAACTAAGTCAGCTTGGGACTCCCTGCTTTGGGAAGACATTTAAGGTAGAATAAGAAGAAAATGTTTTTAAAGGTAGATAGACTTTCTTTTTTTTCCATCTTGGCAATACTACAATTCAGAACTCCTACACTCCTGTTCAGAAAATATTTTGCTCATGGAATGTCAATCTAATGACTGATACTATTAAAAAGTCTGGGAACGAGACATTGAACAATAAGAATGTTGTTTAAAAACTTCAAAGGGTTTGTCATATTTGAAAAAAAGTGGCATGCCTCTATCAGTTGGAATACCCCGCCTTTGAATTTTAAGAGCTAAGAATTTGAGCAGAGGAGAACAATGACCAAGAGATCACCTCATTTGAGCCATTCTGTTTGACATATAATCAATGCACACCAATCGAAAAGGAAATACTTTGATACACTATCAAGAAAGCAAAGTTCATGAAAATGGATTCTCACAGAAAAGATGATTCTGGCCACCAAACCACACAAAAGCACATTGTCTTGAATGAATAAAACAAAAGTAAGGCCATCGTAACTGAAAAATGTTCTATTTTCTCAGCATGTTTTCTCTGCTCCAATGGTGCAGGTACATTCTGCCCTGGTCTAATTGGTTCCCCTTTTCTGTTGCCATCATAAGGACTCCTTTGGAGGTTTCTAGTTGAATGTTGTTCCAGGTAACTTGCAAATTCTTCTTCTCTCAAAGTTACAAGGAAAGTCATTCCAGGCCCATTTGTCTTGGACATTAACAAGGATAACACAATTTTCATTCTGTTTATAGTTGTTGGGTTCACCCTCATGCCAGAATCTAAAATGAAAAAATATATATGCATATCTTTATATCTGTATTTGTGTGGGTGTGTGTGTGTGTGTGTAGATCAGGAGACATGTAGAGAAAACGCCTCCGGTGAAAAATTTAGAGCTGCACTCTCTAATAGAAATATAGTCATTTATTAGTAGAGAAGTTGCTCAATACATAACAGTCCTCTCTGAGCAGGCATTTCTATATCGGTATGCCTCGGGGCAAATGAATTCTCCTTGCTATCTTCTTGTCTTTGCCTAGAAAGTTTTCACCCCAGTCAATATACTTACACAATATGTGGGTCAAATGGTGTCTTGTCCACCCAGGACCACTGGCCTTCATGGTCCTCATCTGTAAGTCCCAGGAAATATGAAAACCGTCTATCCAAAAATTGAACAATAAAGTTCTGCATAAAAAGGTAAACTTTTGTAAGTATATTTGCATTTGTCATTTAGTAGCTGTTATGTTAGGAAATGTGGGGAAAGGTCAGATGGATTACTGCTAGCTAAGCACAGAAGCACTGTCATCGGACAGATCTCTTTCAATCCTGCCTCTGCCATATATCGTGTAATGTCATAAGTGCTTATACCCCTCCAAACTCAAGATTTCTCATCTCCAAAAGTGGATGACTTCAAAGAATTACCGTGAAGAGTGAGATCATACTTGCAAATCACTTAGCACAATGCTTAGTAGGATCGGATTTTTTTTTAACTTTTGTTTTTAAAATCGTCTCTTCCTCTTAAAAACTGAGAACAAACTGAGGGTTGATGGAAGGTGGGAGGGAGGGGAGAGTGGGTGATGGGTATTGAGGAGGGCACCTTTTGGGATGAGCACTGGGTGTTGTATGGAAACCAATTTGACAATAAATTTCATATACTGAAAAAATAAAAATAAAAAAAATAAAATTGTCTCTTCAATGGCTTGCATATTAAATTAAGTTCCATTTTATTCAAAGAGTCAATGAACCTGTAGATTGCAAAACCATTGGAACAGAATTCTCCAGGAAACCCCCTTCACAAAGAAAAGAGTAGATTAGGAGTTATGGTACATCTCTGGAAGTATATTATATGACGAAATAAATTGGTTTTAAAAAAAAAACTGAATAAAACTTAAGAATTGTTTTTTATTTAGAATTACAACCAGACAGCTGAATTATTTTTCCTATGCTTTATCCTGAGAAGCTATCTCAGTCATGATTAACCATTCACATATTCACTTACTCAGTCATGATTAACCATTCACGTATTCACTTACTCACCAAACATGTATCAGGTCCTATCCAGTGTGCCTAGCGCTGCACAAGACTTTGGAGATGCAGAGGTGAGGAAAGCATGGCCCCAGCCCTCTACAAAGTCAGAGTCATTGGAAGAGATGGGGCAGTGAACAGGTAACCTCCCAGTTAACACTAGCGAAGCAAGAGCCATGATCACACAATACACAAAGTACCACGGAAGTATCTCCAAACGGGAACAGGGAGGATGGAGTAGGGAAGATGGTCAGGGTCACTTTCTGGAGGAAATAATACATGAATCAAATCTGGAGAGAACAGAAGTTGGCCAGATGAAGAAAAATAAGGAAGAAAGAGGAAACAGACAAAGCAAAGGCACAGAGACAGAGCAAAGAAATTCCTGTCTATGCCAAAAGATTCAAACCAGCAGAGAGACTGATGTGAGCCTCCCAACATACCTGCTCAGCTTCTGAGGTGATGGTGACCAGATGAGCCCCCATGTCCGTGCAGTTCCTCTCGCTCTTTGCCCATGTCTTGTTGTCATTCAGAGGTAAATAGCAACTGTCCTGGAAGGATCTCCAACCAGTAGGACAGCAATTCCAGGTGCTTCCTCGTGAGGAAATTGACATGAAAATTACTTACAAGGAGCCTATCATCTGTAACAGATTGCATAACTTTTCTGCTAACTATGCAGTTCACATTTTGGGAAATAATACCATGATTACCAAAATCATCCTATTCCCCTTTTAAAAAAAAAATCCTGAAAACTACATTCTAAATATTCTCTAAACAAAACTGTCTGAATCACATCGTGACTGTGAGAAAATTAGAAGATATTCTCTTAGAAGACATCATCATTTTTCCATGTCCCTACATGTATCTTCTAGAATAAAGCCTTTTGTAGGAAATTATATGTAAAGGGAGCAGAGAACCTACTAGAACTGTCAAGCATTTCCCCATTTTCCCAGATGAGATTTTACAAATTCTAGAATGATAAAAGAGATAAAGTCCCTTCAGCAAAGCTGCATATTCTAGAAGGAAACAGTCCTTAAGATATGTCTGAATCAAAAGAAAATGGAATTAAGTTAATGTTATGTTTTGGATGCCAAAAATGGACCCTAAATGTATTGTTATATTCTTCAGTTATTCAACTGACTACAGTCGTGAGAAATCTGTTTCTATTTATTGATGTTCATTCTTGCACCAGATGCTCATGTTTTTTAATCTCTCCTGGTTTACTACTGATTCCTTTAAATCCAATTATGAGGGGCGCCGGGGTGGCTTAGTCGGATGAGCGTCTGACTTCAGCTCAGGTCATGATCTCACCACTTGTGAGTTCAAGCCCCACATCGGGCTCTGTGCTGACAGCTCAGAGCCTGGAGCCTGCTTCAGATTCTGTGTCTCTGTCTGTCTGCTCCTCCCCGCTTCTCTCCTTTATTTATAAAATTTTTTTTTAATGTTTATTTATTTTTGGGACAGAGAGAGACAGAGCAAGAATGGGGGAGGGGCAGAGAGAGAGGGAGACACAGAATCTAAAACAGGCTCCAGGCTCTGAGCTGTCAGCACAGAGCCCGACACGGGGCTCGAACCCACGGACCGCGAGATCGTGACCTGAGCCGAAGTCGGCCGCTCAACCGACTGAGCCACCCAGGCGCCCCTCCCCTTTATTTATAAAATAAACATTTAAAAAAATTTAAATCAGATTATGAACCTGAATAGAAATGGAAGTAAGACAGAAATTCTCCTATGCCCTTTGCTATCTGTACCTTTCAGTTTTGATTCCTCTTTGGTGCATGTTATCTTCTTGTAATACTCTGGTAACTTGAACATTCCCATGCGTCTCCTGCAGTGTAGAAAGCTGTAATGAGTCACTGTCAAGGAGGAAAACAAGTTAGTTTTCTTTTCCTGTAAAACCCCTGAAGTAGGGAAATGGGGCTGGTCACTCTGACCTTTCTCTTCCCGTAAGAGTTAAGGTAACTATCCCTTTTCTTACTACGCAGTCCTTTGTTCCAGCTCTGGGTGAACTGGTTGAAAGGAGTTGCAAAAAAAAATTTTTTTTAATTTTTTTTTTTAATGTTTATCTATTTTTGAGACAGAGAGAGACAGAGCATGAACGGGGGAGGGTCAGAGAGAGAGGGAGACACAGAATCCGAAGCAGGCTCCAGGCTCTGAGCTGTCGGCACAGAGCCCGACTCGGGGCTCGAACTCACGGACCGTGAGATCATGACCTGAGCTGAAGTCGGACGCTTAACCGACTGAGCCACCCAGGTGCCCCCAAAATTATTTTTTTATTAGCACATTATCCATTCTGTGCTTTATGGCAGTAGTCCTGCAAGCCTCTGTTTTTTCTCACAATCTGTGCTAGGCGGAGATTTTTAGTAAACACAGGGATCGTCCTGCTAAGGTTTATGAGTCACATCCCACATACAACCCACTTTCAGTCTCTTAAAGGTAACTATGCCACTTTTAAAGTAATCGCCTTGTGCTTTGCCTCACAATCGTACCCCTTAATGACATATCCCTAAACCATACAGATTAGATTTGCCTGCTTTTGAGCTTTATATAAATCAAATCCTAAAATATGCATTCTTTTCCTTCGGCCATTCGTTCAGTGTTAACTTCTGAAATTTGTCCATATTGCTACACACAACTATAATCGATTAATTTTGACTGCTATAAAGTGATCTGTTGTCTTAATGCACTAAAATGTATTTAGATATTCGTCTTCTGGTAAATATTTGCATCGCTTGCCATGTTGACTCCTGTGAGCTATACGTACCACTTGGAGAGTTTTTGACCATGCATCCTAGAGCACATAAGCATGCCTTTCTGTAGGATGCTACACGCCTAGGAGAATTGCTGGTAATAGGATATGCATATTGCCAACTATGATAGTGGCAAACTTTTCCAAAGTGGTTGTACTGTTCTACGCTCCCACTAGCAGCAATTCATTGGAGGTCCAGTCCCTCCACACCATAAATAGTCAATAGTGCCAGACCTTTCCATTGTTGCCATCCTGGTATATTTGCAAAGGTACCTCACTGTGAGTTGAATTTGCATTTCCCCCAAAACTTGACCTTTTTAATGTGTTCATTAGACATTTCAGGCTTTCTTTTCTATAACGGCTATTCGAAATTTTGCCTATTTTTCTGCTGTATTGTCAGTATTTTTTCCTATTGGGTTGAAAGGATTGTTTATATATACTATCCACTAAATTGTTTTATCCATTTTTTTATATATTAAAAACACCGTCTCCAATGGCTGTTTTATTTCTTGGTGTTTTTGTTGTAGAGTAATTTTTACTTTAATATAGTCTAATTGGTCAACAGTTTCTTCACTGGCTAGCACACTTTGTGACTTGTTTAAGAAATTACTCCCGGCCTTGGGGTGACTGGGTGGCTCAGTCGGTTGAGCGTCCGACTTTGGCTCGGGTCATGATCTCACAGTCTGTGAGTTCGAGCCCCAGGTCGGGCTCTGTGTTGACAGCTCAGAGCCCGGGGCCTGCTTCAGATTCTGTGTCTCCCTCTCTCTCTGACCCTCCCCCGTTCATGCTCTGTCTCTCTCTGTCTCAAAAATAAATAAACATTAAGAAAAATTAAAAAAAAAAAAGAAATTATTCCCAGCCTTGAAGATATGAACATATTCTCCATGTATCTTCTAAAAAGGATTATCGATTTGCTTTTCACATTTTGGCCAATAATCCAGCTTGCGTTGGTTTTGTACAAGGTATAAAACAGGAGACTGATTTCATTTTTTGAATAAGGATGACCAATGGTCCTCTAGCACATTAACTGAACAAATCTGTCCTTTCCCTATAACGGCAATATCCCCTTCTGTTTTATATAGAAATTCATATAGGCAGGATCTGTAACTAAGCTCTCTTTATCTTTCCTCTGGTCTATTCATCCATACTTGCACCTATGCTATATTAGTGTAATTATAATAACTTTACACACGGTCTTGCTATTAGAAAGAACAAATCTTTCATTGTTCTTTGTTTCAAAGAGGCGCCTGGGTGGCTCAGTCGGTTAAGCGCCAGACTTCAGCTCAGGTCATGATCTCACGGTTCATGAGTTCGAGCCCCACGTTGGGCTCCGTGCTGACAGCTCGGAGCCTGGAGCCTGCTTTGGATTCTGCGTCTCCAACTCTCTGCCCCTCCCTTGTTCATGCCCTCTCTCTCTCGTAAATAAATAAACATCAAAAAAATAAAAAAAAAAAAAAAAGCCAGACTACGGTCCATCAGAAAGTTCGGTTTTTGCTGGTTACTCTTTACTGACAACATGCAGCCCTTAGTAATCTCAGTAAAAATGGGGTATGATTTACTATAGTCACCACCCTTCATATGTATAGAAAAGGGACTCTAACTTCCATATTTTGTTCCCTTACACAAGACAGCACCATCAAGAATAGAAGGTTAAGTACAGAGCTCTGGATTTTAAATTCAAGACCTTGAAAAATATTATGAATTGAAATGTTGGAGGAAAATCAAGATAACAAAAGGCTTAGAGCAACTTTATGAAGTTTAGTTGAGAAAATAATTCACAAAGAGTTCCACTTTTGGTAATAACTTACCCAAACAATTTGCAATAAAACAAGCACTGAGGAGTGAGATGAAAAAAATAGCAATGGCCCAAGGGATCAGGTGGGAAGGCTGGCCTTCTTCTACAGGGACAAAAAGAAAGATAAATAGATTGTCTTCTCAGCCACAAGAACTAAGAACTAAGGAAAATACTCTACTGAGGAGCAAGCTAAACATGAGATCATCCAAAATATTTTAGATCTAGCAGAGAGCTTAAAGATTTCCTCCTGAATAAGTCAGCTTTAGAGCTTACTGATACACACATACATGCATAAAAATATAAACATTTTTTTTGAATAGGAAGGGCTTTTTATAAGCAAGACACAAAACCCCCAAGTAATAAAACATTGATAATGTGGGTCCATAAAGGTTTAAACATCTATATAACACGAATAATGTTAAGACACAAGCACCATATGAAAGAAAATTTTGTCACAATATTATTGTCTACGCTGTGTAGAGAATTTCAAAAGTCAATTCAAAAACTAAGCAAAAACCGGATCCGGATATTTGCTGAAAACTTAATTTTCTGAAATTATAAATGGCCATTAAGCAAAAAAAGGATGTTCAAAGAAATGTAAACTAAAATATAATGATATACTTTTTCACAAATGAGAGTTTTAGAGGAAAACAAAAAAAATGCAGTGTTGGTAGGGTTGGGGGGAAAATTAACTCTCTTGGTGAGGAAATAAATGCAACTGACGAAATATAAATTAGAAAGCCTTCAGACAGACCAAGTTAGCAGCCTTAATCAGCTTTTTTTTTTTTTATTAAAATTTTTTTTTTTCAACGTTTATTTATTTTTGGGACAGAGAGAGACAGAGCATGAACGGGGGAGGGGCAGAGAGAGAGGGAGACACAGAATCAGAAACAGGCTCCAGGCTCTGAGCAGTCAGCACAGAGCCCGACGCGGGGCTCGAACTCACGGACCGCGAGATCGTGACCTGGCTGAAGTCGGACGCTTAACCGACTGCGCCACCCAGGCGCCCCTTAATCAGCTTTTAAATGCATTACATTTGCCGCGACAATTTCAATCCTAGAGATCTGTCGTATGAAAATAACTGAACTTATTTATAGGAAAGGATATTCATTGCAGTACCAGAACCAGAAACCAACACTTGCTTGTGTATTAGTGCAGATTTTAAATTATGGCGAGTCTCTATGATGGAATTCTGCACAGTGATTAAAATAATCATATACATCAGTAAGTATCAACAGAAGTCTTCAAGATGTGTTGTTACATAAAAAATTTCAAGACCAGTGTATTCTGTGCTTCCATTGAAGTTTGCCATGCTTGGGTTGATGAGGTGAAGCAAAAAATTAATTTTTAAATTATGTATTTCTGCATTTGTTCTCTTTCTCAAAAATATTACTCAATATTCTTGTAAAGCAAATACATTGTGACACTTAAGTGCAGCATAAAAGGGGATAACGGCAGAGCCCCCAGGTAAACTGTGAGCCTTGGTCATCGTGTTTTGTAGATCTTCCTTCTTCCTCTTGCCTTTAAAAGAATCTTCCCGAATTGCTCTCTTTCTTCCCATCTTATTTTTCTTTTGTATACTTTACCTCCTCTTTTAGCCCAGTTTGCATTTCATAAAGAAGCTTCCCTTCCCAACATAATCGAATCTATCTATGACCTTCCTCTTCACCAAAGTCATTGTCATTTCCTTTAATGTCCTCCTCCTCCTCATCTTCAATTTCATAACTATAATTTTGTTAATTTGTATTTTTAAATCCTAGTCCTAATTATGGGGCGCCTGGGTGGCTCAATGGGTTGAATGTCCGATTCCTGATCTCGGCTCAGGTCACGATCTCATGGTTCATGAGTTTGAGTCCCTCATTGGGCTCTGTGCTGTTAGCACAGAGCCTGCTTGGGATTCTCTCTCTCTCCCCCCTCTCTGCCCCTCCCTCACTTGCTATCTCTCTCTCAAAATAAATAAACTTAAAAAAAAATCTTAGTCATAATCACATTTGTCTCTTTCAAATTGAAAGGAGAGAATGTACTCACGTTTATTTTGAGGTTCTTGGCTCATTGTGTATTAACTCTCTGTTGTCCAGTGGTTGGGAGAACCAGAAACCTCTTGTATTTTTCCACAAGGGTGTAGTCCTGTGAGTAAGGGAGTATACCCTCAGAAATACTTGAGAGTGAACATTAATCTTACTTATTCCAAATAAGATCAGAAAGCTCCCTGTATAAAAAATAAGTCAAAAGAAGTCTTTTCAAAGACGGGCTTCCTTTGATTCACTCTGGGACACAGAGCAAAGACAAAAGGAAATTGGGAAAGCAACACCCAAAAACAGTCAGTAGAAATTTCCAGAAGTATGTTGAGATCACTATCAGCATGTCACGTGAAATTACTCAATTTGTTTTTATTCATTCACACAAAATGTTTAGTAATGCCCCAAAAAGAATCATTATTATGTCTTATAAAAATTTAATAAACATTCCCTCATCTTTTTTCTTTTTCAAAGGCAGTTACATGTTTGAGGTAGATTCTCCCCTAAGACGTTCTCTGAGCTCAGTTAGTTGTGTACAGGATGGCAAAAGACAATGTGTGCAATGAGTTAAAGCTTCTAATGTACACAGTGCATGTGTGCTGTATGTAAAGACACAGGAACTTTTGTTTTGAAGTTAAGGAAGGAATGGTGGAGCTGTTGATTAATTCCCCGAATCTTCCTAGATGACAGAAAATAAGCTTGTTAAGGCAAAGGAAAAGGAAATGTAACATTCTGTGACAGAGACACTATCAGGGTCCCTGGCTTCATTTACAGTACTGTCATGGACTGAATGTTTAGGTCCCCTCCCACCCAAGCTGCAGCATCACGATCTCAAATGTTCCAGCCTCTAGAACTGTCCAAAATAAATGTCTGTCGTTTAAGCCACCAACCTATGGTATTTTGTTACAGCAGCCTGAGATCACAAAAACAAGTATCTAGCAACTTAGAGATCTTTCTTAAATTCTAGCTTCCAAAATATGGCCATCCACCTGCATTCTTCCTTAAGCTACAATATTACTTTAAGTATATGTACATATACATATACATATACATATACATATACATATACATACACATACACATATACATATATATTTAGTGATCTTGAATGAAAGACTACTTTGCTATGTTAAGTTGGGAGTGAAGGAAGTAAAATTATAAATTTGACAACACATTTTTCAACACTGTCATAACCAAAAGTATTCCCAGAGCAACAACATTACCTACCCACAAATTCTCACGAGCAACCCTAGAAACTAGATCTTTGTCTAAAGTAATATGTGTTCTTTTTTTAAAAGTTTGTTTATTTATTTTGAGAGAGAGGGAGAGCACACATGTGTGTGATCAGGGTAGGGGCAGAGAGAGAGGGAGAGAGAGAATCCCAAGCATGCTCTGTGCTGTCAGTGCAGAGCCCAACATGGGGCTCAAACCCATGAACCATGAGATCATGACCTGAGCTGAGATCAGGAGTTGGGACGCTTAACCAACTGAGCCACCCAGGCATCCCAATGTGTGTTCTTTATCAAAATTATCTAGGAGTCTAGTGGGGCACCTGGGTAGCTCAGTGTGTTAAGTGTCCGATTTCGGCTCAGGTCATGATCTCCCTGTTTGTGAGTTAGAGCCCCCTGTCGGGCTCTGTGCTGACAACTCAGAGCCTGGAACCTGCTTCAGATTCTGTGTCTCCCTCTCTCTCTGCCCCTGCCCCATTCACACTCTGTCTCTCTCTCTCAAAAATAAAAAAACATTTGAAAAATGTTTTAAAGCACCTAGGAGTCTTAGAAGATATATAAATCCCACCTAGGGCAGGAGAAAATAAAGTGCACCTGGTATATTCTGTGCTTCCAGAAAACAAACATGATTTCAAACACATGAGAGATAGTCTGTTTTAGAAAGTTTCCTGAGCCAAATGAAAAGCTGTGTCCACCATATAGTTAAGATCATGAAAAGACAATATGAAAATGAGCAAATGCTATATTAACCTTTGCTTTGGAGTTGGGTAAGAGGTAATAGAGCTCGATTAATCTCCAAGATTTTCCTGCATAAGACAAAGCACGGTTGTTATGGCAAAGAAAAAGGAAGTGTGAACTCCTGTGGGAAAGACACAATCTTTATCACAGAAAACTCTATTAAAAGGTAAAGAATTTGGGACACCTGGGTGGCTCAGTCAGTTGGGCGTCCATCTCTTGGTATCAGCTCAGGTCATGATCCCAGGGTCATGGGATCAAGCCCCATGTTGGGAGCCATGCTCAGCATGGAGCCTGCTTGGGATTCTCTCTCTCTCTCTCTCTCTCTCTCTCTCTCTCTCTCTCTCTCTCTCTCTCCTGTTAGCCCTCTCCCCCACTTGTGCTCTCTCACACTCTCTAAAACAAAATTAAATTAAAATAATTTTTTAAAAAAGATAAAGCAGTTTACTTGCAAGGACTCTAAGGACAAGTTTAAACAATTTCTATATAAATATATTTTTATTATGATGGCTAATTAGAACTACCTGAATGTATAAAAGTTTATGAATTCACAATGACCCAAAAGGAAATCATTTACATTTGTAATACAAAATATGAATAAATATGATCGCCTTGTTTATTTTTAATTGTTTTTCTCCACAGCTTTGTTGATTTTTAATTGATTTTGGTAGACAAAGTTTTTATTATGATGTGTACATTGATATATATGTTTGTTTCTTCCTGTAAGAATGTATACATTTCTAAGCACAGGTATCTCCTTGCTTTGTTTGTAAGACTAAATAATAGATACCAGAAATGGTAAGACAAGTAATCCTGGAAAAAAAGTCAACTCTTTACCAACAACAGGACGGACCAGTGTGCACCTGTTGTTATATTTAATAGCCAGGTAAAAAGGGAAACCAAGAGTTCATCAGTACAAAGTAGCTGAGTAGATAGAGGGTTCATAGTGTGCTGCAAAACTATGAATTAGTCAGATAAAACTAAGCGAAAGAACTCACAGCATTGACTCACTTATATCCTAAAAGGTGAAACTCCAACATGGGCTTACTGATTGAAAAAATAAGGACCACATGGTTTTGGAATAACATTAACAGATGAAGCCAGTGAGTTATATAACGCTAGCCAGAAAGATAGTAGAGGCACAGTATTTCTGGGGGAGACACCGGGTTGCAAAAAAATAAACCGTATGAAAAGTACAGACTAAAATAAACTGATGTCACAAGTAAAGGGCATGAACATCATTATCGGGTTCCCATCCAAAATGGTGGCATGGGTGGTTCCTGAAACTTCCTCTATGGAAACACCAAATCTATAGCTACCTGTGGAATAAATCCCTCTGAAAGAAATCCAGAAAGATGAGTGACCCCTGCACATCAGGCAAGTGAGAAAAAACCAAAATGGGTAGGAAAGCTGAGACACACGCTCACCATAAACCCCACCGCTGGCATAGCAACACACAATCAGGAGGGAACTCACAACTCTCAGTCTCTCTCTAAGGAGCAAAGAGTTTGGACCCAATATCTACCGCCCCAGCTTTTAAGACTGTTACATGAGGGTTAAGCCCCCAAAATACTTATCTCTGAAAGTGAATGGGGTTTGTATCGAGGGGACTCACAAGACTGTAGCAAAGAAACAGGTTTTTTTTTTTTAAATTTTTTATTTTTTTATATTTATGTATTTTTAAGAGACAGAGAGTGAGAGAGAGAGAGAGAGAGAGAGAGAGAGAAGAGGGGAGGGGCAGAGAGCGAGAGACAGAGGATCCAAAGCAGGCTTGGTGCTGACAGTAGAGAGCCCAATGCAGGGTTCAAACTCACAAACCAAGAGATCATGACCTAAGTTGAAGTCAGATGCCCAACGAAATGAGCCGCCCAGGGACCCCACAAAGAAACAGTTCTTAAGGGACTCTTGAGGACTTGCATGGCTATCCCCTCAGGGCTCAGCACAGAGACAGTGAAAAGAAACAACTAGCTTCCAGTCTTTCCATGAAAGAAAACTACTTGCATACTTTCAAAGCTACTGCTTAGGGTCCAGCTTCCAACTGGCTTGGATCTAGGCGCTGAGTGAGATCCTCCCTTTTGAGACACTGACAGGTCTTGGTACACTCTCAATGACTGGGACCCACTAAGAACAAAAAAGACAACTGGGACAATCACAAAGGCTTGAGGGACAATCAAGAGCCAGGGTTAGGCTAACCAATAAAGTTCATCTCCTACATGCTACCATTCCTCCAAGACTGGTAGAAAAGACCACCAGAAACCAATGCAGAGCCAAAGAAAATGAAGAACAAGACAAAACTCCAAGGGCACCCGGGTGACTGAGTCGGTTAAGCGTCCGACTTCGGCTCAGGTCATGATCTCGCGGTCCGTGAGTTCGAGCCCCGCGTCGGGTTCTGTGCTGACAGCTCAGAGCCTGGAGCCTGTTTCGGATTCTGTGTCTCCCTCTCTCTCTGCCCCTCCCCTGCTCACGCTCTGTCTCTCTCTCTCTGTCTCAAAAATAAATAAACATTAAAAAAAATAGCTATAACTTAACTTGTTAATGGATGGTGACGCAATAAAAATGCAAATGGGACATCAAAAATATAAAAAGGGGGAGAGTAAAAGATGGAGTTGGCATGCAAGCAGAGTTAAATTGTTATCAGCATAAAATAGACTGTTACCTCCACAAGATGTTTTATGTAAACCTCATGGGAACCATAAAGTAAAACTCTAAAATAAATACGCTAAGATACAGAGAGAGGAAACAAAGCGTACCACTACAGAAAAGCATTGATTTGCGAAGGAGGACAGTAAGAAAGGAAGAAAAAAATAAAATAAAATGGAATGACCAAACAGCCAGAGAACAATTAATCAGATATAATTAGCAAGTTCTTGCCTATCAATAATGACTTTAATATTAATGGATCGAATTCTCCAATCAAAGGCATAGAATGACTGGATGGTTTAAAAAACAACAACAACAACAAAACCCAAGACCCAACTATATGCTGACTACAAGTGACTCCCCTCTGCTCAAAAGATATACAGAGATTCAAAGTGAAGGATGGCAAAGACACTCCATGCAAGCAAAAACAAAAATCTTTCCTAACAGAAGACAAAATAAACTTTAAGCCAAAAATGGTAACAAGAGACAAAGACAGTTATTATATGATGATAAAGGGTCAATACATCAAGAAGATAAAACAAACATAAATATATACGCACTTAACATTAGAGCATCCATGTTTCAAGAAAATCTAAACAAACCTAAAGAGAGAAATAGGAAACAATACAAAATAGTAGGGGATCTCAATACCTCACTTCCAACAGCAAATAGATCATTGAGACAGAAAATCAATTAAGGAAACAATGGACCTGAAACAAACTTTAGACCAAATGAACCCAACAGACGTCTCCAGAATATCCCATCCAATAACAGTAGAATACACATTCTTCTCAAGTGCAAATGGAATATTTTCCAGGATAGATCACATGACAGTCACAAAACAAGCTAAGCAAATTTAAGATTGAAATGACACCAAGTATCTTTTCCAATCACAACGAAACTAGAAACCAGTAACAAGAGGAAAGCTGGAAAAAAACATAAATATGTGGAGATTAAACATCATGGTCCTGAATGGTTTAACACAGAAATCAAAAGGGAAATCAAAAAACATTTTTAAATAAATGAAAATGAAAGCACAACACATCAAAACCTATGGGAGACTGCAAAAGCAGTTCTAAGAAGGAAGTTTATAGTGATTCAAGCCTCTACCTCAAGAAACAAGAAATAGCTCAAACACCTCACTTTATACCTCAAGGGAGCTAGAAAAAGAACAAACTGAACCCAAATTAGCAGAAGAAAGGAATTAACAAAGACCAGATAAATACATGAAATAAAGACTGACTGAAAATACAAAAGATCATTGAAACTAAGAGCTGATTTTTTAAAAGATTAAAAAAGTTGACAGAGCGCTTGGGTGGCTAAGTCGGTTAAACATCGGACTTCAGCTCAGGTCATGATCTCACAGTTCGTGAGTTCAAGCCCCATATCCGGTTCTGTGCTGAGAGCTTGGAGCCTGGAGCCTGCTTCAGATTCTGTGTCTCCCTCTCTCTCTGCCCCTCCCCCACTCACAGTCTGTCTCTCAAAAATAAATAAACATTTAAAAAATTTTTTTACAAAGGTTGACAAACTTTTAGAGTAACACAGACATGGAGAGAGAGTACTCAAAGAAATGAAACAAGAAATTAAAGAGGAGATACTATAGCTGATACCACAGAAATACAAAGGATCATGAGAGACTACTATGAACAATTATACACCAACAAAGTGGATAACCTGGAAGAAATACATTCCTAGAAACATGAAGAAATCGAAAATCTGAACAGACCAAGGTCAGTAAAGAGATTGAAACAGTAATGAGAAACCTGTCAACAAAGAAAAGCCAAGGACCAAATGGCTTCACTGGTGAACTCTTCCAAATATTTAAAGAGTTAATGGCAATCTTGAAACTTTTCCAAAAAATTGAAAAGGAGGAAATACTACCAAACTTATATTATGATAGCAGTATTCTGATACCACAGCCAGATGAGGATACTATAAGAAAAGAAAATTACGGATCATTATCCCTGATGCATATAGATACAAAAATGCTCAACAAAATATGGCAAACCAAATTCAGCAGAACATTAAAAAGATCATTCACCCTGATTAAATGGGAATTATCCCTGGGATGTAAGGGATAAAAGAAGTAAAACTGCTTTTGATTGTATATACGATCCTATATACAAAATATCCTAAGAATTCCATCAAGAAACTTCTAGAACTAATCAACAAATTCAATAAAGTTGCCGCATACACAATTATCATACAGAAAATCATTTTATTTCTATACACTACCAATAAAACATCTGAAAAAGGAACAAAGAAAACAATTCCATTCACAATAGCATCAAAACCACTGAAACACTTAGGAATAAATCTAATCAAGAAAGTAAAATGCCCATACACTGAAAACTACAAGACTTTGATGAAAAAAATTAAGGACACAAACAAATGGAAAGATACTTTGTATTCACGGATCCGGATAATTGATATTGTTAAAATGTCTAGTCTACTGAAAGCCATCTATAGATTCAATGCAATCCCTATCAAAATTCCAATGACATTTTCTACAAAAATAGAAAAGACAATAATAAAATTCGTATGACACTACAAAAGGCCCTAAAGAGCCAAAGCAATCCTGCGAAAAAAAGAACAAAACCAGAGCAACACGCTCCCTGATTTCAAATTATACTACAAAGTTATAGTAATGAAAATAGTGGTATTGGGATAAAAATAGACACACATATCAATGGAGCAGAATTGGAAGCCCAGAACTCTTGCATATACAGTCAACAAATGTTTCACAAGGGAGCCAAGAATAGTCAACAGAGACGGAATAGTCCTTTCAAAATGGTGTTGGGAAAATATAACCACATGTGGGAGAATGTGGTTCTTACCCTTAACTTACACCACTAATAAAAATGAAATCAAAATGGATTAGAGACTTAAAAAAATTTTTTTAACGTTTATTTACTTTCAAGAAAGAGAGACAGAGAGCAAGCAGGGGAGGGGCAGAGAGAGAGGGAGACACAGAATCCAAGGCAGGCTCCCGGCTCCGAGCTGTCAGCACAGAGCCTGATGTGGGGCTCGAACTCAAGAACTGAGATCGTGACCTGAGCCGAAGTCAGACACTTAACTGACTAAGCCACCCAGGTGCCCCAATGGATTAAAGACTTTAAAAAGACCTGAAAATATAAAACTCCTAGAAAAAAAACATAGGGATAAAACTTGATGTTGGTGTCAGCAGTGATTTTTCTGGCTATCAGAGCAAGAGCACAAGCAGCAAAATTAAAGATAAATAAGTGGGACTACATCAAACTTAAAAGCTTCCTGCTTTTTTCCTTAAGTTTATTTCTTTATTTTGAGAGGGAGAGAGAGAGAGAGAGAGAGAGAGAGAGAGAGAACACCATGGAGTGGAGAAGGGTCAGAGAGAGAAACCCAAGCAGGTTCCACACCACGGCACAGAGGCTCATGTGGGGCTTGAACTCAGGAACCACGAGCTCATGGCCTGAGCCAAGATCAAGTGTTGGCCACTTAACCGACTGAGCCATCCAGGTACCCCTGCTTTCTGCTTTTTAAAACAGATTTTTTTTCCAGACATGCAAAAACATTTGTTAATAAAATGAAAAGGTAACCAACAGAATGGAAGAAAATATTTATAAATCACATATAAGGAATTAATATCTAAAGTGTATAAAGAATTACTACAACTCAATAGCAAAAACAAACAAACCAACCAACCAACCCTAACAACCAGACTTAAAAATGGGCAGAAGAAGTGAATAGACAGTTTCCAAAGAAGACAGATAAATGGCCAGCAGGCACGCGAAAAGGGGCTTGACATCACTAATCATCAGGGAAATACAAATCAAAAGCACAAAGAAATATCACCTCACACCTGGTAAGACAATTATGTCAAGAAGACAAGAGATATCCGGTGTCGAGAAGGATTTGGAGAAAAGGGAACCCTAGTGCACTGTTGGTAAGAATGCAAATTGGTGATGCCGCTATGGAAAATAGAATGGAGATTCCTCAAAACGCTAAAAATAGACCTACCACATGACCCAGCAACACCGCTTCCAGTTTTATATCCAAAGACATTGAAATTAGGATATCGTTAGAGATATCTGCATTATTATGTTCCTTGCAGCATTACTACAATAGCCCAGATATGGAAACCACCTAACTGTCCGTCAGTGGACGAATGGATAAGGAAGATAGGGTATACACATACAATGGAATATTATTTAAACATGAGAAAGAAGAAAATCTTGCCATTTGGAACCCCTTGGATGGACGTTGAGGGCATTAGGCTAATGAAACAGGTCAGGCAGAGAAAGATAAATACTGTATGATATCACTTGTTTGTGGAATTAAAAAAAAAAAATGACAAACTGAGGAACAGAGAGAGTTGGATGATGGTTACCAGGGGCTGGGAAGGGGGGGGAGTGGGGAGATATTGGCCAAAGGGTACACACAAACTTCTGGGAACAGACAGCAATACAATAATAGGAGGAGACTTCAGCGCCCCACTTGCAACAACAGATTGATCATCCAGGCAGAAAATGAACAAGGAGACGCTGGACTTAAATGACACACGGAGCTAACACACATTTTACAAAACACTCCACCCAAGAACAACATAATACACATTCTTCTCACGTGTGCATGGAAAATTCTTCGGGAAAGAGCATAAGTTAGACTACAAAACAAGTCTTAATAAATTTAAGTGATTGAAATCATATTAAGCATCTTTTCTGACCACATTGGCATAAATCTAGAAATCAATTGCAAGACAAAAACTGAAAAGTTCACAAATGTATGAGGTTAAACAACATGCTCCTGTATACATACATACTACATGCTACACACAGCATATAGTTTTTAAATTATTATTCATTGAGCCACTGTACGTCTTTTGATTGCAGAATATAGTCCATTTCATTTAAAGAAATTATCATTATCATTTTATTGTGGTATACTTCACATACCATAAAATAATGTTTTAGCCAATGAGTCAAAAAAGAAATCAAAATAGGGGTGCCTGGGTGATTCAGTCAGTTAAGCTGACCGACTCTTGACTTTGGCTCAGGTCATGATCTCATGGTTCGTGAGTTCGAGCCCCACGTCCGGGTCTGTGCTGGCAGTGCGGAGCCTGCTTAGGATTCTCTGTCTCCCTCTCTCTCTGCCCCGTCTCTCTCTCTCTCTCTCTCTCTCTCTCTCTCTCTCTCTCTCTCTCACACACACACACACACACACACACACAAATAAATAAACGTTAAAAATAAATTTAAAAAAAAGGATGTTGGTCAGAGAACCCTTTCACATTAGCAAACTAACACGCAGCAACCAGGCCCAGAAATGAAAATGATTCTATGGAATGTAAACCTGAAAGGTTTGTTAGAGTGAGGGATCCAGGATAGCGCACTATTCAAAACTTCACAGCGCTCTATTGCAAAGCCTGTTAGTTGAGAAGATTCTCAGCCGTGCATGCTTTTGCCTTATTCCATCTCCTCCACACCACGGGATTCTGGGTTCTGCCATTTTCCTTTTAATGGCTTTTGTCAGGCAGTATCTCACAGATGAACTATTGCCCTAAAGTGAAAGAAACATTTCAGCCTCAAATCTTGTGTCAAAACTTAGCAAAGAAACAGTTCGTTGCCTTCAACGTATTTGGACTCATCCTAAAGATGAACCTGAAAAAGATATATAGGAAATAAACGTACCAGGGAAATCCCTCAGGAAGAAACCAGGAAGGAGATGGAAATAAAAATGAATCACTTGATTAGTCGTAAATCTTTTTTTTTTTTAAGTTTATTTACTTATTTTGAGAAAGAAAGAGAGAGAGCAGGGGAGGGGCAGAGCGAGAGGGAGAGAGAGAGAATCCCAAGCAGGCTCCAGGCTGTGAGCATGGAGCCCAACTCGGGGGTTCGATTTTAAAAAGTGTAAGATCATGATCGGAGCAGAAACAAAGAGTCCCACTCTTGGGGCACCTGGGTGGCTCAGTCGGTTAAGTCTCTGACTCTTGATTTCCGCTCAGGTCATGATCTCACAGTTTTGGAGGTTGGAGCCCCATGTGGCAGGCTCTGAGTTGACAGCCTGCTTGGGATTCTCTCTCTCTCTCCCTCAGTCCCCCTCTCTAAAAAACCAATATTAAATACACACACACACACACACACACACACAGAAGAGTCTGATGCTTAACCAACTGAGCCACCCAGGCGCCCCTAGGTGCAAATATTTAGAAAGCCTCTACTCCTTTCACTAATTCCACAATGTGGCTGTTATGTACCAGGGACTTTCCCCAGGCCCTGGGGAAAAGGCAGTGGGCAAAATAGGTCCAAATTACCCGCCTTCCTAGTGTTGACCTTGCCTTACGGAAAATCATTTTCAACAAATACTTATACATTTAATGAATATTGCCTACGAAGAATTCCTGGATCATAAAGAAGAAAAATGGGAGGACATAACCCAGTCTGGGGCTGGCATAGGGATGAGAAGGAAGGAAGGAATGACTTAGAAGGTGAGTAGGAGTTGTCTGCCCCACCATTTTCCCACCACGTGCTGGGAGATTCAGAGAACAGTATGAGGTTGCATAGTCAGTAAATGACTCACCAATTAGATGACACAGAGTCCCTTTCGAATGTGACAGAGACTCGGTATTTTACAAGATATTTCTCTCCTTCCCTGTTCTAAGACAATGTTATGAAAGGGAGAAGATAAAAATGACAAACTCACGCTCACAGACTCAAAGTATTAAGAAAGGAACCTACACTCTTCCAGAGAGAAAAACAAAATACAGATCTCCTCAAAAGAAAGAAATGGGGGCGCCTGGGTGGCGCAGTCGGTTAAGCGTCCGACTTCAGCCAGGTCACGATCTCGCGGTCCGTGAGTTCGAGCCCCGCGTCAGGCTCTGGGCTGATGGCTCGGAGCCTGGAGCCTGTTTCCGATTCTGTGTCTCCCTCTCTCTCTGCCCCTCCCCCGTTCATGCTCTGTCTCTCTCTGTCCCAAAAATAAATAAACGTTGAAAAAAAAAATTTAAAAAAAAAAAGAAATAAAAAAAAAAAAAGAAAGAAATGAAACTGCGGTGTGACTTCTTATCACTGTAACTGGTTTGCTAGAAATAAATGAAATTATACCTTCATTGGCCAGCAGGCCTAGGTTTTCTCACCTCAGGGAAGGTTTGTGCTACGGGGCCAAAAAGAAAAAGTTCCTCGTAACGAACACTATCCCTTTTCCCCTTTGTTTTTCGGAAGATGGTGATACTTGGAGTGATTAATCTAAAGGGCACATAAAGGGGCACCTGGGTGGCTCAGTCGGTTAACGGGCCGACCTCAGCTCAGGTCACGATCTTGCGTTCTGTGAGTTTGAGCCCCGCGTCGGGCTGTGTGCTGACAGCTCAGAGCCTGAAGCCTGCTTCGGATTTTGTGTCTCCCTCTCTCTCTGCCCCTCCCCTGCTTATGCTCTCTCTCTGTCTCAAAAATAAACAAAACATTAAAAAAAAATTAAAGGGCACATAAAGAGGTAGAGTCTTAGGAAGATTTTCAAAGACTTTGACATGAACAAAAGTTGTCAAATTCCAGTAACCCTGAGAACTTAGACACTGCCTCCTGACAAAGATCTCCAAAGTGGATAGACCTCAGAGAAGAATAACGGTTGAGTTCATCCAGAGAAACTGGACTATTGTCACAGAAAATCTGATGCCATCCACCACCCAGATCCCACACAGGCTGGAACATTGGGACAAGAATTGGTGACCCCACTGAAGATGCACTGAAGATCAAGAGTCCCTCTCTCTTTTACTGACAACACATAAGCTTCTTGGATCTTCCTGTAATTGCAGTAGGGGGAACGAAGGCCCAACACGACGGAGACCAAATTTCCTACCCGCCAGGCTGGGCACCAGAGTCTCAGAAGCAGATTTATTTTTACTGAAAAATGTGCAGTGATTTGCACATTTAAGTTGGCAGACAAAGAGACATACCCACAGCAACAAAGAGAAAGACGCTGTATACAAGAAACAGTAGCTGTAACCAGGAGAGTCAGCCAGGGAAGTCCTTGGGTGGTTACTGAGAAGAGGAACGGGTCCACTATGGGGCAGCAGAAGAAGGGCGCTGAGAAAACCAAATTAAAGCTGAGTGCCGTGTAAGAGACATGTTAATTAGAAGGGTTGAAAAATAAGGGCATAAAAGAAATAGGTTATCCAAGAAAAAGCAATTGGCAATGCCGGGAGTGGGGGAGCTACATGAGAAACTAGAGTTCAATTAGGAAGCAAATTAACACGCAGCTTGAGTTAAAATAACTTACGGTGGGGCAGCTGGGTGGCTCAGTTAGCTAAGGGTCTGACTCTTGATTTTGGCTCAGGTCATGATATCACGGTTCCGGAGGTGGCACCCCACATCGGGCTCTGCGCTGACAGCACGGATCCTGCTTGGGATTCTCTCTCTCCTCTCTCTCTGTCCTTCCCCTGCTTTCATGCATCCACTCGTTCTCTCTCATTCTCAAAATAAATAAACATTAAAAAAAAAAATACCTAATGGGATCTAAGCAAATAGAATCCATTTGACCTTAGTGAAAGGAGCAATCCCCTCTAAACAAATCAGAATCAAGACATGGGACCTATAGAGAAGGAAACATAATCTTAGCCCATCTTTTGGCCCAAAAGAGTGGTGATCATGTAAAAGTTTGTTGACTAGGGTTGACCTCTGTACAAAACATGGGCACTTGATCATAGCTGTAGTATACATAGAAAGTGAATGTCAACACGTTAAAAAATAAAAAAATAAATAAATAAAAGGGGGCGCCTGGGTGGCTCAGTCGGTTAAGCGTCTGACTTCAGCTCAGGTCACGATCTTGCGGTCCATGAGTTGGAGCCCCGCGTTGGGCTGTGTGCTGACAGCTCAGAGCCTGGAGCCTGCTTCGGATTCTGTGTCTCCCTCTCTCTCTGCCCCTCCCCTGCTCATACTCTGTCTCTCTCTCTCTCTCTCAAAAATAAATAAACACTAAAATTTTTTTAAAAAGACTAACAAGAAATAAGGACATGTTTAGTATGAAAATCAAACAGGGGAATCATAAAAAAAGAAGGAGGAGGAGGAGAAGAAGAAAGAGGAGGAGGAGGAGTAGAAGAAGGAGAAGAAAAGAGTGCGCAAGAGGCAGAGAGAGGAACGATGTACACCAACAATGATGATGAGGAAACCAACATGGGCAAACAGGATGGAAACAACGGCAACAATCCAATGACTCAATGGGAACCCGCAGCTTCCTCTTTGGTGGAGTAAGTAAAGAGCACTAATCTGGGGGCACATGGGTGGCTCAGTCGGTTAAGTAAGCGTCTGACTTCGGCTCAGGTCATGATCTCGCGGTTTGTGAGTTCGAGCCCCGCGTCAGGCTCTGTGCCTGGAGCCTGCTTCAGATTTTGTGTCTGCTCTCCCCCTGCTCATGCTCTGTCTCTCTCTGTCTCTCAGTAATAAATAAACATTTAAAAAAAAATTTTTTTTAAGCAGGAAATAAATAATTAAAAAAAAAAAAAAAGAGCACTAATCTGGGGCAGCGTGCTTCTTGGAGGTCAGACAGGCCAGAGTAAACCAGAAGTGGTTATGAGTGAATACGCCTAGACCAACAGTAAAAACCACTTTTCTTCCCATGAGTGCTGTGGTCTACCACCGGAAGATGAAATCCACTGGAAACAGACATTAGACACTTACACTTATATTTCTTTCAGAGTGTAGCACACACTTAATTTCCATTTTCAGGTTGTAACTATTTCCCCAAACCACTGTATATTTTTATATTCCATTCTAATCCTTCCTCGATTGGTCTTTTCCTACTTTGTATTGTCTGTATAACCTGTATATTAGGTTAAGGTTGTTCATTTGCCAATGATAGAAAGAATCCTACTAAAAACTCCCAGAGAAAAATAAGTGTATAAGATGGCTGTTCATGCATTTCACAGAATCCAAGAAGGAGATGAACAAGCAGGTTTCCCTAAGTGTGAACCAAGATAGCTTGGGGGGATCACAGACACAAGAGTATTCGGATCTTAAACTTAGGGCTCTGCGGTCAATAAGGTTTGATTCCTAAAACCAGGCCGTGTGTCTCACAGTTCATACTCCGAATCCTTGAGACAGACTTGGATTGTACAGCCTAGACCAAGTAGAGACAAAGGAAGAGAGAGTTGGGTATTCACAAACGTGATTACCAAGCTCTCGGTGGACAAATGTGAAAAGAAAAGAGACAGCAGAGAGCTAAGGAGGATAGCCCTGAACATCCCATCTCACCTCCGTGTTTCCCATTGCCCAAAGATCGTCTTAGAAAATATGCACAGCTTACAGTTCGCTTATTTACTTGGCTGTAGTGTATACTAGTCAGATTTTTGAGATGCCAGAAAGTGGACTGGAAAAGGTTAATCTTTCTACGACAGAGTCAGGTATCAAAATCCCAAAAGGTCCGCTAGGTGGGCCGAAAGTAGCAAGAAGTAACTGAGCATGAAGGAATATTAAAATTTGCATTTGTGGGGCACCTGGGTGGCCCAGTCAGTTAAGTGTCAGACTCTTGATTTGGGCCCGGGTCGTGATCTCACGGTTCGTGGGTTCAAGCCTCACGTCAGGCTCCATGTTGAGAATGCAGAGCATGCTTGAGATTCTCTCTCTCTCTCCCTCTCTCCGTCCCTCCACCCCCAAAATAAATAAATAAACATTTATTTATTTTGTTTTTAACCTTTATTTATTTTTGAGACAGAGAGAGACAGAGCATGAACGGGGGAGGGGCAGAGAGAGAGGGAGACACAGAATCGGAAACAGGCTCCAGGCTCTGAGCCATCAGCACAGAGCCTGACGCAGGGCTTGAACTCACGAACCGCGAGATCATGACCTGAGCCGAAGTCGGACGCTTAACCGACTGAGCCACCCAGGCGCCCCAATAAATAAACATTTAAAATAGTAATAATAATAAAATTTTTATTTGTGTCCAGAGATGTAATTGTCACAGTAAACAGTGCTTTGGGAAAACATCCTCAACACATCCAAGGCTCTGCTACCATACCTATTCGCAATCGGGTTGACTTCATTTCCACTTCACAAGTGCCATGGAGATAGAGATTATAAAATATATAAACTCATAGAGCAGAAAATTACATAAAAATGATAAAGCAGAAAATTATTTTTATTATTCAATAAACACATATGTCATATTTACGTATTCTGAATCTATTCTGTCCTAGAAAAGACAAGCCTAATTAGATATGTGAAAAGGCTCAGCTTAAGCCCCTGCACATCCGTATTATTAGCCAGTTGGACAAAGGCAGCATAAAATCTTTTTTTTTTTTTCTTTTAAAGAGAGAGAGAATGAGTGTTCAATCAGTAGAGGGAATGGCAGAGAGAATCTTAAGCAGGCTCGATGCCCAGTGTGGAAGCCGACATGGGACTCAACCCCACGACCCTGGGATCAGGACCAGGGCTGAAATCAAGAGTTAAACACTCAACCAACTGAGCCACCCAGGTGCCCCCAACATGAAATCTTTTAGGGAGCAATTAAACATTGGATCATACATCTCTTTAATGTGTGGCAATTTTATTTTATTGGATTTTACTGGAGAGTGGTCTAATTTTATCTTTATAATTCAATTTAAAAAAAAAAACCCTGTACATTATAACTATAAACACCAAATTATATGAAAACAAAGAAAAATCTTAATAAAACACATTGTTTCCTACATATACCCACCCTGGCATTATGTTATAGATACCTCAAAATCTTTCGATTGAATCACTTTGCACAAAAGACAATTAAAATGTTTAAATAAGTAAGGATTCTTGGTTTAATCAAGCTACACCTTTCTCCTTATAAATTCTGTTTTGTATTTGATAACAAAGAATAAAATCAGTGATTTGCATCCCGAATATTCCCCTTTTTTAAACCTCATAGGTACAAACTAAATTACAGAAACACCTCAATTTTAGAAGGCAAAAAAAACCCAAAATTGCATTTAAAAACAAAATTGCTTCAGGGTGCCGGGTGGCTCAGTCGGTTAAGCATCTGATTCTTGACTTGGGCTCAGGTCATGATCTCACAGCTGGTGAGATCAAGCCCCCTGCTTGAAATTCTCTCTCTCCCTCTCTCTCTGCCCCTGCTTATGCCCTCTCTTGCTCTCAAAATAACTAAAGAAACTCTTAAAAATAAAATAAATTTTAAAAATTTTAAAAATTGCTTCATTCATGCATGGAAAGCCAATAAAACGGGGATTATTTTAGAGAATACTAAAAGTTTCTCTGAAAAATTGAAAAGCACAAGTTAGGGAAAATATTTATTTCACTTACTTAGCAAAAAGTTCTAGGTTTTGGCTATAAGACAGGCACTGTATGGAGATTTATACAGTATAGTCACTGCCATCAAGGGTCACCTATTCAACATAAAAACTATTCCACTTGGAATCACTGTATTTCATAATCTCTATCCACGAGCAGAGTCATTGTTAAAAACTACTAAGGGCGCCTGGGTGGCTCAGTCGGTTGAGCGTCCGACTTCGGCTCAGGTCATGATCTCGCGGTCATGAGTTCAAGCCCCGTGTCGGGCTCTGTGCTAACAGCTCAGAGCCTGGAGCCTGCTTCAGATTCTGTATCTCGCTCTCTCGCTGACCCTCCCCCGTTCATGCTCTGTCTCAAAAATAAATAAACGTTAAAAAAAATTAAAACAAAAACTAGTATACATTTTATTCTAAAATTTGTATATCTAAACCTTCTCTCCTCCTGAGTGGAGTGCCATGCACACTGATGATTTTAAACAAGTTTTAGTATTTTAAAGAGAGAAATAAAAAAAAATTAAAAAATAATAAAATAAATAAAATAAAAATAAAGAGAGAAATAATACTTATCTACTTATTTATCCATTCCAGAAATACAGATTGAGTTCTTATTTTTGCAAGGCAGAGCATTGCCTTAATTTTATAGAATTAAGTCCTGATACCTGTACTTGAAAACTTCATAGGGAATTCGTACTTACAATGTCCAAAAATGAGCTCTTGGTGTCCTGTCTGAAATAGTCTTATGCTGCAGGTCTCTTCATATCCGGAAAACTAAAAAAAAAAAAAAAAAAAATTAATGGTAAATTGAAATCTTGTCATTCCTCAACTCAAAAGCCTTCAATGGCTTTCTATCTCACCGAGAAGAACGTTTAAAACTCCTCATCATGGCCTACAAAGTATCACATGATCTGGCCCCTCTACTTCAGGGACCTTCTCCCTGCAAACACATCCACTCACAGTGGCCTTTTATTTGAAGCAATCCTCAAGATTTAGAGTCTTTGTTTTCAACATGACTTAGCCTGGACCCTCCCCTCGGATGTCTGCCTGGCTCAGTTTTTTTCTTCCTTGAAGGTGCCGCTCAAATGTCACTTTAACAGAGAGGCTTCCTAAGTAAGCACCTATGTAAATCAGTATCCCTCCATTACCCTCTATTTCTTCATCCCGTTTTTATGTTTCTCCAAAGCACTTATCATATGATACATGATGTATTTATTTGTTTAATTACTGTTTCATCCCATTCGAATATAATATGTACGAGAACAGGAACTCTGATTTTTCGCTACTTTATACCCCCCTAGGAGAAAACGTTCACATAACATGCAACATAGGTTTTCTGAATGAGTATTAGATGAGGCACGGGCTAGACATAGTTTGTATCAACAACGCTTGTTTGTTTTCTGAATTACACATTAAATTCTGTATTGCCATACAAGCTTGAGCGTCCAAGCGCTGCAGCCTACGTGAGTATTTGCTGAACAGATCACAAAATACTATTGTGGCAGTTACTTAGAAGTACCACCAGGGGCGCCTGGGTGGCTCAGTCGGTTAAGCGTCCGACTTCAGCTCAGGTCACGATCTCGCGGTCCATGAATTCGAGCCCGGCGTCAGGCTCTGGGCTGATGGCTCAGAGCCTGGAGCCTGCTTCCGATTCTGTGTCTCCCTCTCTCTCTGACCCTCCCCTGTTCATGCTCTGTCTCTCTCTGTCCCAAAAATAAATAAATGTTAAAAAAAAAAAAATTAAAAAAAAAAAAAGAAGTACCACCAAAAATTAATTTATCCAAAGGATACCGGTGTGCTGTTTCGAAGGGGCACATGCACCCCAATGTTTATAACAGCACTACGGACAATTGCCAAAGTACGGAAAAAGCCCAAATGTCCATTGACAGGTGAGTGGATAAGGAAGATGTGGTATATATATATATATATATATATATATATATATATATAATGGAGTATTACTCAGTAATCAAAAAGAATGAAGTCTTGCCATTTGCAACTACATGGGTGGAACTGGAGGGTATTACGCTAAGTGAAATTAGTCAGAGAAAGACAAATATCATATCACTTTACTCATATGTGGAATTTAAGATACAAAACAGATGAACATAAGGGAAAGGAAGCAAAAAGAAAAACAGGGAGGTGGGCAAGACATAAGAGACTCCTAAATATAGAGAACAAAGTGAGGGTTGCTGGAGGGGTTGTGGGGGGAGGGATGGGCTAAATGGACAAGGGCATTAAGGAAGACACTTGTTGGGATGAACACTGGGTGTTATACGTAGGGGATGAATCGCTGGATTCTATTCCTGAAATCATTATTGCACTACATGCTAAGGAACGTGGATGCAAGTTAAAAAATAAAATAAATAAATGAATACAAAGAAGTACCACCAAAAATTAGTTGGAAAAACCCTGCATATCCTACAATTACCCCACTCTGAAGATTCACGATGCAGGTGGTCCCATAAAGAAGAGTCCTGAGATTCTTCCATACATTCCTCTTAAAGTTGAATAAGACACCATTCTGAAATTAATTTGAATGGTGAACACTTTTTTCTTGGTACACCTGGTGATAACTGCATCCTTTAGAGCTGCCTTCAACAAACCACCAAAGTTTTGGTCATAAGGCCCAGGTTAGGCCATCAGTTTCCCAAGCAGTGAGAACTCACTGATACCCTGGTGAGCTCAGCTCTGAACTCCACTGATGGTTGCAGTGTTTCAAGAACCAACCTTAAAAAAAAAAAAAAAAAAAAAAGAACCAACCTAGCCCTTCTGAATTGGTCAGGAAATTCACAAAGAAGAGTCAAACAATCATCTTAGTAATTAAGTTAAAATTGCAGGGGGAACATGACAACTAGATCATTTATATTGCAGATAGGCAGGCAAAAAGCTATCTTTAAAATGTGTTCACTTCCTCCCACCCACACGTGATCTGATTTCTTTGAAGTGAAATGTATCACTGTTCATTATATTCCAGATTGACCATGTGGGGAACTGAAGCCGTATTCTACTTTTGGCCATCTTCTGTATTCTCAGAAAACAAATGATATTAACAAGAGACTCTCCACAACTCTGAACATCACTTGTAGTAAGAAAACGCATGACTCAGAGAAACCACACTGCCTTAAAAGAATCGCGTAATCATCTAATCATCTTGATGAGTTCTCATCATCTTGATTTATTTAAAACCCTCAGCCCCCATCCACATAACAGATTGAAGTCTAAGCCTCTCCTTTCTTTTACTGTAATAATTATGAAAACAATTTTCTAGATGTGATAGTTCAGCATCCCCAGGGAGTGTTTCCAGGACTTTTATATGCTAACTCCATAGTTCACACCATTTCTCTTCTATTTCCTCCTATTAAAGAGGATAGCAGATGAGCACCTGTCTAAGATAGCAGTCATCATAAAATTATGGAGACTGGTGTTCGAGCTAAGGCCTGAAGATGGACAGGAATTTGCTGGACCTATTGGGCAAGACATCAACACTTTGGCATTATTTTTTTTCGTAATAGTAAAATGTACATATTTCACATTTCATACAGAAGTGACTTTGAAATGAAATAATGCATGTGAAGATCTTAGCATTTTCAAAAACACTCATTAAGGGTTCAGTTTCACACTCGGGTATCTAATATCTATTATATTGACTCCGGAGGCAAGAAAGATCCCATTTTCACAGCTTTTCACAGAAATAAGACCCAAAAAACTTAACACCAAGCACCACCAGCGTCTTTGCCACAGTTTACTGTATCAACTGTATCAACTCTCTTCAACTTGACACAGTCTCTGTGAATTTCAGCACAGAGATGGGAGATAGGAACCGAAACGATTCATTCCCCAGGGAATAAAGGAGACTTCACTAGCTATGGGTCACCTGGAGACCACGCCTCCGATTTGGTTTTTACTGGCCCCAAGTTGAATGGCTGCATATGGCAACAAGAACAAAGGACTATATAGAACGCTAGGAACATCCCAATTTAATTAAATTACTTAATAAGCTTAATTTTACAGTATTAAGTAATTTTTGGGGGTGCTTGGGTGGCTCAGTCAGTTGGGCGTCTGACTCTTGATTTCAGCTCAGGTCGTGATCTCACCGTTGGTGGTTTCGAGCCCCACATCGGGTTCTGCACTGATAGTGCGGAGTCTGCTTGGGATTCTCTCTCTTCCTCTCCCTCTCTGCCCCTCCCCTGCTTGTGCTCTCTCTAAATAATTAATTAATTAACAAACTAATTTTTTGAGGAAAGAGACTATGGAAATAAAAATAAAGTATTTTTAAATGCTCCAGAAAAAAAAAGTATTTGGTCCTACATTTGCCGATAGCCTCTTTGCACAGAGTCACAGAAAATCAGTCACACGGATGAATAGCAAATCGCTTTCCGAAAACAATTTAAGCACAACTATTGTTGGATAAGTTTAGTGTAAGCGACAAAGGTGTGAAGAAAGAATTAATATGGTTATGCTAATAAAATACATTTGCATCACAATTCTAAAGTGCAGGGTCAGACCTGAATTTGAGTTAAAAGTATGTATCCAGGACCCCACGGACAGTGGTGCAAAGGGACCCAGGGCCGGCGCTCCGGCCCGAGGGTTCATCTCGATGAATAACTTAAATGACCCCCCCAGACTGGAATATCTGGCCTAATTTCAGGGCTGATGGAGGTAATGGAAGCAGATGAAATCATGCCCTGTTGGTTCCAATGCTGTGATTGGCTGCTTTTCGTTGGATTTGGTCCAGGTAATCCCAGAAAGAGAAAAAGAGAGAGAAGGATACCGTCAGTGAATGACCGCTTTCCATCGGGATCTTGAAGCCAAGTACCACGCCGTGATCTCAGAAAGCAGGCATGCAGTCGCTCACTGGTCTGTGAAACTTGAAGAGGAGCAGAAGGAGAACGACAAGTTAATAAGAAGCCTGCATCCTGGGGGGGGGGGGGGCAAGCTGGTAGAAGAAGAGAAGCTTCTGAAAGAGGAACTGGTTCAGATTGTGCAAGAGATAGTTGCAGCCCTTGAGCAGTGCTACCTGAGCTTCCTGGAAAGGGAAGGCAACTGGCAAAAGAGGGCCAGGTTTGTGCCGAAAGAGTCTGGCAGAGAAAGAGAGAGAGACAGAGACAGAGACAGAGCACAAATGGGGGAGGGGCAGAGAGAGGGGGAGACACAGACTCCAGGCTCTGAGCTGTCAGCACAGAGCCTGATGTGGGGCTCGAACCCACGAACTGAGATCATGGACCTGAGTCAAAGTCACACATTTAACCACTAAGCCACCCAGGCATCCCAAAGAGCCTGACGCTCCTAGGGAAAAACAGGGCGTGTACCGCAGCCTGCTCCCATCTGGTGGCAGGTGGCTGGAAATAGATGACTTCCTGGTCGGAGCCTCCGCTGACCCCATTAGTGCCGACCTGCTGGCCCACCCGACATACTGAAGCACCACACATATTGTGGCGATGCCCAGAACACCAACAAACCAGGATGGGAGACTCACGTGGCTGTATCTCAAATAGTGGCAACCGGTTGTTGAACTTGAACAAGGGTAAGAGAGTCGAGAAAGCCAGGCGAGAGAAGTAGGGCAAGAGTGAAGTCGAAGTCCTCAGCGCTGCGTTGGGGGTGGGTATCCACATTTGCTCATTTCCTCCTGCCACGCTCTGAGACCGACACAGGGTTTCTTCCTTGACCTTCTTCAGAGATTAAGGATTCAGTTTCTTAGGATAATTGTTTTTAAGCTGTAATATTTTATTAAGCCAAACAGTATGACCTCATATCTTAGCTGTAGGGTAAGACTGTTTTTAAGAAAGTCAAATGTAGCATTGATCCTCACTGACAGTTTTCTGTTTTTATCACTCCCCAAATAAATAAATAAATAATAAATAAATAAAGTATTGATCCTCACTGAAAGTTTTCTGTTTGTTTTTATCACTCCCTAAACAGATTCTGTTTTCTCTTCAAATTACTTTTCTCTCTCCTAGAATTACTTTTAGAAGCCTTCAGGTAATGGAGAGAACTGCCTAAGGATGACAACAGAAAATAGTAATATTATCAAGGTTTCATGGCGTCAGTGAAGGTGTCTCTCAACAAAGGGAAAGAAAGTGTTTCTTGTATCCAGTAGGGATTTGGCTTGTGTCTGTATTTAGTAAGCACATATTATTTATTAGCAATGACATGTAATAAAAAATACTTACCATTTAAAATTTTTTAAAGTATATATCCATAACATATTAATTTTTAAAAATTAAAAAATTTTAAATCAGCTTCTTCCAGCTGAGCAATGACCATCCTTAACATGGTGACTGTAGTCTTGAAATGCTATTTTCCACTAAGAGAAAGCCAAGTTTCTCATAAAAACAGATGACTTCATGTCTGGGGGAAGGAATCTGGAATGAACCTCAAATCACTCCAAATAGCAAGGAAGTTATCAAATACTTCCAAGATTGTGTCTGAAATACTCAGAAGTCAACTTGAAGAGTCTTTCTCTGGTCAAAAATAATATTATTTGATCTTTAATAAATCAAAAAATAATAAAAAAGAAGAATTCCAATGTATTGCCACCCATCCGATATTTAAATCCATGAGTTTATAATGGCATTATAAGAATTAATTGAGGGGCGCCTGGGTGGCTCAGTCAGTTGAGCGACCGACTTCGGCTCAGGTCATGATCTCACAGTTTTCGAGTTTGAGCCCCGCGTCAGGCTCTGTGCTGACAGCTCAGAGCCTGGAGCCTGCTTCGGATTCTGTGTCTCCCTCTCTCTCTCTCTGCCCCTCCCCCTCTCATGCTCTGTCTCTCTCTGTCTCAGAAATAAATAAACATTTAAACAAATTAAAAAAAAAAAAGAATTAATTGAACGACCTTACCAGAGTTACAGAGAACAAATGCACTAATGTTTGATAATCAGTAAGTAAATTGAAAGAATCAAGTATATAACCTGTGTTTCTTAGATGAAATGTTACTGGTACAATAGTTGAGAGGAAGAATCTCTTATTAAAAGTATCCCAGCAGGTAAATGACAAGGAAATTATACAATCACAATATCAGCATTTTGGGACCCAGTGAATTAATGAATCTAGTCATCAAATACCCCACCAGTGGCCACCAGCATCACAAAAAGAGAAAAACCGTAATGGAGTTGTGTAGCTTCTGGGTAATGAAGTTCTTACTAATGAAAAGAAAAATAAGTCACAAGATGAATCATTTTGAACAGAATTTTGGCTGTTGAAAGGATTCAGAGCATAACAAAAGCTGGAGATAAAATTACATATTAAGACAAATTACCATAACTTAAGAATACCAAAGGTAGAAGGAGTATCTTAAAAGAGTCCAGAGAGGGGTGCCTGGGTGGCTCAGTCGGTTGAGCGTCTGACCTCAGCTCAGGTCATGATCTCACAGTCTGTGGGTTTGAGCCCCGCGTCAGGCTCTGTGCTAACAGCTCAGAGCCTGGAGCCTGTTTCCAATCCTGTGTCTCCCTCTCTCTCTGCCCCTCCCCCAGTCTCACTTTGTCTCACTCTGTCTCTCAAAAATAAATAAATATTAAAAAAAAAATGAAAAAAAAAGAGTTCAGAGAAAAAGAACAAATCTCCTACAAAGAAAGAAAAATCTGATTTACCTCATCTTTCTCAATAGTAACACTGGGTGAAAGAAGACAGTGGAATAATATATTTTTTTTACCTATTAAAAAAGTATTTGGAATCTAACATTTATATCCAGCCAAACGGTCTTTTACATACAAGAACATTATAAGAATATTGTACCCCAAGAAATCTATCACTGAAAATACAAAGAGGTCCTTAAACATATGAACAAATACAGCCAAGTGCTGCCAGAGATAGGAGAGAGGAGAATCAAACATTTTAATAAAATTTATTGTTCTATAAAATGACCCAAGGCCTTTAGTGAAGTTCATTGTTGTCTTGAAAAACCTAAGACCAAAGAAATTCTTTTTTTTTTTAATTTTTTCAATGTTTTTATTTATTTTTGAGACAGAGAGAGGCAGAGCATGAGCAGGGGAGGGGCAGAGAGAGAGGGAGACACAGAATCAGAAGCAGGCTCCAGGCTCTGAGCTGTCAGCCAAGAGCCCGACGTGGGGCTTGAACTCACAGACTGTGAGATCATGACCTGAGCCGAAGCCGGACGCTCAACCGACTGAGCCACCCAGGCGCCCCCCAAAGAAATTCTTAAAAGAATTTCTGTAACAGTCTAAAAGTTAACTCCAGACCATAGCAACATGGAGCACAGAGAGGTAAAAAGCAAAAAAAAAAAACAAAAAAAAACAAAAACAAAAAAGCAACTAAGAACGCGACAACCAAAGGGCACCTGAGTGGACAGTCAGTCAAGCATCAGGATCTCCGGGTTTGGTTGGAGCCCTGTGTCCTACCGCTCTGTGCTGACAGGTAGGAGCCTGGAGCCTGCTTTGGATTCTGTGCGTCCCTCTTTCTCTGCTCCTGCCCCGCTCACACTCCGTCTCTCTCTTAAAAATAAACATAAAAAAAAAAAAAAAAAAAAAAAGAATGTGCTAACATTGTTTGTCTCTTTTAGGAGAAGTAGAGATAGACACTGAGAAGCGTGTTAGTTATTACTTATGCTTGTCAAATATTCTAGGTTTACTGTCTTCTGATCATACGGGACGATTTTCCTTTTTAGTCACTGAAGAGAAGTAGAGCTTTGCGGCTCATTTGGCCAGTAATACGTGACATGTGTCACTTTTGGGTCAAGGTATGTACTACTGATGAGAGACCCTCCAGAGCGCTCTTTCCTCCAGGGTCATTGACATTTTTCCACGTTGTGGCTGGCTGCTCCATGTGTCAGGTAGAGCCCAGTCAACTAGAAATTGAAATGCAGCATGAGAAAGAAACATGTTTGTTTTGTTTTGGTATAACTGTTTTTCACAGTTTAATACAGTCTATCCCAATACAATGTCTAAGAAATTAATAAACACAGGGGAGCCTGGGTGGCTCAGTCGGTTAAGCGACCGACTTCAACTCAGGTCACGATCTCGCGGTATGTGAGTTCGAGCCCCGCGTGGGGCTATGGGCTGATGGCTCGGAGCCTGGAGCCTGCTTCTGATTCTGTGTCTCGCTCTCTCTCTGCCCCTCCCCCATTCAGGCTCTGTCTCTCTCTCTCTCTGTCTCAAAAATAAATAAACGTTAAAAATAAATAAATAAATAAAAACAAATTAGTAAACACAATAATCACAAGTATGAATCTGAGGTTAAGAGTACCCACCACCATAAGACAAAAATACAACGTAACTTTTTAAAATAAGAAAACTGTTTGATTAATCTAATGAAAAGCAGGAAGCAATTGTTAAAAAGAAATAAAATGGAAACAGAGTACGCTGAAAATATGAAATAAGATGACAATGATGTGTATAAAATAATCACAATAAATAAGAATGGGTTAAACTTACTACTTAAAAAAAAAAAAAAACAGAGACCAAAAAACAAAACAAAACAAAACAAAAAAAAGAAACCTAGTTGGACCAAAGGCTGTTGTCTACAAGAGACATACAGAAAACAAGCAGAAAAATCAAAAAATTTGAAACAATGAAATGACATCAAAAACGAAACAAAGAAAAAAAGATAAAAGAAAAAAAAGATTCAAGCAATATGAACTAAAAGAAAGCTTGAGTATCAATTTGAAGTTCTAATAAAATAGAATTCAATGCAAAATAATATAAGTGAAGAAGACTATTACATATTGTTAAAAGGAACGATAAAAGAAGATTTAATCATAATAGTGGAGAGAGATTAAAAATATATGAAAGAACAACTGACAGATGTAGAGGGGGAAATGGGTAAATCAAAATTTATAGCTGGAGATATTAGCACATTTTTCTGAACTGGCACATTAAGCACACTAAAAGTAAGCAGAGAGATCACATATCTCAACAATCCAATTAATCAGTTAAGCCATTCTTATTCACACACGCAAAGAATTCTCTTCTTTTTTTTACTTCTCTAATCTTTTTTTTTTTTATAACTCAATAGACATTATTTTTTAAATAGTTTTAGTTTCACAGCTACATTGAGTGAAAATACAGAGTTACCACATATTCCCTCTGGAAACATACACACAGCCTTCCCCACCATGAACATTTCGCACTAGTGTGGTACATTTATTAAAATCAATGAATCAACATTGACGTACTATTATCAATCAATGCCCATTGTTGATATTAGGGTTCACGCTTTGTGTTACACTATAATGTTTTGACAAAGGCATAATGATGTGTATCAACCAAGAATAGACATAATAGTTTCACTGCCCTTCAATGCTCCATTTACTCATCCCTCCCGCCCCTCTGAAACCATGACAACCACTGATCTATTTACTCCCTTCAAAGTTTTGCTTTTTGCAGAATGTCATATAGTTGGAATCACTATACAAAGTCAGTGCATTGTCTTTTAGGTACACTGTCTTTTATGATTGGCTTCTTTGACTTAGTAATATGACTTTAAGTTTTCTCCACACCCTCTAATAACTCGATAGCTCATTTCTTTTCAGCTCTAAATAATATTCCATTGTCTGGCTGTACCATAGTTCATTTATCCAATTGCATACTGAGGGGTTGTCTTGGCTGCTTTTAGTTCTGGGTGAGTATGAACAAAACTACTATGGACAGTTATGTGCAGGTTTTTGTCTTCACATAAGTTTTCAACTTATTTGAGCATATAGCTTGGAGTATATAGTTACTGGATTCTGTGTAACTTTGTAAGAGAATTTCAAACTATTTTTGAAAGTACCCAATAATAAGTCCTTGTATATATAGTCAGATGATTTTCAACAATGGTGCCAAAAGCATTCAATGGAAAAAAAATTTTTTTTCAACTACTGATGTTGGAAAACTGGATATCCACATGCAAAAGAATGAGGTTGGGGCAACTGGGTGGCCCAGTCAATTAAGTGTCTGATTTTGGCTCAGAATGGAGCCTGCTTTGGAGCCTCTGTCTCCCTCTCTCTCTGCCCGTCTCCTGCTCTCTCTCTCTCTAAAATAATTAAACGATGGGGCGCCTGGGTGGCTCGGTCGGTTAAGCGTCCGACTTCAGCTCAGGTCACGATCTCACAGTTCGTGAGTTCGAGTCCCGCATTGGGCTCTGTGCTGACAGCTTGGAGCCTGTTTCGGATTCTGTGTCTCCCTCTCTCTCTGCCCCTCCCCTGTTCATGGTCTGTCTCTCTCTGTCTCAAAAATAAATAAACGTTAAAAAAAATAAATAAAAAATAAATAAAATAAAATAAAATAAAATAAAATAAAATAACTAAACGAGGGGCACCTGGGTGGCTCAGTCGGTTGAGCGTCCAACTTCAGCTCAGGTCACGATCTCGCGGTCCGTGAGTTCGAGCCCCGCATCTGGCTCTGGGCTGATGGCTCGGAGCCTGGAGCCTGCTTCCGATTCTGTGTCTCCCTCTCTCTCTGCCCCTCCCCCATTCATGCTCTGTCTCTCTCTGTCTCAAAAATAAATAAACATAAAAAAAAATTTTTTTTAATAAAATAAAATAACTAAACGATAAAAAATTTAAAAATTAAAAAAAGAATGAGGTTGGACCCTTGCACCATACACAAAAGTTACTCAAAATGAGTGAAAGACCTAAACATTAGAGCTAAAACCATCAAACTCAGAATAAAAGGGGAAAAGCTGTAGGACTTGTATTTGACAACAATTTTGGGCACATGACACTGAAAGCACAAACGACAGAAGTAAAAATACATACATTTAAGACTATTGTACATCAAAGGACATAATCAACACAGTGAAAAGACAACCTATGTAATGAGAGAAAATATTTGCAAATCACTTACCTCATAAATGGATTAATATGTTCGTATATAAATAACTCCGACAACTGAATAACAAAAACAAGCAACCCAATTTAAAAATGGGCAATGGCTGGGGTGCCTGGGTGGCTCAGTCAGTCAAGCATCCAGCTTCAGCTCAGGGCGTGATCTCGCTGTTTGTGAGTTCAAGCCCCGTGTCAGGCTCTGTGCTGACAGCTTAGAGCCTGGAGCCTGATTCAGATTCTGTGTCTCCCTCTCTCTCTGTCCCTCCCCCTGCTCTCTCTCTCTCTCTCTCTCTCTCTCTCTCTCTAAAAAATAAACATTAAAAAAAAATTTTTTAATGGCAATGGACTTGAAGACATTTCTCCCAAGAAGATATACAAATGGCCAACAAGCACATGGAAAGATACTCAGCATCACTAACCATTAGAAGAATACCACAATGAGACACTTTACACCCATTAGGACAGCTACTACAAACAAAACAAAACAAAGCCAGACATACACACATACACACACACACCCCCAAAAAAATGGAAAATAATAAGTGTTGTCAAGGATGCAGAAAAATTGGAAACTTTGGGCACTATTGGTGGGAATGTAGATTGTTGCAGCTGCTATGGAAAATATGGCAGTTCCTCAAAAAATCAAAAATTGAATTACCATATTATGCACCTATTATGCCTTGTGAGCATATACTCAAAAGAATTGAAACTAGGTCTCTAAGAGACATTTGCATACCCATATTCATAAGAACCCATGTTCATAATAATCAAAAAGTAAAAACAACCCAAATGTTCATCAGTGGATGAATGGATAAATTGTAGGATATGCATACAATGGAATATTATTGAGCCTTAAAAAAGAAAATTCTGACGCATGCTACAACACGGATGAAGCTTGAGACCATTATTCTAAGCGAAATACACCAGTCACAAAAGGACAAACACTGTCTGATTCAACTTATGTGAGGGACCTAGAGTAGTGAAATTTATAGAGACAAAAAGTAGAATAGTGGTTGCCAAAGGTTGAGAAATGGGAGGAATGGGGAGTTGTGGTTTGATGAGTATAAACTTATAATTTTGGATGATAAAAGGAGTTCTGAAGATTGATAGTGGTAGTGTAAAACAAAACAAAACAATATGAATGTACTAAATACGACTGAATGGTACACTTGAAAATTGTTAAGGTGACTAAATTCTGTATATATATTTTGCCACAATTAAAATTTGGTGGTTTTTTTTTTTTTTGGAAAAAAAAAACATACCTAAATTACATCTCAAAATTTATCAGAGAAAGCCAAAATGCACGTACAGGAAAATTGTTAAAGTACTTAAAGTGCTCATTAAGAGAAATTCATAACGTAGTGATTGGGGTGTCTGGGTGGCTCAGTTGGGTAAGCATCCAATTCTTGATTTTGGCTCAGGTCATGATCTCGTGGTTTGTGAGTAAGGGTCCCACATCAGGCTTTGAGGCTGATGGTGTGGAGCTTGCTTGGAATTCTCTCTCTCTCTCTCTCTCTCTCTCTCTCTCTCTCTCTCAAAATAAGTAAATAAACTTAAAAAAAACATAATGATTAAGAAAATAATCTGGCACTATCACTTCTCGGCCTTTTGGCTAAGATGAAGTAAAGAAAAAATCTGGCACTAAACAGCCACTAATTGGACGGCTTTGACTCTAATTAGCTTTACACTGGATAATTTGCTTTAAATATATTCATCAAGAAACTCAAAGGAGTAAACTATTCTCTTTAGCAATTGGAAAAAAGGAAGGAAGGAGGGAAAGAGGGAAAAAAAGGAAATAAGGAAGGAAGTAAGGAGGGAGGGAGGGAAGAGGAAAGAAAAATACTAAAGATAAAGGTAGAAGCCCATAAAATGGAAAATAAAAAATGGAGAAATTAACAAAACTAAAAGGTTACTTATCCAAAAGACTAAAAAGATATACAAATTTCAGCAAGACTCATTAAGAAAATAAAAAATTAAATTTAAAAAATAGAATAGGAGCACCTGGGTGGCTCAGTTGGTTGAGCGTCTGCCTCTTGATTTGGGCTCGTGTCACAATCCCAGGGTTGGGGGATTGAGCCCCGAGTCGGGCTCTGTGCTGAGTCTGGAGCCTGCTTAAGATTCTCTCTCTTGGGGCGCCTGGGTGGCGCAGTCGGTTAAGCGTCCGACTTCAGCCAGGTCACGATCTCGTGGTCCGTGAGTTCGAGCCCCGCGTCGGGCTCTGGGCTGATGGCTCGGAGCCTGGAGCCTGTTACCGATTCTGTGTCTCCCTCTCTCTCTGCCCCTCCCCTGTTCATGCTCTGTCTCTCTCTGTCCCAAAAATAAATAAACGTTAAAAAAAAAAATTTAAAAAAAAATTAAAAAAAAAATAATAAAAAAAATAAAAAAAAAAAGATTCTCTCTCTTTCTCCCTCTGCCCTTCACTCCTGCTTGTGCCCTCTCTCTGTCTCTCTCAAATAAGTAAAATAAAACTAATTTTTAAATAAATAAAAAATAGGTTAAACATGGGGCAGCTGGGTGGCTGAGTCAGTTAAACAATGACTCTTGACTTCAGCTCAGGTCATGATCTCATGGTTCATGAGATTAAGCCCCCTGTCAGGCTCTTCACTAACAGTGCAAAGACTGCTTGGGATTCTCTTTCTCCTTCTCTCTGGCCCTCCCCTGCTAACATGTTCTCTCTCTCTCTTTCTCTCTCTCAATAAACAAACATTTTTAAAAAATAGAATAAACAGGAAGAAATAACTATAAATAGAGATTTCAAAACAACAAAATCTCTTTGGAGTAACTATTTGCTAACATATTTTTTAAATAGATGAAATAGAAAAATTCTTAGGCAAATAAAGATGTTAAAATCAATGCAAATACATATAAAAAAATGTGAATGGATAGATATGGAAATGCCCTACCAAAGTTGAAAAGAGAAGCATAGAATGTTTCTAAAATTACAAGGGGAAATTTCAAAGGCTATATATATTTCAAGGGTATGGAGACATTGCACGTGTCCTGAGGGAATAAGTATGGGTTTCATATTGGAAATAAGTGAGCAGCTTTAAAACAATATCAGTGTTTGGGTGCCACTCCCATAGATTCTGATTTAATTTCAGAATTGTTTAAATCTCCTGAGATTCCAAAGGGCAAGGTAAGTTTGAGACCCACAACTCCAAGGAAAAAAATGTACAGAAGGATAATTTATGCTAATGGGGCACCAGGAGAGACAACATTGGGTGTGTCAGCCCTGAGAGGAAGGGAGGACTCATGACTCATGGGAAAGAAAACCTACCTGGTGGAATCCCATTTTCATTAAAGGGAAGGTATACCGTTGTTATCCAAAGGAAACTCTATCAGACTAATAATGTGTTTATTTTCTACACATAAATCTTAAGTAGAGGAGAAAGGATGAAGTAGAAAACATTTAACAGATATCAGATAAAAGTGTCCTAAGGAAAACATGATCATTCTGAGAGAATTGGAAGACATTTTTTAAAAACATGGAAATTCTAGAGATTAAAAAAATGAAATATCTGAAATAAAATTTTCATTGGATGGAATTAATACCAAATTAGACACTGAAGAAGAATAGTTAAGTGAATTTGAAGACACAGCAATAGAACTTATCCAATATTTTTCAGAGAAAAAAAAGAGTGAAAAAATGAACATGTCAGAGACCTGTGGCATAATATCAAGTAGTTTGATACATATATTTGGAGTCCCACAAAAGGGATCCAGAAAACTATTTGAGTGAAAATATAATTAAAAATTTTCCAAAGTAGCTGAAAACTATAAACACATAGATGCAAAAAGCTTAATGAACCCCAAGCAGGACACACACACACACACACACACACACACACAAATTCAAGGTACAGTGTAACCAAATTACTTAAAAAAAAAAAAAAGCAATAGTAAGAAAATCTTAAAAGCAGAGAAAGAAAGAAAATACATTATGTACAAAGGAACAAAGTAAAGAAAGACCACAGACTTCTCATCAGAAATTTGGCAGGTTTCAAAAGATTTACGTAGACATCTTCAATTTCACTTCTAAGAATTTACTCAAGATAAATGAAAACATGTGCTCACAAAAAAAACTTGCACATAAATATTCATAGCAAATATATTCATAATAGCTAAATTCTTGAAACAACCAAAATGTTCATCAACAGGAAAATGGATAAACAATTTGTGTTACATTTGTACGGTGGAATACTAGTCATCAATAAAAAGGAATTAAACTTGCTGTTGAGAATGCAAGCTAGTGCAGCCACTCTGGAAAACAGTATGGAGGTTCCTCAAAAAACTAAAAATAGAACTACCCTATGACCCAGCAATTGCACTACTAGGCATTTATCCAAGGGATACAGGTGTGCTGCTTCAAAGGGGCACAGGCACCCCGATGTTTATAGCAGCACTATCGACAATAGCCAAAGTATGGAAAGAATCCAAGTGTCCATCGATGGATGAATGGATAAAGAAGATGTGGTATATATACATACAATGGAGTATTACTCGGCAATCAAAAAGGATGAAATCTTGCCATTCGCAACTATGTGGATGGAACTAGAGGGTATTATGCTAACAAAATTAGTCAGAGAAAGACAAAAATCATATGACTTCACTCATATGAGGACTTTAAGACACAGAACAGATGAACATAAGGGAAGAGAAGCAAAAATAATATAAAAACAAGGAGGGGGACAAAATATAAGAGACTCTTAAATATGAAGAACAAACTGAGGGTTACGGGAGGGGTTGTGGGAGGGGGGATAGGCTAAATGGGTAAGGGGCATTGAGGAATCTACTCCTGAAATCATTATTGCACTATATGCTAACTAATTTGGATGTAAGTTAAAAAAATAAAATTGAAAAAAAAATAAAATAAATAAAAAGGAATTAAACACTGATAGGCACAATAATATGGATGAATCTCAAAAACAGCATGCTAAGTGAAAGAAGCCATAGACAAAAAGAATACACACTGTATAATTTTGTTTACATGACAATCCAGGAAAGAAAAATCTAATTTATATTCACAACAGATCCATGGTCTCTTGAGGCTGGGGTTGAGAGTAGAATTGGCTAAGAAGCAGCTTAAGAGAATTTTGGTGTAACCCAAATGTTTTATCACGACTGTGTTAGAATTTATAAGGGTGTAAAAATTTGTCAAAAGTCATTGAAATGCACGTTTCAATGTTCATCCATACGTTGAAATCTTAACACCGATGTGATGGTATTAGGAGGCAGAACTTTTGGGAGTTGATTAGGCCATAAGAGAGGAGCCCTCTTGAATGGGATTAGTGGCCTCCTAAGAGACCCCAGGAGTGGATACAGTGAGAAGACAGCAGTCTGCCATCTGAAAGAGGGCTCTCACCAGAACCAGACCATGTTGGCGAGACAGGACAGCTAAAAGGACACCATGAAAAATGGTTTTTGCTGCTCCTTGTCCAGCTTCTATTCTTGCTAGAATCTACACTTTGATCTTCCACAGCCTTATGAAACAGATAATGTATGTCCTCCTTGTAAAGATCAAGGAGTTAATGATTTCTTTGGAGTCTTCTGGCACAACAAGTAACATCTAAAAAGTTACTGGGTGGGTCGCCATGAAGTTCTCCAACACCCTGGTTCTGGGGCATAAGTGACTTTTGAAGGACACCTAAACACTTGTCTTTGTTCCTGGATGCCTGAGAAGACACATGCAGCATAACACAAGCCTCCATAAAAACCCCAGACCCCAAACTAAGGTAAGACTCACTTTTTTCCTTTCCAAGGTCCTGGATGTTCTGTGTCTACACTCTATGTCTTCCATAAACTCTGCTCTCACTTTCTCTCAGCTCACATTTGATTTCTATTCCACACAAAGCCAAGGACCCTCTTGACTGATCCTGTGGGACCCTGTCTGGGTCCTCAGACGCAGTCAGCCTGCACCATTGGAACCCTGATCTCAGACTTCCAGCTTTCAGAATTGCGGGGAAATATGTTCTGTTGTTTATAACCCACCAGTCCTTGGTCCTTTGTTTTAGCAGCCTGAACTAAGGTGTATCTTATTATATAAGTTATGCCTCAATAAAGTTGATTCAAACAAGGAAGGCAGAGGTGCCTGGGTGGCTCAGTCAGTTAAGTTGCCAACTTCGGCTCAGGTCATGATCTCATGGTTCATGAGTTTGAGCCCCTCATCAAGCTCTGAGCTGTCAGCACAGAGCCTGGAGCCTGCTTTAGATTCTGCGTCTCCCTCTCTCTCTGCCCCTCCATCACTCATGCTCTCTTTCTCAAAAATAAATAAACATTTTAAAACATTATTTAAAAAAACAACAAAACAAAACAAAACAAAACAAGGAAGACAGCATGGTAAAAACCATTCTCTCTTCTCTGTATTTGTCCTTAATCCCTAAAGAAGAATTTCCACCAATACTTCCAATACGTTTCTGGGTCTCTTCATTTCTCACAGTACCCTAGACTCTTGAGATGGGGTTTGATGCTTTCATTATTTCCGTTGTGAAGAATTAATTAAAAACCAGGATTCAAGTGTCCCTTTTCTCTCTGGGCTCTCTGCAGGAAGGTGAAAAAGAGGACTTTTTCTGCATCCAGCCTATACCCCTCTCCCAAAACAGATTTCCATTTCAGACCTGAAGCTGAGACAGTAATAGGAAACACTTTTTAGCTGCAAATTCGATCCACATTTTCCAGTACAGCTTTACCAGAGATAAAGCTGGTATTCGGATCCCTTCCTGATTCCTTGGTCTATTTCATAATTTCCCTAAAACCCAGAGAGTAGAGGGGTGTCACTAATAATCATCTTAAAGTTCTAAGAAATAGGATTTGATAATAGACGAGAGGGTGTAGTGTAAGCACCTGACAATTTATTTTTATGGTAATGCAAATGGCTGACTTAAGCTTTTGACTGAAAACCATCCACCTCAAAGATGGCTATCTCAAACACCTTGCCAACAACGTAACTAAAGAGGCAGGCCTTCTTTTGGCCACAATCTCAGGAGTTCCCTGGATGAAATCTGAGATTGACCCTCATACACAGAGGGCAAGGAGAGACTGAAGAAAGAAGCAGACCACTCCAGACTGGTAGGGGGCGGTTTCAAGAAGCCAGAGAACTTACAAATGAGGCTTGTCTAGGCTGGCTACTAGTAAATCACCACATCTGCCCCCCAGATTTTGAAAGTTTGTATAGAGTCCTTAGCGGGGTTCAATCACGGATTCAGTCCAGATGGTCTCAAAAACACATTACTCACTCCGAACTACATCCTTAAAATGACCCCAAATGCAGAATAAGAGGCAGAACATACACTCCGAGGACAGGAGAGGGACTGAGGATTTCCAATTGCCTGGGTCCAGTTCCCAGGGCAATCAGTGGTCACATCTTGATGACCTCCTCCAATATTGCAAGCACCCCCCCCACCACCACCAACCACCACCACGTTTCCTTTGCTTTAGAGACCTTTGGTTGACTTAGATAACTGACCATTTGGCTGCTTGTTTTTCCCCTTCTACACTTCAAATACCACTCTTCAGTTTTAAATTCATCAGTAAAGAGATTAACTCACAAAACCCTAAAACCTCCCCACCCTCACCCCCAATAAAAGCAGAACCCTAGGCTTATACAGCCTCTCTTTGTCTCTTCCTCTGACCTCAGTGTGTGGCCCCAGGCATGCCAGGACTTGAACTAATAAACGCTTTTTTTTTTTTTTTTTTTTTAAGTTTCCTGATGGTTATTGCTGGGGGCATCTTGTAATCATAAGAAGAACCACAAAGGCTGGTCAGGACAACATTGATTCCAAAAGGGGAGATAGATGTCTGTGGGGACTTGCCATGGGTCCTTGTCAACTCCCCAGGCATGTCTAGCTGATAGCACCACTATTGATAGGCTGAGACCAGCACAAAACAGAGGGTAAAAAGAGGAAAATTATTGAAAACTGAGTCTTAGATTTATAATTTTGAGCACCTGGGTTTATGTTGAATCCATCTACTTAAGAGGGGAGCTCTAGAAGAGGCAGTTTTTTGGTAAAATCTAGGGCCTTATTTCAACTTGTTAAGTTTTAAATTCTTATTTAAGATCTCTAAGTGAAACAGCAGGACCTACTTATTTGGAACTCAGTATGGAGATCAAACTAAATGAAAATTATACATTAGAACAAGAAGTCTGATTACGCATGACAAAGCAGCGTCTTTCAATAGGATTGCACTTCACAAGTGAGTCATAAAAATACCCTTGTCAAGGGTGTCTGGCTGGCTCAGTTGGTGAAGCATGGAACTCTTGATCTCAAGGTCACAAGTTTGAGCCCATGTTGGGCTTAGAGCCTACTTTAAAAGAAAAGAAAAAGTCAAATTTCCATTATGCAGAACTTCGATGAATCATGGGAAAAGAAGAAGAGGTTTATTTCTGTTACACTTCAGTATATGTTAGTCTAGAAAGTTTCATATTTTTATAAACCACCAGAACACAACCCTCTCACAGATCACCTTACCCCTGTTCTCCCACATTTATTCCATCTCATGTGTTTTAAGATTCAAATCTGCCAGCATGACTCTAACCGTTTAATAATAACTCTCTTCAACCCTAAATATATTGTCTTCTCTGTGATCAACCTTAAGAAGGAAAACTTTTGCTATCTCAGAGCTTGCTTATATTTGTTTAATTAATTTATTTATAGGCTTATGTATGTTTTCAATGTCCATTTCATTAACAGGTAAGAGTTACAGTTTTTTGTTTTTTGTTTTTTGTTTTTTGTTTTTTGTTTTTAAGTAAGCTCTCTGCCCAACATGGGGCTTGAATTCATGACCTCAAGATCAAGAATTGTACACTCTAGACACTGAGCTAGTCAGGCACCCTGGAGTTATGGTTTAAATCAGGGACTCTTAGGTGCCCCACTGTTTCCCCAGCACCAGAAAAATAGTAAATATTCAATAAAAATGTGTTCACTTACAGGCTGTCTACTTCTCTGTATTTTATTATTCCTTGTGAAAACTCGGGCTCTATGGGGCACCTGGGTGGCTCAGTCGGTTAAGCGTCCGACTTCAACTCAGGTCACGATCTCACGGTCCTCGAGTTCAAGCCCCACGTTGGGCTCTGGGCTGATTGCTCAGAGCCTGGAGCCTGTTTTAGATTCTGTGTCTCCCTCTCTCTCTGCCCCTCCCCCGTTCATGCTCTGTCTCTCTCTGTCTCAAAAATAAATAAACATTAAAAAAAAATTAAAAAAAAAAACTCGTGGGCTCTTTGAGAGTTTCTGAGGTTTTCAGTTAACTAGTAACTACAAAGAAACATAAGGGATAAACTAACAAGGAAGGAAAATTGTCAATGCTTTGAGATGTCTTAAAGTCTTACAATAAAAACTCTCTCTTTATTCTTCGGCAAAAAGATACCCTGATCTGTCTCAGTTCCTCATTTCATTTTCTTGCTTCCTGTATTTATTATTGTTATTTTTCATTTGTGGAGACTCAAACTGATTAATGAAATACCTATCCTTAAACAAATTTTTCTGTCTAGCACTTGACCTTGAAAAACTAAAATGGAGCTACCTTAGGTGATGATGTTATTTCTTTGGATTATACTAAAGTCTCGGAGATTTTTTTTTTCTAACATTCGAGAAAATTTCAGGTTGCCCAAATTAACATGTTCCCAATTCAGATAAGAAGGCATCACTCCATCCCCCAGGCCAGAGAATCTTGGTGCCAAAAAAGATCCCATCGGAGGAATTTCATCACCACCCCGTACCCAGGGAAAAAGAGAATGGGAGAAACCCAGCAGGCTTCCCCACCATGGAGATGTGCAGCCTTTGTTACGGAGGAACCCCACAGCCTTCACCAACGGGGATCCCAGATGATGGAACAGCCCAGAGTCCCTGCTGTTACATCTCCTTCCCAAGATGAGATGTCCACTGTGATGACACCTGTCCTCAGGGGCCCCAGTCACTGCTGTGCCCCATTCTCCAGGACCAGGATGCCACAGCACCTTGCTATATACAGAGCAGAACGACTGTGGCTCCACCCACTGGGTACCAAGTCATGCCTCCAATGCCACTATAATGGTGAGCTGCCGCTGTCCGGATTCCACCCTGGGATTCCAGTTCTCAGCTCTGACCAGTCATTGCCAGGGCCAGCTGTCACTTCTCTGCCACCCATCCCGAGAGACCCAGGGACTCCCCTGGGTTCTGACATGTCTCTAATAGGCCACCACCACAAGGGATGTGCAGCTGCTGTCCTGTTACTGCCCTGGGGAAAGAGTTGGACTTTGACCAGCATGCCCAGACTGTGCTGCACAAACTAGAAGTAAACAAAAAAATAAAAATCATTAAAAATAAAAAAAATCAAATCAAATCAAATAACAGAAATTCTGGAGCTGAAGCTCCATAAAATGAATAAAATCAGAAATGAAACAGAGAGCTTCAGCAGCAGGCCCAATCAGGCAAAAGGAAAACTCTGAGAACCTGAAGACAGGCCTCTTAATATTATCCAGAGGAGAAGAAATTAGAATGAAAAAGAACAGGGGTGCCTGGGTGGCTCAGTCGGTTAAGTAGCCAACTTCAGCTCAGGTCATGATCTCGTGGTTCATGAGTCTGAGCCCTGCAACAGGGGCTCTGTGCTGACAGTTCAGAGGCTGGAGTCTGCTTCGGATTCTGTGTGTGTCTCTCTCTGCCCCTCCCTCACTTGCTCTCTCTCTCTCTTTCTCTCAAAAATAAATAAACATTAGGCACGCCTGGGTGGTTCAGTCGGTTGAGCGTCTGACTCTGGCTCAGGTCACGAATTCACGGTTCGTGAGTTTGAGCCCCACGTGGGCTCTGTGCTGACAGCTCAAAGCCTGGAGCCTGATTTGGATCCTGTGTCTCCTTCTCTCTCTGTTGCTCCCCTGCTTTCTCTCTCTCTCTCTCTCTCTCTCTCTCTCAAAAAAAATTAAAATTAAAAAAAAGTTAATAAACATTAAAAATTTTTAATAAAAAAAGAATGAAAAATGAAACCTATGTTTCTATGTTTCTTTTCTAAAGAAATCATATTCACATTATGGGAGTCCCAGGAGGAAAAGATAAGGAGAAATAGAAAATTTATTTAAAGAAATAATGAGTTTAAACTACCCAAGTCCGGGGAGCCACATGGACATTCAGGTACCAAAAGTGCAAAGATACCCAAACAGATTCAACCCAGAGATCTTTGCTGTGACACATCATAATAAAGCTCTCAATAATCAAAGAAAGGGAATTTTGAGAGCAGCAAGGGAAAACAAAGACTCATCACATACTAGGGAATTCCCAGTAATGTTATTAGAAGATTTGTTAGCAGAAATCTTGCAAAACCAGGAAAGATTGGGATAATATATACTCAAATGCTAGGAAAAACAAACAAACGAATGAACGAACCCTGTCAGCCCAGCATACTTGACCTGGCAAAGTTGTCCTTCAAATGAAGAAGAGATACAGACTTTCCTGGACAAGCAAAACCTGAGGGAATTTATCACCACTAGACATGCCTTGTGAAAATAAAAATGGCAAAGAGAGGGGCGCTTGGGTGGCTCAGTCAATTAAGCATCTGACTTCAGCTCAGGTCATGATCTCATGGTTCGTGGGTTGAGGCCCCCACATCAGGCTCTCTGCTGTCAGCACAGAGCCTGCTTTGGATCCTCTGTCCCCCTCTCTCTTTATCCCTCCCCTGCTCTCTCTCTCTCTCTCTCTCTCTCTCTCTCTCTCTCTCTCAAAATAAATAATCATTAAACAAACAAACAAACAAAGCCCAACTATATGCCGCCTACAAGAGACTAATTTAAGCTTTAAGGACACTAATAGCCTGAAAGTAAAGGGATGGAAAAAAATACTCCATGAAAATGGTAACCCAAAGAGAGCAGGGTAGCTATACTTTGATATAAAACAAAATACCCATTAATTTAAAAAACAGTAAAAATAGACAAAGAAAGTCATTATATATGATTAAGGGACCAATTGATCAAAAGGATATACCAATTGTGAATTATATGCATCTAATATCGGAGTGCCCAAATAGATTACACAATTATAAATGTATTTGAAGGCAAAAATAGGGGCACCTGGGTGGCTCAGTTGGTTAAGCATCCAACTCTTGATTTGGGCTCAGGTCATGATTTCACAGTTTGTGAGATTGAGCCCCACACCAGGGTCTGTGCTGACAGCATGAACCCTGCTTGGGATTCTCTCTCTCCCTCTTTCTCTGCCCCTCCTCTGCTTGTGCTCTCTCTCTCTCTCTCTCTCCCCCCACTCTTTCAAAGGAAATAAATAAAAACTTTTTTAAAAATGAAGGCAAAAAGAGACAGCAATGTAATAATTGTAGAGAACTGAATACCTTACTTTCAACATTGAATAGATCATCCAGACAAAAACCCACTAAGGAAATAATTAACTTAAACTACTTAGATTCTGATTTCCCTTCTGATCACCAGTTTCAGTTCTGCATGAAATTCCAAAATGGGGAGGTGAGTCCCACACCAAACAGCAATTCTCCAACAGCATTTGAGGGTCCTAAAACTAAACTCGAGTCTGATACTGTCCAAGTGAACACAGCATCAGATCTCATTGCCCTTCCCCGCCCCAGCCCCAAACTTCAAATGCAGGTGGTAGTCCAAGTTGTCACCTTGCTTCTGACTGATTGGCTATAGATCTGAGGTTCCCATGAGCCCCTCCTTGGGCTTGATTAATTTGCCAGAGTGACTCACAGAACTCAGAGAAAACATTTTGCTTATGAGACTACCAGTTTATTATAATAAGATAGAGCTCAAGAAAAGCCAGACAGAAGAGATGCGTGCATAGGGCAAGGGATGGGCAAAGGACACAGAACTTCCATGCTCTTCTCCAAGCACACCACTCTCTCCAAATCTCCATGTTTTCACCAACCCAGAAGCTCTCTGAGCCTAATCCTTTCGTGTTTTTATGGAAATGTCATTATGCAGACACAATTGATGGAATCATTTGTTATTAGTGATTAGTTCAAATTCCAGACCCTCTCCCCTCCTTCAAGGATGGGGGGCCCGGGGGGAGACTGAAATTTTCAGCTTTCTAATCACACGGTTGGTTTTCCTTGCAAGCAGTGTCCATCCTTAGGTGCTTTCCAAAAATCACCTTCTAAATATACCAAAAGACACCTATATCATTTTCATCACTCAGGAAAATTCAAGAGTTCCAGGAGAAAAAGACCAACCATATATTTCTTATTGTAAATCACATCACAATTACACTTTAGATGAAATGGACTTAAAGACATGTCTAGAACATTTCATTCAACAGCATCGGGCTACACATTCTTATTAAGTGTGCATGGCACATTCTCCAGGACAGACCGTATGCCAGGTCCCAAAACAAGCTGTAACAAATTTGAGAAGATGGAAATCATATCAAGTATCTTTTTCAACCACAGTGGTGTGAAAGTAGAAATCAGTGGCAGGAGGAAAACAAGATGTATAGATACGTGGAAACTAATCAACACACTTTGGAACAACCAATGGGTCAAAGAAGAAATCAAAAGGGAAATCAAAAAAATATCTGTAGACAAAGAAAAATGGAAACACAGTATACCAAAACTTATGGAATGCAGCAAAAGTAGTTTCAAGAGGAAAGTTTATAATGAAAAATGCTTACATTAAGGGAAAAAGGAAAGATGTTTTTTTTAAATGTGTATGTATTTATTGAGAGAGAGAGAGAGAGAGTGGCAGAAAGAGAGAATCCCAAGCAGACTCCACACTGTCAGCCCAGAGCCTGATGTGGGGCTTGAACTCATGAACCATGAGATCATGACCCGAGCTGAAGCTAAGAGTTGGACGCTTAACCAACTGAGCCACTCAGGTGCCCCAAAAACAAAAATCTTAAATAACAACCTAACTTTATACCTAAGGAACTAGAAAGAGACTAATCCAAAGTTAGCAGAAGTAAGGAAATAATAAAGATTATAGCAGAAATAAACTAAATAGAAACTAGAAAAACAATAGAAAAATGAAACTAAGAGTTGTTTTTCTGAAAAGATACAGTTGACATTACCAAAAAAAAAAAAGACAGATGACTAAAATTAATTATGATTGAAAGAAGATGCATTATAACTGATACCACAGAAATACAAAGGATCATACGAGACTATCCAGAATAATTATACATCAAAAGTTAGGTAACTTAGAAGAAATTGATAAGTTCCTAAAACACACAACTTATAAGAATCATGAAATGAAATGGAATCAATCATGAAATGATAGAAAATCTTAACAGACCAATAATAAGCAAGGAGATTATATCATTAATTTAAAATCTCATGGGGGCGCGCCTGGGTGGCTCAGTTGGTTAAGTGTCTGACTTCGGCTCAGGTCATGATCTCCCGGTCCATGGGCTCAAGCCCCCCATCAGGTTCTGTGCTGACAGCTCAGAGCCTGGAGCCTGCTTTCAATTCTGTGTCTCACTCTTCTCTCTGCCCCTCCCCCGCTTGTGCTCTCTCTTTCTCTCTCTCTCTCTCTCAAAAATAAATAAATGTTAAAAAATTTCTAAAAAAAATCTCATGGGGCTCCTGGCTGGCTCAGTCACAAGAGCATGTGACTCTTGACCTTGAGGTCATGAGTTGAAGCCCCACTTTGGGTATAGAGATTGCTTAAATAAATAAGACTTTTTGAAAAACTTAAAAATTAAAATCTCCCAACAAATAAAAGTGCAGAACCAGATGGCTTCACAGGTGAAATCAACCAAATCTTGGAAGAATTAACATTAACCCTTCTCAAACTCTTCCAAAAAATTAAAGACAAAAGGACGCTTCCAAACTCGTGTTATTAGGGCAGCATTACCCTGATACCAAAGCTAGATAAGAACACTGAAAGAAAACAAAATTATGGGCTAATATCCCTGATCAACATAGATACAAATATCATCAAAATACTATCAAACCAAATTTAAGAGCACATTAAAAGGGTCATACACTATGATCAAGTGGGATTCACCCCTGGGGTGCAAGAATGTTTGAACACATGCAAATCAAGAAATGTAACTAATACAGGGGCAACTGGGTGGCTCAGTTGGTTAAGCGTCCGACTTCGGCTCAGGTCATGATCTCGCAGTTCATGAGTTTGAGCCCCATGTCAGGCTCTGTGCTGACAGCTCAGAGCCTGGAGCCTGCTTCAGATACTGTGTCTCCCTCTCTCTCTGTCCCTTCCCCACTCATATTCTGTCTCTCCCTGTCTCTCAAAAATGAATAAACGTTAAAAAAATTTTTTTAAAGAAATGTAACTAATACATTTACAGAACAAAGGAAAAAAATCATATCATTATTTCAATCAATATAGAAAAACCATTTGGCAAAATTCAACATGGTATCTTGATAAAAATTCTCAAGAAATTAAATATAGAAGAAATGTTCCTCCACATAATAAAGGGCATGTATAACCGGCCCAAAGCTGATATCATATTTAACAGTGAGAGGTTAAAGGACTTTCCTGTAAGATCTGTAAGATCAGAAACAATACAAGAATGCCCACTCCTACCATTTCTACTTAACATAGTACTAAAACTCCTAGCTAAAGTAACCAGGCAAAATAGTAATAGTAATAGTAATAATAACAATAATAATAATAAATGAAATAAAAGGTAACCAAACCAGAAAGGAAGAAGTAAAATCATATCACTTTACAGATGACATAATCCTCTATATAGAAAACCCTGAAGACTTCACCAAAAAAATGTTAGAACTGAAAAATGAAGTTAATAAAGTTGCAGGATACAAAATCAACATACAAAAATTAGTTGCATTTCTATAACAACCAACTATCTGAAACAAATTAAGACAGAAATCTTATATACAATAACATCAAAACCAATAAGATTTAGGAAGAAATTTAACCAAAGTGGTGAAAGACCTACCCTGAAAACTGTAAGACTTTGATGATAGAAAGTGGAAAAAAAAAAAAAAAGGACAAATAAATGGAAAGATATACTGTGTTCTTGGATCAGAAAAATTAATCTTGGTAGTGACCTCAAAATGGTCTGTAGCCTATACTACCCCAAATGATCTACAGATTCAATCCACTCTCTATCAACACTCCAATGGCATTTTTCTTTTTTTTTTTTTTAATTTTTTTTTCAACGTTTTTTATTTATTTTTGGGACAGAGAGAGACAGAGCATGAACGGGGGAGGGGCAGAGAGAGAGGGAGACACAGAATCAGAAACAGGCTCCAGGCTCTGAGCCATCAGCCCAGAGCCTGACGCGGGGCTCGAACTCTCGGACCGCGAGATCGTGACCTGGCTGAAGTCGGACGCTTAACCGACTGCGCCACCCAGGCGCCCCCAATGGCATTTTTCAAAGGAAGAGAATAAACTATTCCAAAATTTGTATAAAGCTACCAAAAAACAAAAAAAAAAACAAACAAACAAAAAACAAACAGCTAAAGCAATCCTGAGAAAGGAGAAAAAATGTACAGACATCACACTTCCTGATTTCTAGCTATAGTACAAAACCACAGCTAGAAACAGTATGGTACTGGCATAAAAACAGGAACATAGACCAGTGGCACAGAATAGAGAGCCCAGACATAAACCCATGTATATATGGTTAACTAATATACACAATGGGGTAAGGATAGTCTCTTCAATAAATGGCCTTAGGAAAACTGAATATCCACACGCAGAAGCGTGAAACCGGCCCCTTACGTTACACACTCACAAAATTAGCTTGAAACAGGTCAAAAACTTAAATGTAAGACCTGAAACCATATAGCCCCTAAAAAAAAAGCATAAGGAAAAAGATCCTTGGCATTGGCCTTCGCAATAATTGGGTTTTTTTTTTTTTTGATAAGACACCAAAATCACAGGTAACAAAAGCCAAAATAAACAAGTGGTTGTTTCCGATTCTGTGTCTCCCTCTCTCTCTGCCCCTCCCCCGTTCATGCTCTGTCTCTCTCTGTCCCAAAAAATAAACGTTGAAAAAAAAAATTTAAAAAAAAAAAAAGGGGGCGCCTGGGTGGCGCAGTTGGTTAAGCGTCCGACTTCAGCCAGGTCACGATCTCGCGGTCCGTGAGTTCGAGCCCCACGTCGGGCTCTGGGCTGATGGCTCAGAGCCTGGAGCCTGTTTCCGATTCTGTGTCTCCCTCTCTCGCTGCCCCTCCCCCGTTCATGCTCTGTCTCTCTCTGTCCCAAAAAATAAATAAACGTTGAAAAAAAAATTAAAAAAAAAAAAGTGGGACTACATCAAACTAAAGAGCTTTGAACAGCAAAGAATTGAAAGGGAAAAGGAAACCTACAGAATGAGAGAAAATATTTGCAAAACATATATCTGATAAGGGAATAGTATTCAAAATATATAAAGAACTCATACAACTCAATATCAAAAAAGCAAATTTAAACATGGGCAAAGGATCTGAATACACATTTTTTTTCAAAAAACACATACAAATGGCCAATAGGTATCTGAAAGGTGTTCAACATCACCAATTATCAGGTAAATGCAAATCAAAACTACGATATCATCTCATATCTGTTAGGTTGGCTATTATTAAAAAGACAAACAATAACAAGCATTGGCAAGGATATGGAGAAAAGGGAATCCTTGTACTCTGTTGGTGGGGATGCAAATTGGCATAGCTTTTATGGAAAATAGTATGGCAAAAAATTAAGTATTAAACTACAATATGATCCAGCAATCCCACTCCTAAGTACATATTTGTAAGAATTGAAATGAGTGTCTCAAGGAGATATCTGCACATTTATGTTTATTGCAGCATTATTTGTAATTGCCGAGGTATGTCCTTCATTGGATAAATGGACAAAGAAAAATGTGGTATATATACAATTAAATCTCATTCAACCATGGAAAAGAAGGAAATCCTACCATTTGCGACAGATGGATAACTCTGGAATGCATTAGTGAAAGAAGTGAAATAGACCAGATAGAGAAAGATAAATACTGTCTGGTATCACTTATTATCACTTATATGTGGATTTAAAAAAAAAAAAACACAATTTTATAGAAACAGAGAATAGAATGGTAGTTGCCAGGGGCTGAAGGGAAGGCAACTTGGGTGATACAGTTCAAAGGGTACAAATTTTCAGTTATAAGTTCTGAAGTCTAATGTACGGTTGGTGACTATAGTTAATAATCCAGCATTATATACTTGAAAGTTGCTAAGAATAGATCTTAAGCATTCTTACCACCCGCACTAAAAAGGGTTCATTATGTGTGGTGATGGACGTGTTAATTACCTTGATCTTGGTAATCATTCTACAATGTGTATGTATATCAAAACATCACATTGTATTCTTTAAATATATACAATTATACTTGTCAATTATTTCTCAATATTTTTTTTTAGAAAAGAATCCAAACTGGGGACATAGCTAGAACCAGGCAAAGTGATTGAAAGTGATAGTCAATGAATTTTTAAAAGGCATATTTTAGGTCCCTGGGGGGCTCAGTCAGTTAAGCAACTGACTTCGGCTCAGGTCATGATCTCACGGTTAGTGGGTTCGAGCCCCGCATTGGGCTCTGTGCTGACAGCTCACAGCCTGGAGCCTGCTTCGGTTCTGTGTGTCCCTCTCTCTCTGTTCCTCCCCTGCACATTCTCTGTCTCTTTCTGTCTCTCAAAAATAAATAAATGTTAAAAAAATTTTTTTAAATAAATGAAAGGCATATTTTAGTATTTTAAGAGCTGTTGTAAGGTAAAGAAGGAAAATAAAATCTGTAAATTATGTTTTGAATTCTATTCGATAAACAAAGGAGGAAGTTACAGTAGAAATTGACATATTAAGACGGAAAGAGAAAAATATTTTGAGGGACATTTGTTCAACAGGCTGTATTGGAAGTAATGAAGAGATATCTCCATTTCAAGTAAGAATTTATACAATAGACTACAATGAAACAACTGAAGGGTGGAATGAAAACCATAGAGGGATGCTTGAGTGGCTCAGTCAGGCATATCCAACTCTGGATTTGGGCTCAGGTCATGATCTCGCTGTCATGAGATTGAGGCCCGCATCGGGCCCCACACTGGGAGTGAAGCCTGCTGAGGATTCTATCTTCTCCACCCCTGTGATCGCCCCACTTGCAGTCTCTTTCTAAAATTAAAAAAAAAAAGTAATTAATTAATTAAAAAAAGAAACCATAGAGGTACTCAAAGGTTTCTCCTGGGACCACCAGGTCGTCCTTCTGTCAGATATGCAAAATAAAGGCAGAAAGTAACAATCCCCTCAAGCTAAGAGCTCAGGAACCCAGTTTCCTAGGAGTCTGGAGCATGGAAAGAAATAATTAACGACCTAAGATTAATGATAATGGGTAAAATTTAAGGTGGGAGAATCCTAGAAACACCTGAACAAATGGCCGAACTTAGGCGGTACTGAGAAGTCCCTACTGCCCATCTTCCTATTCTCTCTTCTTGAATGGCAGTCTCCCTTTGCTGCCTTAACTCTCCCCAAATATAATACTTGCTCCAATTTTTAATCTCCCAGAATTATGAGTTTTTTAACCCTCCTAATTGCTCAGAAGGCTCAGTTATTTCTCTAATTTCATCTTTTTCTAACCTAGTGTCATGCTCTGAGCTCCATTACAGTACCAGAATTATCCAATCTTAGAGTTCTTTCACTCGTTTGCTCGCTTAATAGAACATCACTCTCAGAATCAACACCATTTCCTAATACTCCATTCTCAGTTTTACTTCTCCCCTCCTCTGAAACTAAAAAGAAAGTAAGTTCTCACTTCCACTCTGAGGTTATTTTTCTAGAAATACTTTGTATGCACCCACTTGGCGAGGCATACCAGGAACCTCTTATGTCTGTTTCTCTGACGTTTTTATCCAGGAACCCAGGACTTGTTCAGAAAAATTAGACCTTTGTCGTCCTACTCTTAAAGGGAACTTCAGATATAAAATTCACCACAGATAAAGTAAGGGCTAAAGTCCCCCCGCTTCCAAAATTTAAAAGCATTTTCTTTATATTCAGAAAAATATAAGCATAAAAACATTCAAAAATAAAAGAATGCTAAGGACTTCTCCAAATATGTTCACATTCCCTGGTGTTTCCCATTAAGTTTGTCTATTCAATTACCATGTTGGATCTTGCAGAAGATAAGCATGTATATGACATACAGGTAATTCGTTTATATATCTTCCTTTTGGCTTCCAGTAGCATGATAAATAGTTCTCCATCCCCTCACTCTCAATCTAAAGGTGTCCTCAGGTCTAAAATGAGTCTCTTGTAGACAGCAAATAGATGGGTCTTGTTTTTTTATCCATTCTGATACCCTATGTCTTTTGGTTGGCGCATTTAATCCATTTACATTCAGTGTTATTATAGAAAGATACGGGTTTAGAGTCATTGTGATGTCTGTATGTTTTATGCTTGTAGTGATGTCTCTGGTACTTTGTCTCACAGGGTCCCCCTTAGGATCTCTTGTAGGGCTGGTTTAGTGGTGACAAATTCCTTCAGTTTTTGTTTGTTTGGGAAGACCTTTATCTCTCCTTCTATTCTAAATGACAGACTTGCTGGATAAAGGATTCTCGGCTGCATATTTTTTCTGTTCATCACATTGAAGATCTCCTGCCATTCTTTTCTGGCCTGCCAAGTTTCAGAAGAGAGATCAGTCACGAGTCTTATAGGTCTCCCTTTATATGTTAGGGCACGTTTATCCCTTGCTGCTTTCAGAATTTTCTCTTTATCCTTGTATTTTGCCAGTTTCACTATGATATGTCGTGCAGAAGATCGATTCAAGTTACGTCTGAAGGGAGTTCTCTGTGCCTCTTGGATTTCAATGCCTTTTTCCTTCCCCAGTTCAGGGAAGTTCTCAGCTATGATTTCTTCAAGTACCCCTTCAGCACCTTTCCCTCTCTCTTCCTCCTCTGGGATACCAATTATGCGTATATTATTTCTTTTTAGTGTATCACTTAGTTCTCTAATTTTCCCCTCATACTCCTGGATTTTTTTTATCTCTCTTTCTCTCAGCTTCCTCTTTTTCCATAACTTTATCTTCTAGTTCACCTATTCTCTCCTCTGCCCCTTCAATCCGAGCTGTCGTCGTTTCCATTTTGTTTTGCATTTCGTTTAAAGCACTTTTCAGCTCCTCATGACTGTTCCTTAGTCCCTTGATCTCTGTAGCAAGAGATTCTCTGCTGTCCTCTATACTGTTTTCAAGCCCAGTGATTAATTTTATGACTATTATTCTAAATTCACTTTCTGTAATATTATTTAAATCCTTTTTGATCAGATCATTAGCTGTTATTTCCTGGAGATTCTTCTGAGGGGAATTCTTCCGTTTGGTCCTTTTGGATAGTCCCTGGTGTGGTGAGGACCTGCAGGGCACTTCCCCTGTGCTGTGGTGTGTAACTGGAGTTGGTGGGCGTGGCCGCAGTCCGACCCGATGTCTGCCCCCAGCCCACCGCTGGGGCCACAGTCAGACTGGTGTGTGCCTTCTCTTCCCCTCTCCTAGGAGCGGGATTCACTGTGGGGTGGCATGGCCCGTCTGGGCTACTTGCACACTGCCAGGCTTGTGATGCTGGGGATCTGGCGTATTAGCTGGGGTGGGTAGGCAAGGTGCACGGGGGCAGGAGGAGCAGGCTTAGCTCGCTTCTCCTTAGGTGATCCACTTCAGGAGGGGCCCTGTGGCAGCGGGAGGGAGTCAGATCCGCTGCCGGAGGTTTGGCTCCGCAGAAGCACAGAGTTGGGTGTTTGCACGGAGGAGCGAGCAAGTTCCCTGGCAGGAACTGGTTCCCTTTGGGATTTTGGCTGGGGGATGGGCAGCGGAGATGGCGCTGGCGAGCGCCTTTGTTCCCCACCAAACTGAGCTCTGTCGTCCGGGGGCTCAGCAGCTCTCCCTCCCTTTGTCCTCCAGCCCTCCCGCTTTCCGAGCAGAGCTGTTAACTTATGACCTCCCAGACGCTAAGTCGCGCTTGCTGTCGGAACACAGTCCGTCAGGCCCCTCCGCTTTTGCAAGCCGGACTCGGGGGCTCTGCTTGGCCGGCGAGCCGCCCCTCTGCCCCGGCTCCCTCCCGCCAGTCCGTGGAGCGCGCACCGCCTCGCCGCCCTTCCTACCCTCTTCCGTGGGCCTCTCGTCTGCGCTTGGGTCTGGCGACTCCGTTCTGCTAATCCTCTGGCGGTTTTCTGGGTTATTTAGGCAGGTGTAGGTGGAATCTAAGTGATCAGCAGGACGCACGGTGAGCCCAGCGTCCTCCTACGCCGCCATCTTCCCTCTCTCCTCGCCAAAATAATTTCTCCAGAGTAATTAACAGGCGTTATCTACCCAAGGAATGGAACAAACAGGAAGTTCAGGTTCTAAGGAGCTGCCTTGTTGGTGCCAGTGGCCCCACGCTAGCTCTTTATTAATTGCACCACCTGGGATGCTGATAGCGAACTGAGCTTTGGAACATTTCAGGCCTGGCATGGAATGCAGTTTTTACACAAGCTGCCACAGGGCACTGCTCTCCATGTGCTTTCTTTCCTGACCACTCTTCAATTAAGAAGTGTGTTATTCCCTTTCAGCCGGAAAATTCTGTGATTTCTTGTCTTGTGGTTCAGATATCCGATTTCACAGCTTATCTTCCGTTAGATGAAAGTGTTTACGGTGTGTCTGGAGCTGGAGTAAGTTCCTGCGGGTGCCCAAGAGCAGGGGCCTCCTCTCTCCTCTCATTAATTTGCTGATGCCTAACTGCACTGACGCAGCGGTGAGATACCGGGGAGAGAGCTTATATATCTTCCATGTATGAACAAACATTCACGTCTGTTGCTATTCTTATCATTTTCTTCATGATAAATTTCCATCGGAAGTTGTGCCCATGAAGTAAATGCCTTAGGAGGAAACATAAGTCATCTCATTCTAGAAAGATAAGCAACAGTTCAATTTCACAGATGTGAGTTAGAGTTTAAGGAAGGAAATAGTAAACAGCATGGATCCATGAATATTTTGTAGTGTGGGATGTTCTTGCAAAAACAGAGTTCTTAAAGTTTCAAGAACCTGAGAAGATTGTTAATTAGTATTCATGAGTCAAGGTTAAGGTGAAGCACATGTTGGACAAATATTTCATGATTTCCTTGGTTAACGACCAGTAGAATTACCAAAACAAATAAGGGCGACACAAGAGTTTTGGAATGTCAGGGGCAGGTCCCCTGTCTTCAGTATCAATGACTTGGTGGGGCTCTCTAACTTATGGGCCCTTTTTCTCACCCCAAATCATTGACTGAAGCACATTCTCAGGGGAGTAGTATTGAATATACAGAAACTTGAATAAGATGAGTTTTTTTTTCCTCAGTGGGACTTGTCAAATGGAAGAAGAGTTACTGATTAAATGAAAACTCAGAAACAACCTGGAAATAGTACAAATTCCCGAAGGGTTCAGTGAAGTCAACAGCAATACAGGAAAAAGGAAGAGCAGACTCTGCAACGTCACCATCAGTTTTCAGTTCCCCTTGATAATGGAGGATGCAATAAACCAAAGGCTCGAGACTAATTTAAGGTCCAAACAAAAGAGCAAAGGCATCTCTCCAAGTCATGTAAGTTATAGACCAACTAACAGTCCCATTTTGCAACTTGCTTACCTATTCTTCATGCTCTTTTATTTTTTATTTTTTGAGTATCGTTGACATACAACGTGACATTAGTTTCAGGTATCGATTTGCCCTCTGGGTACTGAGGGGAGGAGAAAAACTAAAAACAGGGGAGATGCCAAAGTGAAAATAAATTAAAATAAATCACAGGGGCACTTGGGTAGCTCAGTCGGTTAAGCATCCAACTCTTGATCTCGGCTCAGGTCATGATCTCATGATTCGTGAGTTCGAGCCCTGCATTGGGCTCTGCACTGACAGTGTGGAGCCTGCTTGGGATTCTCTCTCCCCTCTCTCTCTGCCCCTATTCCTCTCTCTCTCTCTCTCTCTCTCTCTCTCTCTCTCTCTTTCTCTCTCTTTTGAAATAAATAAAAAAATAAATAAATAAACAAAACTAAAATAAATAACAACATAAAAACACGGGCAGGGTGCCAAATTAATATAAAGCAAGAGCAGATTTAGACGTGGCCTCAGGCCACAAATGGAGACAGCAAAGGATGTTTTGACTCTGACCAGGCACAAGTACAAAAACAAAAGAACAGGAGAGAAAATCCTAGGTAGACTGGCAAGTATGGAGGGAAAAATGTATACAATGTTCAAACAGTGAATAGTGTTCCTTGTGACTTGACCTCCTTTAAAAGGGTAAGAGTTCTTTCCTAGTTACACCTCTGCTGTTCTCAAGGGTAATCCATGAATCACTAAATTAAATTACCCAGAGCTTCTGTTCTCAGAAAACATCTCTGGATTCCTTAATAAAGATGTGTGTCTGCTAATTAGAGGAAAGAGTAAATTTTCTTGCTCCGGCGTTTGAATTGACAGTAACAAGTCTGGAACTAACTGTCTCTAGAAAATCTTCTAGTGTCATAAGTTAGAGCTTAAGAAATACTCAGAAAGCTTAAATTGCTGTCCAAATACGCGGTTGTACAATAAATATTAAATATTCTGTCTAAATCAATTTACCTTTACTGTTTATCCACATCGCTTTGGACTGGACTGGAAGAAATGTGACCTTGGTTATGTTGAGATCTCTGCTGCAGAAGACGTATCAAGTCTCCTCTAGTGGGTCAGTGCCAAGATATCGAAGAAGGTCAGAACAAGTCTCCCCCAAATGGGACTTTTTAAAAATTTTTTTTACCGTTTATTTATTTTTGAGACAGAGAGAGACAGAGCATGAACGGGGCAGGGGCAGAGAGAGAAGGAGACACAGAATCGGAAGCAGGCTCCAGGCTCCGAGCCATCAGCCCAGAGCCCGACGTGGGGCTCGAACTCACGGACCGTGAGATCGTGACCTGAGCTGAAGTCGGACGCTTAACCGACTGAGCCACCCAGGCGCCCCAGATGGGACTTTTTAATCAGTAATACTTGTCCATAACTAAGAGCTCACTATAACTCAAGATAAGCACCATAACTGAAGAGTCTGCTTCCTGGCCAAAAAAGCCCATGTGTACTTTCTCAGGCCTGACCATAAGCAATCACAAAGACTTTACCTGGCAGGTCTCATGAGGAAAAGCAGCTCTTGCCACAGCAGAGTTGGTGCACATCCAGGGAAGTCGCAGTCAAGGACTCAGTCCCCTCAGGCTGGCCACGCTCTTACGCTTATTTGCCTTCCTGGCCCGACGACCTTCATTTCTAGGTCTCTATAGCAAGGGTCTTCATCCCAGTTCTTCTGCAGATATTTCTGCCAGGACATCCTGATCAGGGGAGGAGAAGACTTTGAAGATACTTTTCTCCACCCTGACTCAGTCGCCAGTATTTTCCACTACTAGCCTTTGTCCCTCAAACTCTCCTTAGTCCCCAGGTCTGTAAAACTATAGGAACCTTTGTCTCTAGGCTCTCTCAACACTAGGATGCCTCCCACATCTGTGCTCACACACCTGATCCTCAACCAGTGTGCTGTTACATGAGAGAAAATGGGACGCGGGGTATTCAGCACTTACTCTGATTCGGTCTCTTGTTTATTTTTTTTTTTTAATTTTTTTTTTCAACGTTTATTTATTTTTGGGACAGAGAGGGACAGAGCATGAATGGGGGAGGGGCAGAGAGAGAGGGAGACACAGAATCGGAAGCAGGCTCCAGGCTCCGAGCCATCAGCCCAGAGCCTGATGCGGGGCTTGAACTCACGGACCGCGAGATCGTGACCTGGCTGAAGTCGGACGCTTAACCGACTGCGCCACCCAGGCGCCCCTCGTTCTCTTGTTTATACCAGCACAGCAAGTGACTAATGCTTGGCTGTTATGCTTATTTTGACTTGTTTTACTCCGCTCTTCCAACACCTGGCAGCTCCGTTCTCTCGTCAGCTCTGCTGAGCCCTTAACAGCACTCAAGGCAAAATTCAAAGGAAGTATATTAGTTCCCTGATGCTGCTGTAATAAATTATCACAGACTCTGTGACTTAAAACAACATAAATTTTTATGTTATAGCTCTAAAGATCAGAAGTTTAGAATGAGTTGGCGGGGCTGTATTCCTTCGGGAGCCCTAGAAGTGAATCCATTTCTTTGCCTTTTCCAGCTTCTGGAAACCACCTACATTCCTTGGTCCATGGTCCCTACCTCCATCTTCAAATCCAGTCGTGTAGTTTCAAATCTCTCTCTCTCTCTCTGACTCTGACCCCTGCATTTGTCATCGCATCTTCTTCCCTGACTCTGATCCCTCTACTTTTCTCTTGTAAAGACCACTTTGAGTCCATTAGGCCTACCCAGATAATCCAGGATAATCTCTCTGTCTCAAAATCCTTAATTTATTAATGTCTGCAAAACCCCTTACCCTATAGAATTGTAACATATTCACAGGTTCCTGGGTTTAGGATTGTGAGCGTCTTTGGGGGCCCATTATTCAGCCCACTACAGAAAGGTTCAAAATACCTTCTTGCCCCAGTAAAATATTAGCTATCTAGACTTCCATATCCAGTCATTTGCAGAGTTGATAAATTAGACCAACACTTTCGAGGAAGACAACTATTAAAAGCCAAATGCAATGTAGTTTTAATGTCTTAAAACCTCAATGGATTTGTCAAAGATTAATTGACCATGTCATCGTGGGTTCATTTCTGGGTTTTCTATTATGTTCCATTGATCTATGTCTATTTTGGTGCCAGTACCATACTGTTTTGATCACTACAGCTTTGTAGTGTAACCTTAACTCTGAATTGTGATGCCTATAGCTTTTTTTTTTTTTTTTTTGCTTTTTGCTTTTTGCTTTTTCAAGGTTGCTTTGGCTATTCAGGGTCTTTTGTAGTTCTACACAAATCTTAGGGTTGTTTGTTCTAGCTCTGTGAAAAATGCTATTGGTATTTTGATAGGGATTGCATTAATTGTGTAGATTGCTTTGGGTAGTATAGACATTTTAAAAATATTTGTGGTTCCAATCCATGAGCATGGAATGTCTTTCAATTTCTTCACATCGTCTCCTATTTCTTTCATCAGTGTTTTATAGTTTTCGGAGTACAGGTCTTTCACCTCTTTGTTAGGTTTGTTCGTAGGTAGCTTATTGGTTTTGGCACAATTGTAAATGGGATTTATTCCTTAATTTCTCTTTCTGGTGCTTCATTATTGGTGTGTAGAAATGCAACAGATTTCTGAATGTGGATTTTGTATCCTGCAACTTTACTGAATTCATGTATCAGTTCTAGTAACTTTTTGGTGGAGTCTTTTGGGTTTTCCACATCAAGTATCGTGTCATCTGCAAATAGTGAAAGTTTGACTTCTTCCTTGCTGATTTGGATGCCTTTTATTTCTTCTTGTCTGATTGCTAAGGCCAGGTCTTCCAGTATTCTATTAAAGAACAGTGGTGAGAGTGGATGTCCCTGTCTTGTTCCTGATCTTAGGGGGAAAGCTCTCAGTTTTTCACCATTGAGTCTGATGCTAGATGTGGGTTTTTCATATATGGTCTTTATTACATTGAGGTAGGTTCCTTCTAAACCTACTTTGTTGAGGGCTTTTTTCATGAATGGATGTTGTACTTTGTCAAATGCTTTTTCTACATCTATTAAAAGGATCATATGGTTCTTACCCTTTCTTTCATTAATGTGGTGTATCACATTGATTGATTTGTGAACACTGAACCACCCTTGCAACCCAGGAATAAATCCCATTTGATCATGGTGACTGACTTTTTAAATGTATTGTTGGATTTTTTTTTTTTTTTGCTAGTATTTTATTGAGAACTTTGCATCTGTGTTCATCAGGGATATTGGCCTGTAGTTATCCCTTTTAGTGGAGTCTTAAGCTGGGTAATGCTGAACTCTTAGAATGAGTTTGGAAGTTTTCCTTCCTTTTCTATTTTTGTGAATCACCTGAGAAGAATTGTTATTAACTCTTCTTTAAATGTTTGGTAGAATACAGCTGTGAAGCCATCTGGCTCTGGACTTTTGTTTGTTGGGAGTTTGTGATTACTGATTCCATTTCTTTGCAGCCTACCAGCCTATTCAAATTGTGTATTTTTTCGTGTTTCAGTTTTGATAGTTTCTATGTTTCTAGGAACTTATCCATTTCTTCCATGTTGTCCAATTTGTTGACTTATAGTTTTTCATAATAATCTCTTACAATTGTTTGTATTTCTGTGGTGTTGGTTGTTATTTCTCCTCTCATTATGATTTTTATTTTTTTTATGTTTATTCATTTTTGAAAGACACAGAGAGACAGAGCACAAGCAGGGGTGGGGCAGAGAGAAAGGGGGACACAGAATCGGAAGCAGGCTCCAGGCTCTGAGCTGTCAGCACCAGAGCCCGATGTGGGGCTCGAACTCACAAACCATGAGATCATGACCTAAGCCAAAGTCGGATGCTCAACCGACAGAGCCAGCCAGGCACCCCTCATTATGATTTTATTTATTTGAGTCCTTTCACTTTTCTTTTTAATGTAAAGCAGGAAAGAATATCCAATGGGAAAAACACAGCCTCTTCAACAAATGGTATAGTGAAAACTGGACAGTAACATGCAAAAGAATGAATCTGGACCACTATCTCACACCATACACAAAATAAATTCAAAATGGAATAAAGACCTAAATGTGAGATAGGAAACCATAAACTTCTAGGGGAGAACACAGGCAGTAACCTCTTTGACATCCACCCAGCAACTTCTTTCTAGATACGTCTCCGGAGGCAAGGGAAACAAAAGCAAAAATAAACTATTGGGACTTCAGCAAGATAAAAAGCTTCTGCACAGCTAAGGAAACATTCAACAAAACTAAAAGGCAACCTACGATATGGGAGAAGATTTTTGCAAATTACAAAGGATTAGTGTCCAAAATGCATAAAGAACTTAGAAAACGCAACACCCAAAAAACAAATAATCCAATTTCAAAATGGGCAGAAGACATGAATAGACATTTTCCCAAAGAAGACACCCAGATGGCTAACAGACACATGAAAAGATGCTCAATATCATTCACTGTCAGAACACAATGAGATATCACCTCATACCTGTCAGAATGGCTAAAATAAAAAAAACACAAGAGGGTGTGCCTCAGTGGCTCGGTCAGTTAAGTGTCCACCTCTTGATTTCAGCTCTGGTCACGATCTCACGGTTCATGAGATTAAGTCCCGAGTCAGGCTCTCTCTCTCTCTCTTTCTCTCTCTCTCAAAGGAGAATAAGAAAAAGAAAGAAAGGGGGCGCCTGGGTGGTGCAGTGGTTAAGCGTCCGACTTCAGCCAGGTCACGATCTCACGGTCCGTGAGTTCGAGCCCTGCGTCAGGCTCTGGGCTGATGGCTCGGAGACTGGAGCCTGTTTCCGATTCTGTGTCTCCCTCTCTCTCTGCCCCTCCCCCGTTCATGCTCTGTCTCTCTCTGTCCCAAAAATAAATAAAAACGTTGAAAAAAAAATTTAAAAAAAAAAAAGAAAAAGAAAGAAAGGAACATCAGGTGTAGGCAAGGAAATAGAGAAAGGAGACCTTTCTTGCACTGTTGGTGGGAATGCAAACTGATACAGCCACTGTGGAAAACAGTATGGAGGTTCCTCAACAAAGTTAAAAATAGAACTACCCTATGATCCAGCAATTGCAATATAAGGTATTTACCCAAAGAATACAAAAATACTAATTCAGGGGCGCCTGGGTGGCGCAGTCGGTTGAGCGTCCAACTTCAGCCAGGTCACGATCTCGCGGTCCGTGAGTTCGAGCCCCACGTCGGGCTCTGGGCTGATGGCTCAGAGCCTGGAGCCTGTTTCCGATTCTGTGTCTCCCTCTCTCTCTGCCCCTCCCCTGTTCATGCTCTGTCTCTCTCTGTCCCAAAAATAAATAAACGTTGAAAAAAAATTTAAAAAAAAAATACTAATTCAAAGGGATACATCTACCCCAATGTTTATAGCAGCATTGTCTACAATAGCCAAATTATGGAAACAGCCAAAGTGTCCACTGACCAATAACTGGATAAAGAAGAATTGGTATATATATATATATATATATATACACACCAAATATATTGGTAGATATATATATATATATATATATACATACAATGGAATATTAGTCATAAAAAAGAATGAAACCTTGCCATTTGCAACAACATGGAAAAAGCTAGAGAGTATTATGCTAAGCAAAATAAGTCAGTCAGAGAAAGACAGATGCAATATGATTTCATTCCTATGTGGAATTTAAGAAACAAAACAAATGAGCAAAGAGAAAAAACGAGAGAGGGAGAGGCAAACCAAGAAACAGATCCTGAACTATAGAGAACAAATTGATGGTTATCAAAAGCCAGGTGGGTGGAGGAAAAGGTTAAATAGGTGATGGGGAGTAAAGAGTGCACTTGTTATGGTGAACACCAGGTATCGTATAGAAGTGTTGAATATTGTACATCTGAAACTAATGTTACACTGTATGTTAACTAACTGGCGTTTAAATAAAAACTTAAAATCAATGGCTAACAAGCACGTGAAAAGATGCTCAACGCTAATCGTTAGGAAAATGGAAATGGAAAACGGAAAGAAAGAAAAAAGGAAGGAAGGTAGATAGGAAATTGCGTTGGCAAGGATGTAGAGAAATTAGAACCTTTGACTCTGAATGGCAGGGATGCAAAATGGTGCGACCCCTAGAGAAAACAGTAGAGTGGTTTCTCAAAAACTCAAAAAATGGAGTTACCATATGATCTGGACATTCTACTTCTGGATATATATACCCCAAATAATTAAAATCAGGGTCTTTAAGAGGTATTTGTATACCCACGTACATTGCAGCATTATTTACAATAGCTCAAACATAGAAGTAACTCAAGGGTCCACTAACAGATAAATGGATAAACAACATGTGGTATATACACACAATGGAATATTATTAGGTCTTAAAAAGGAGGGAAATCCTGACCCAGGCTACAACATGGAGGCACCTTGAGGACCTCATGCTAAGTGAAATAAGCCAGTCATTACAGACAAACACCATATGACTGCATTTATATGAGGCATCTAGAGTAGTTGAAGGCATTAACAGAGACAGAAAATAGAACGGTGGTTGTCAGAGATTAAGAAGAGAGGAAAACGGACAGTTGTGTAGTGAATCGAGTTTTAGTTTTGCAACATAAAAATAGTTCTGGACATTGGTTGCATAACAATGTGAATGTACTAATATTACTGAATTGTATGCTTAAAATAGTTAAGATGATAAATTCTATGCTATGTGTATTTTACCACAATGAAAAATTATCAAAAGTTTTTTTTTTTTAATTTTTCAACATTTAAGTGTTACCGGTATAATGCGGTATACTTGCGCAAGTGTGAAATTACTCGGCCAAAGTCAGATTTGCCAGAAGTACAGAGACGAAATGCAGAATTTGGGGGCCACTTTTTTTTCCCCATGGAGCATTTGCCTATATCCAAAAAGCTACTGAGATTTGGGGTTGTATATTAAACGGTTTTTCACAAACAGGAGAAGCAAAATGAATAAGTAGGTACTATATACAAGACCTGCTCTCTCCCAGCTGCCTATTTTTTTCTACACATATCTTAAGCTAAAGACAATTCTGGGCTTCAATTATTTCTCAAATAAAATGTCTGGCACATAAACATGCATAGTTAGGAGCACCTGGGTGGCTCAGTCATTTGAGCATCTGACTCTTGATTTCAGCTCAGGTCGTGATCTCACAGTTCATAGGATCGAGCCCCGCACTGGGCTCCACGCTGACAGCATAGAGCCTGCTTGGGATTCTCTCTCTCTCTCTCTCTCTCTCTGTCTCTCTCTCTCTCTTGGCCCTCTGCCCCTCCCTCTCTCTCTCTCAAAATAAACAAATAAACATTTTTAAAAAGTGATGCCATAAAGATAAAAGGTTTAATTTGCCAAATAAAATAATAACTTTAACTTGTATTGACTAATTCGTGACTTCAATATACAGGCATCTCTTCCTATATACAGTTCCAATATATTTACTAAATATTTACTAAAGCATCCTACAAAATTCTTACCCAAAATTTCTATTCAAAGGGAAAACTTGCCGGAATCTGCATGCAGCATAGCAAAAACTAATTCAGGTTGCTCATAAACCCTGGCGAAATGTACCATGTACGAAAAGGACTAAATGTACTAACTTTCCAGTCCTTTCTCCAATTGTTTAGCTGTTTATAATCTTTCTTTCTTCTTCTAGACACCGTGAGGTCTAATTCATCCAGGCTCAATTTAGATGGATGATTTTTTTCTGACATTGTAGCAGTTTCATCGCAAAGAAGGATAACATAATGCCTATTGTGCAACATTTACATATAAATGTATCAACCAATAAGTACCAAAAGATTAGTAATTTGTTTCATTAGTGTGATATATGATGCAGGAATCCTTTGTGCACTGTGATATAGTAATTTATAATAAGAAATAAGGTCTACATCCTTCATTCCTGACTCACAGCTCCCCCAATCCTTGTAATTCCCCCAAGTGATTAGAGAGCATTAAGAACATTGGGGTGCTTGGGTGGCTCAGTCAGTTAAGTGGCTGACTCTTGATCTTGGCTCAGGTCATGATCCCAGGATCGTGGGATCAAGCCCTGCGTCAGGCTCTGTGCTGACAGAGTAGAGCCTGCTTGGGATTCTCTCTCTCCTACTCTCTCTGCCCCTCCCCCACTCACATATGCATGCTCTCTCTCTCTCTCTCTCTCTCAAAATAAATTAATTATTAAAAAAAAAGAACAATAAGAGAAGCTTTACTTGTTGTGATGAGCACTGGGTGTTACATGTAAATGATGAATCACTAAATTCTACTCCTGGAACCAATATTACACTATATGTTAACTAACTACAACGTTAAAAAAAAAAAACTGACACAAAATAAAGACGGAAAAAGTAAATAAGGCTTTATCCTTCCACGTCGTCTAGTAGAAATGACAAACAAATAATCCTAATGCAAGCACACATGCCATATAAAATTAGGAACAGAATATTATATGCACATAAAAAAACACAATGACCAGTCCTACTTAGGAAGTTTCAAAAGAGATATTTGAGCTGAGGATATCCTTTAGCATGAATTCTATCATGCAAGGCAAGGAATGAGCACTTACAGGAAATTTTGCCACACTGATTTCCTTAAGAGGAAATTTTATAAAGGAAAATGTAATCTTTATAAAAGAATGCAGTAATTTAATAGTGAACAGTCACTGCATTCAGGGGGATTTCTTTAACATGAGTTATCTAATGTTGAATAATTTTCTCAGCTTTTGGTACAAACTCATCATTGCCCTGAAAAACTACTTTGGAAGTAATAGACATTTCTAAAAGGAAAGAGAAAACTCAAAGTAGAGATGCGTATTTCAACATTTGCCCCCTCTAAAGACAAACAAATCTTTAACTTTACCTGTCTTTTGTATCACTGAGATACTGAGAAGTTTATTTTCAATACCACTATCTCAAGATCATATAAATCACCAAAACTGTTTTAAAAGAGCTCAAGGTGGAATTTACAAAATCACCAACTTCTAGAACTAGAAGTGGTCCTCCGTCTGGTCTAAGGCCCACCAAGTTGAAATGTTAGCACCTGTACCCAGATCTCCATTCACTTCTTTCTTGGCTGTCTCTTCCTACTTCCTCTGACCTATTGTCATTGATAATTACTCTGCAGTACAGTTTGGATTAGAAGACACTGATGTGATCTAGCTGCCCCATTTTTCAGAGGATTCAACTTCAGAAATTCAAACTGAGGGGCATTACGTGACTCAAATCTACTTGCTTTCAAACTCAGGTCAGAGGCAAAGATAACGAAAACTAGAAAAAAATATCTCACACTGAGATCAGCTCAAAGCGCAGTGGAGTATTTAGTTGGGAGTTTTACGTAGTGAAATGTCTCTTCGGCAAGCAACTTGAACTCAACTGTGTGAGTGTCTCAGGAAGGTATTTTCAGCTCAACTTTAGAAATAGCTAAAAGCTAGTGCTTTCTAACTACACGACTTCTGTTGTTCATAACAAACCCCTTTCGACCACATCTGAATTCATGTTAACGAGATGATTTTTGGAAAGCCCCTTGATAAGCTAAGGATAGAGGCTGGTTGCCAGTGATTAGAGGTTGGAACTTCAGTCCCCCCCTTCACCTCCAGGGAGGGGAGAGGGGATGGAGGTTTAATTAATTACCATTGGGCAATGATTTACTCAATCATGCTTACATAATGAAGCCTCTGTAAGAACTCAAAAGGACAGGGTTTAGAGAGCTCCCCCTTGATATTCTTGTTTTGTGTGTGTGAACAAGAACACATCCATATGCCAAGAGGCTGGAGTCTCTCACATTTCATGCTCAGGACCCTCTGGACATCATTCTACACGTTGCTTCAACTGGCTGTTCACTCACCTCCTTTAATATCCTTTGTAACAAACAAGTAATCAGTAAATAAACTGTTTGTCCAAGTTGTGTGAGCTGCTCTAGCAAATTAATCAAACCAACATTAACTAACAAACATTAATATGAGATAGCTGTCCTGTGAAAGGACATTCGTAATCACTGCCATGGAACACAGACAGACCTATGGGAACGCTCGAGAAACTCTCTTGGAAAACCTGAATAGTGAGTATGACTTAGATCTTTTCCGAAGAGCGTGAGCCCAGGCTTCAGAGGATTTGGACAAGTTAAGGCCGCAAGACCAAAGCACAGAGGAGAGCAACATGATTAAAACCATTGCTTTTGGTGGTTATGAGCTCATTACCTGGTACCATTCTTCCTATCCCAAAGAATATGCATGACCGGGACATCTCTACATATGTGAATTCTGATTAAAATACATGAAAGGCCAAATGATACTCAGCTAACACACGGCTAAAAACGTGTATGGAAACAGCCACCCGGTGATGAGATATGTCAGAAAGGCTCAATCTTCACGTTTGAAGTAGACAGCAAGAAAAACAAAGTCCACTGCCCAAACCTACGCCTGTTGGCCAAGCTTTTTCTGGACCACAAGATATTACATTATGACGTGGAACCCTTTATGTTCCACGTTATGACAGAAGTGGACAACACCGGCTGTCACCTGATTGGATATTTTTCCAAGGAAAAGAATTCGTTCCTCAACTGCAACGTAGTATCCTTAGCACGCCTCAGTACAGGAGACAGGACTATGGCAAGGTGCTCATTGATCTCAGTTATTTGCTTTCCAAAGCGGAAGAAAAAGTTGGTTCCTCAGAACGTCCACTCTCCAATCAGAGGCTCACAAGCTACTGCAGTTACTGGAAAGAAGTGCTTCTCCGCTACCTGCGTTATCTCCAAGGGAAAGAGATTTCTACCAAAGAAATTAGCCAGGAGACAGCTGTGAATCCTGTGGACATTGTCAGCCCTCTACAGAGCCTCAGATGTTCAACTATTGGAAAGGAAAACACTTAGTTTTAAAGACACGGGACCTGATAGATGAGTGGAGAGCCAAAGAGGTCAAAGATCCCCTCTGAAAAAAAAAAAGCAAACCATGGACCCAAGCTTTTTACAATGTGCCCCTCCCACTTAAAGTGACCTGTTACTCTGAGCCTGCGAACCCCGGCAGCAGGAGTCTCTACCCTAGGGATCCGTCTGTCATCTCTGGGGCTCTTGTGGTTGGTAAATACAGTATTTGGGGGGAAGACCAACCTCCTCAGGACTGTCCCGGCTCCGACCCTGGTGTATGTTGCACACGTTAGTTCTGAGGAACTGTGATTTCGGCCTCAGTGAGGTTGCCTGGATGGGATCTCTAGTAGCCCTGAAGGCAGATACCTCACAGCACTGATCCATGGTGTTCTGTTTGGCACCGTACCTGTCCAGTCACCGGGTCCCCTCTTGCCCTGTAGCCCCATGAGCTTGTTTGTGTTGCATCTTCTAAACTTTGAAATAATGCTTCTTCCTGCCTGGTCACCAGACTTCCAAATAATGGCTGCTGCCACAAGGACCTTTCCAATCACTCCTTACATGTGTTTACTTTTTTTTTTGGAACAGCAGGGAAGAGGTAACACTTGTGAGCGTGTGCACACTGGGAGGGGTCCGTTCCCTTTGGATTTTACCTCACTTTGATTTCTTTCCTCCATTTTTATTGACAGCCTTGCTTATAATCAGTATCAAGCTGGCCAGAGAGCAATATTTTCTTAAGACTCGTCCAAGGACGAGTCTTGCTAACAGCACATAATCTATCAGAACGAGATGGAGAGGGCAATTAAGAGGTGGCGATTCAGTACTCCGAGTTCACCTGTGGGCAGTGTCTTGGCAGAAGGAAGCAAATACTTCTTTCTGCCTCGCCAGAAAGTACCCAGTCATAACTGCTTTCTTCTCTCTTAACTCCCTGGCCCCTTTTACATTTGCAGGTGCCAAGATAACGTTCAGTTCTCCTTCATGCTGCAGGCGAACAGGTTCATCAGACTGCAGAAACCTTCTCCCCAGTACCAGTCTGATGTAGCACACCTCAGTTGCACCGATTTTTGTCTGAACATCCTTGGTGAGGTAGGACATGACCGCGAGTGATTTCCAGATCTCTGCCCAAGACTCAGCAGGCCACCCCCGCCAAGGTTTGCTTCTCTTTAACAGTGCCTCACCCTCCTTCTTGAACAGAAGTGCCCATGCCCTTCCAAGAACTCCTCCTCCATTTCCTTTTTTGGGGTTTGCCACCGTTCCCCCCTATCCCCTGGTTTCCTATTTTTGGTGTTCAAGCAAAGCAAGAGATGCTGCCTTTAACTTCTGTCCAGCCCCTTACAACTTTTTTTTTTTTTTAATGGCTTCCATTTTCTTTTCTTTTTTTTAACTTTCTTTTTTATTTTTTAAAATTTACATCCAAATTAGTGTTTAGTGAAGCAATGATTTCAGTAGATTCCTTAATGGCCCTTACCCATTTAGCCCATTCCCCCTCCCACAACCCCTCCAGCAACCCTCAGTTTGTTCTCCATAGTTATGAGTCTCTTTTGTTTTGTCCCCCTCCCTGTTTTTATATTATTTTTGTTTCCCTTCCCTTGTGTTCATCTGTTTTGTCTCTTAAAGCCCTCATATGAGTGAAGCCATATGATTTTTGTCTTTCTCTGACTAATTTCACTTAGTGTAATACCCTCCAGTTCCATCCACGTAGTTGCAAATGGCAAGATTTCATTCTTGTTGATTGCTGAGCAGCAATACTCCATTGTGTGTATATATATATATATCCCACATTCTCTTTATCCATTCATCCATCGATGGACATTTGGGCTCTTTCCATACTTTGGCTATTGTTGGTAGTGCTGTTATAAACATGGGGGCCCTTCCAACTTTTTGATGGATAGCTTTTGATATATGACATGACACCCTTCCCAACCTGGTGTCTTACAATACTCCACTGCATGTGGAACCCTCACATTCCTGAGTCGGGTCATTTGTGCCTTTCTCTAGTCATCTCTGTCACTACTCACACCCACTGCAGTCTGGGGGGAGCTAATTTTAAGCATATTTAACGAGTTTCAGTGTCACTGTTAAAGTTTGTCTAAAAGCAACTTCACTGGGGGTTTTCTTAAGGGTAAAGGAACTTTACTGAAGCTAACCCTTCCCCACATGTGGTAGCACCATTCCCTATCTATTCCTCAATAAAGTATGTTCTCTGCTCAAAAAAAAAAATTAAGGTGAGATAAATGATTTTCTAGAAAATAGAAATTAAATTGATCAAGCCTAAAAATCGTAGGGGGAAAATAAAAGGAAAATGTAGTCCAAATAAACAGTCTTAAATAGGCAGCAAGCCCGGAGAACTTTATGGATAAATCTACACCAAACATCTAAGAAACATCTACCTACCTGCTACGGTCTGAATGTTTGTGTCCCCACAAAATGTATAGGTTGAAATACATATGGTATTAGAAGATGAGACCTTTGGGAAGTGCTTGGGTATTGAGAATGGAGTCCTTTTGCATGAGATGAATGCTTTATAAAAGAGGCTCTCGAGAGACTTCACATGTCTTCCACCACGTGAAGACAGTGATAAGGTGCAGGCTATGACTAGGAGGAGGGCTCTCACCAAAATGTGATCATGCTGGTGCCTTACCTTGGACTGCCCATTCTCCAGAACAGTGGGAAATAAACCTCCACCGTTTATAAGCTACCCAGTCTCTGGCATTTTAGTAGAGCTGCCCAAACAGACTTAAACACTACAGTACAGGTAACCTTACCCAAAGCTATGAACTACATTATTCAGATTCCCTTCCGACTTGTCTTCACGAAAATTTTTCACCACCAATTAGATGAAACAGTGTGAGACTTGGAAGTAAACATAAAGCAGGAGAGATTTTCCTGCGGCTGTTTCTGCCGATAATCAAGGTCATAAATGATGCGTTTCCAGATGTGATTGGTAGGGGTAGATTGAGGATGCCAATGTGTGGCCTCTTGTGGGTGGAGAGACAATTGTGGTGACAGTGGCATGGCAGCAAGAGCTTCTGGAATCTGGGACCACTGCTACTTCAAAGTGATCCTGAATTCAAAGGTATCAGTCAAGAACTCCCAACTTTCATTAATCTAGACTTTCATTAATTATTTTTCTATTTGGACTTTGGGTCCACAAAAATGTTTTAATCATAATTGGAGATTCATAATACACTACCTTCTTGATATTCTTGCTTTATTTTGCTGTGGTTTTTTGCATGTTTTTTTCTTAATTTTTTTAAGTTTATTTATTTATTTTGAGAGAGAGAGAGAGAGAGAGAGCAGGGGAGGGGCAGAGAGAGGGCGAGAGAATCCCAAGCAGTCTTTGCACTGTCAGCACAGAGCCCAATGTGAGGCTTGAACTCACGAACCATGAGATCGTGGCCTGAGCAGAAACCAAGAGTTGGACACTTACCCAACCCAGCCACCCAGGTGCCCCTGCTTGATGTTTATTATATAAACACCACTGCCCAATACAAAACCTGGAACTCTATCACGTGCCTAAGTGTTCCTCCCAATCCCGGCCTACCATCCAATTGTAACCATTACATTGAGAATTATGTTTATCTAACCCTTGTTTTGTTTTCACTTTTACCGGGTACGTGCCTAAATAACGTAAGCATACAATGCAGAAGGTTTCCCTAGTTAAAGTTATCCCCATAGCATAACTCTTCATTCCAGTACCCACATTTCATAGACTGAGATCTCACTCCACACAGCATTTGTTAGGTGATGTTTCATAGGAAAAATGTAGATTTATTTATTTTCCGATATGGTTGTAACAGTATAAGCTCACCATTTACCTACATCTCTTCCAACTCTTGGTGTTATGTTTCTTAACGTTAGCCATTAAAATGGATATGAAATAGTATATTATTGTGGTCTGGATTGACAGTTTTCAAATTATTAGTAGAGCCGAGCATCTCTATAAAAACACATTTATTGGATTCTGTATTTCCTCTTCTGTAAAATATGAATTTTTTTATATTTTGTTTTTTTTTTTATTTTCTTAACAATTTATTTATTTTTGAGAGACAGAGCACAAGTGGGGGTGGGGGGGCAGAGAGAGAGGGAGACACAGAATCCAAAGCAGGCTACAGGCTCTGAGCTGTCAGCGCAGGGCTGATGCAGGGCTCGAACTCACGAACTGTGAGATCGTGACCTGAGCCGAAGTCGGACGCTCAACCGACTGAGCCACCCAGGCGCCCCTGTAAAATGTTTAAATATTTTGCCCAAATTCTGTCTTTTCTAATTGATTTGTGACAGTTGTTTATATGTTCTTATGCAGTATTAATACTGTATTAGTGACAAGTATTTAAAATATCTTCAGGGCACCTTACTGGATCAGTTGGCAGAGCATGCAACTCTTGATCTCAGGGTTGTGAGTTCGAGCTCCCATTGGGTGTGGAGATTACTTAAAAAAATTAAATCTTTAAGGAAATAAAATAAAATATCTTCTTGCAGTTCAACTTTAAAAATTTTTCTTTATAGTGTTTTGATGAACATGAGTTTCATATTTTGATTGTAGAAGAATTTTTAATTATTTTGCTTCTTGGAATACACATTTTGTATCTTTATAAGGAAATTCCACTCTGGCAGCCAGACTCCAAGATTTTCCTCAATGATTCTCACCTTCTGGTGTTCATACCTTTGCATAGTCCTCTTATTTATTTAAAAAAAAATTTTTAATGTTTATTTATTTTGGAGAGACAGAGAGAGAGAGAGACAGAGCATGAGTAGGGGAGGGACAGAGAGAGGGGGAGACACAGAATCTGAAGCAGGTGCCAGGCTCCAAGCTATCAGCACAGAGCCCGAGGCGGGGCCTGAACTCACAACCCGTGAGATCATGACCTGAGCCAGTTGGACACTCAACCGACTGAGCCACCCACGTGCCCCAGCCCTCTTCTTTATTATATCAGGTTTGGTCTGTGTGACCAATGGAATTATGGTGTTTGGCTTTTGAAGCTAGATCACAAAAGACATTGCTGCTCTCAGTTGCTCTCTTGGATTACTTGCTCCGGTGGAAGCCAGCCAACATATTGTGAGGACACTCAAATAACCCCAAGGAGAGATCCCTGTGGTGAGGCACTGAGGCTTTCTACCAATAGCCAATATGAAATTGCCATGTGAGTGAACTTTCTAGGAACCAAATCCTTCAGCTCTTGCCAGGGATTCCAATGACTGCAGTCCCAGTCACCACCTTGGCCAAAAGGGCTTTTAAGCGGCATTTTGGTGAAAGAAATTCATAATTTTCAAAAGTTACTTCCCTATGAGTCTTCTAACAGACAAAATAGTACAGCCTCTGGCCCAAGGAGTATTTGCAAAAAGAAATATGAAGAAAGGAAAGAATGAAGAACAAATTAAAAAGAAAACGAAGGAAGAGTTCATCTTATCATTAGTGAAAAACAGGAAACTAGAAGAGGGATGATTGAAGGCAGAAGGGTATCTGAATATTTCCACGAACCTCTGTGACAAAGATTATACATAAGCGTAAGAGGAAATTATCATTTTATGATAGGTCTTAACTTCAAAGGTGTCAGTGAATAAAGTTCCACTCAGAGATAAATCTTCTTCATCTCACATATTGAGTTTCTCTTAGTATCACAAAAAACATCATTCCAGCCCCATCCTCTGTTTTCCCAGAAAACTATTGAAGCACATTCCTCTGCAGAAAAATTGGGCTCATTCTGGTGCCATAATCTAAAGAGAAACAAAAAGGCAAAAGTCTTCTTCAATGAATGCATTGCGATTGATTAGAAAGTATGTAGGGTCAGGGTTGAACAATGAGGTTCAGAGTGACAGAACATCCCAATGATTGCTCTCCTCTTCTCATATTGCCCTCCTCAAAAACCTCAAGTGTGGATACATACCTTTACTCTTGTTCCTCTGTCACTCCCCTGGCAACATTTGTATGCAATAGAGTGTCCTTGGACCTTCCCCCCCCACCCCAGATTCTGATCTTCACTTTTCTCATCTATTCAGAGCCCTTATCCCAACCTAAGTTCCTCTCTTAGTGGCCTGTAATAAAGGGGCTGCCTTATCATTTGTGTACGCTTAAAGTTTGTGTACTCTTATCACGTTCCTAAGTTAGTTTCTCTATTCTCATGGATCAACACTAAACAAGTGTCAGGGAGAATGAGTCTGAAAATAAGAAGTTACCCTGCTTCCAAGGACTGCAGTCTGTGGTAGGAGGTGAGGGTGTGGGTAGGACCTTATTTTTGGAATGAAGAAACTGGATTTTATTGCTGGCTTACTTTGATCTTAGAGAAGTAACTTACTCTCCCAGGTATTAGATTCTTCATCTATTAAAAATAGGAATCAAGGGCAACGTGGTGACTCAGTCAGTTGAGCGTTCAACTTTGGCTTAGGTCATGATCTCATGGTTCGTGGGATTGAGCCCACATCGGGCTCTAAGCTGGCAGCACAGAGCCTGCTTGGGATTCGCACACTCTCCTCTCTGTCTCTGACCCTCCCCTGTTTGTTCTTTCTCTCTCTCTCAAAATAAATAAATAAACTTCAAAATTAAAAAAAAATAGGAATCACAATAAGGTCTCCAAATGGATCACAAGATTGTGTGAAAATCAAATGAGACAATGTACAATTAAATGGATTTTTAAGCCACAAATAAATAGTATTATTATATTATTATCCCATCAGAACTGAACATAGTTCTTCCCTGGATATTTTAAATCGTATTAACTGGAGAAAAATTTGATTGAAGTGTCTCCATGTGTTTAGAGGCAGTAAAATGTAATGGCTGAGAGCGTCACCATCGTTGGAGTTAGGTCGACATGAAGTTGAGACCTGGTTTTTCATCTTACTAGTTTATTGACATTGAGCAAGTTATTCAATTTTTTAACCCATAAGATGAGTTCTAAAAAATAAGCTTTCATGAAGTTTAAGTGATGTAATACATGTACTTAGTAAGAGCTTACTGTTAGAATCTGTTATCACTGTTACAATTGTAAATATGAGCACTAGTGATCGCTACCAACAGAATTCCCCTAACTTTTCTACCTAAACAAGGCCCTATGGGTCATTCATCTGATTCGGCACTCACCTGACATTTTCCTTGTAAGGTGTCTGATCAATCCATTGCCAATTGTCATTCCCTTGTGTATCTGAGAGTCCCAGAAAATAAGACAATGATTCATTCAGTTGCTGGACAAGGAAATTCTGCATGAAGAAAAGAAGGAGTCACAGACTGCAATTTCCTATAACTCTAAAGCGAAAAGAAAATGTGAGGCATGATGAACAGTCACATGACAGCACGTTGGCCAAGAAAACAAGCCAAAACACCAACAAGATCACAGGAGGGGACGACTCCTAACCCACCCATCTCGGGCAGAATTTATTCTTTTTTTTTTTTTAACCAAGAGACGGAATTCCTTTAAAATTACATGTCAGTTTTTGTACTTTTAGTCATTGTTTAATTTTGTAAGTTCAGAGGTGTTTCATCTCATTTCTGATTGTTTACCAGTGAAATCGCATTTGGGTTATCAAATTTTACATTTCCCTATTCTCCTAAGAAGTACTTCTCTAGGAAGCGGGAAACTATCTGTAAAAGTTAAACATAAAGGAGTGCTGACTGGGTTTTAACAGTCGTGCTTTTAACAGAGAGAGTGCATGCGAGTGGAAGAGGGGCAAAAAGAGGAAGAGCGAGAATCCCCAGCAGGTTTCTCTTGGGATTAGCTCTCTCTCTCTCTCTCTGCCCCTCACCTGCTGGCTCTGACTCTCTCCCTCTCAAAATAAACAAATAAACTTTAAAAAATAATAAAAGGGGCGCCTGGGTGGCTCAGTCGGTTAAGCGTCCGACTTCAGCTGAGGTCATGATCTCGCGGTCTGTGAGTTCAAGCCCCGCGTCGGGCTCTGGGCTGACGGCTCAGAGCCTGGAGCCAGCTTCCGATTCTCTGTCTCCCTCTCTCTCTGCCCCTCCCCCGTTCATGCTCTGTCTCTGTCTCAAAAATAAATAAAACGTTAAAAAATTTTTTTTTAAATAAAAAATAATAAAATAAAATGGCATCCTTTTGCAAAGAGCTAGGATTGTTAACTAACTGTTATAAAATAGGCTGGCACTCGTTGCCCAAGACTGGTTTTCCTTGGATTTTTGCTAAAACAACCTTAGAAGTTTCCTCCATTGAAAACAACTCACGATTGCAAATGCCACTATCTCGCAGATATTCGAACTTTTCGTTTCAGCTTAGCCATATATTGTATGAATGTATTAATCTTAGCAGGAGAATGTTTTCCATGCCTCTATTCCAGTGAATAGACCAAGTACCAGATAAAAGGAGTAATTTTTAAAATATTAATTCTAAAGACTTCTAAAAAGACAAAAAAAAAAAAACCCATAATGGCTTAAATCACTTATCCAGAAGATATACATATTGTACTTTAATTCCATATCACTTTATTATTGAAAGCAAACACCTCTTACTTGAACTTACTTTATCACAACATCCAATGCATGCAAGTCGTGCTCTGTCAAAATTAGTATCTAATGAAGACATGGTTTCGTTTACTGAGAGCCAAACTGAATATGATGCTTTCAAATGAACTCAATACATTTATTTATTTATTTATTTATTTATTTACTGTTTATTTATTTTTGAGAGAGAGACAGAACATGAGCGGGGGAGGGGCAGAGAGAGAGGGAAACAGAATCCGAGGCAGGCTCCCGGCTCCAAGCTGTCAGCACAGAGCCCAATGCGGGGCTCAAACTCATGAATCGTGAGATCATGACCTGAGCTCTTCTTGGCCACTTAACTGACTGAGTCACCCAGGCACCCCTGAACTCAATACTTTTCGAAGCGTAATTTATGTGTTCCTGAAGTTTCTACATAGTATAATAGCAATTTGAGATGAATAATACCTTTTTCAGAGAGTGAGGAAGGAACAAAGAGAAAATAAGAAAAAGAAAGCAATTTGAATGCAATTTCTCTTTTCTTTAAGGGCTCTGAATTTTGCTATACATACAAAGAAATATTCCTTTGTTTTGTGTGCAAAAATATGCTATGGAACTCTACAGAAAACAGGGTGCTTTATAATAGATTCTGAAAAATAGTCAAATAAATTTGGCAATATTTTCTCCTGAGCTTTATTAAATACTGAGAATGCTGCTTGCAATATTCTATGTGGACATTTACTTTTGTTTCACTATAATATAAATTAACATTGTCAAAACAGACATTCCTCAAATATAGAGGATGCTTTTGAGGTGTTTATATCTACCAGCCAATGCCTTACAATTAACATGCATGCATATTTAAAGTAAAAGTTAGATTGAGTCTTACTACATTGAAATTTTTCATTTTGTCAGCTGAGAACTATATATATGTCTGGTAGAAAAGCAAGCGAAATTCTGAACATTAAGGTGAGCTTTATAAACATTTTTTACAAAATTTTCCTGGAACATATAATACTTATTACTTATTATGTTACATTTAGCATGTTTCTATTTATCAATCAGATCTGATAATTTGCTATGTTTTTGTTTTAGAGATGATTCGCCCTTAAAAATATTGACCTTCCAGATGATTGCCATTTCACCAAACAAATCAAAATGCTTGTTGATTGTATGATTAAATGTTGACACTCCTTTGAGAATCTGAGTATGGGGAAAAACAGAATTTTGAAACAGAAATTGTTAACTATTTGCTTGGGAAAGTCCTAATACAGAGAATTATGTGGAACCAGATTTCATTACACATGTTCCATTCATTCATTCATTCATTCAGCAGAAAGAAAATGGAAGGACCATACGGATTTCATCATTCTATTGTGAATGCTGAAAATAAAGAAAGATTGATAGTTTTCTATGTAAAATAAATAAATATTTACTTTTACAAAATGAAAAATGTCTTTTGAAAAATGTACCTGCTCCACTGACATTAGCAAGATGGTGGAATAGGAAACCCCAGGTCTTCATTCCCCCAGGTAGACACCAAAGTCAACAATATACAGACCAACTTGCCTTTATGAGAACTCAAGAAACCAGTCAAGACATTGCAGGGCCCAAGGCAAGTGCGAAGCCAAGCGGGGCTGCATCAAAGTGGGTATGAAAGTTTGTTGAATTTACCCACCACTTCATGGGCAGACTACAAAGCCATCAGGAGAAAACGGCCAGCCCGCAGCTTCTCTCATGGGAAGGAAATACGCCCAATGCTCTGGCTTTTCAAGGGGGTGCTGGAGGGACTAGTTTTTGCCTTGCTTGAGTGGGAGTACTGGGACTCACTTCCTGCCTTGGCTCCCACCGCTATGTGTGTTGCAACTAGTCCCTGCCACAACATAGGCAAATGCAGCTGGCCCTCACAGCAAAGTCTGTGCATACAACCAGCTCCAGTCACTACCGCTGCTCGCCCTAATCCCCACTGGACTTGAAACTACCACTGAGACACCATGAGTCCTTGTACCCTCTGTGGACCTCCCACAGTGCTCTCTAAGGACCACAGAGCTGTCTGCTGTGTAGCCTAGTGATCTGGGCCAAAGAAACTTCCTTACCCCCAGACCCTGTGCTTTCCCAAGCCCCCATCCTTGATGCCCTGCCCGCTAGACCTAGGTCACATCACACTCCAGTGTGTCTCTACCCAGAGGTGAAAGTCTTCCCTTAGTTAAATCAACCCATAAAGTCTGGATAAGAGATTTTTGCTTATTTAAATGTGCAGACACCTAGGCAAAGTACAGGAATCACAAATGTGTGGAAAAAGTTTCCACCAAAGGGATAGAGTAAGCCTCTAGTATAGTTCCAGGGAAGTGGAGATCAGGAATTACCTAACAAAGAATTCAAAATAATTGCTCTTAATATGCTCAGAAAGCCCTAAAAGAAAAGAGAAATTGCATTCAAATTGCTTTCTTTCTCTTATTTTCTTTATTTTCCTTCCTCACCCTCTAAAAAAGATATTACTCATCTAAAATTGCTATTACACCACTTAGAAACTTTAGGAACACATCTACACTAAAAAAAAGAAAGATCACTAAAAAAAGACAAAAACAAAACAACAACAACCTAACTTTACACCTCAAACACTTAGAAAAAGAGAAAAAAAAAACTAAGCTCGTTTGAGCTTAGAAGGAGGGAAATGATGAAGATCAAAGCAGAAATAAATGAAATAGAGACCATAAAAGACAAATGAAATCAAGAGCTGGGTTTTTTTTTTTTTAAAGATAAAATGGACAAACCTTTGGATAGACTAAAAAAAGTGAGAGGATTCAAATAAATAAAATCAAGAATGAAAGAGGGGACATTACAATTGATACCACAGAAATACAAAGGATCATGAGAATACTATGAATGATTGTATGCCAAAAATTAGATTCTCTAGAATAAACAAAAAGATTCCTAAAAATATATAACCTACAAAGACTGAATCATGAAAAAATAGAAATCTTAAAATACCAATAATGAGTAAGGAGACTGAAAAATAATTAAAAACCTCAGAACACAGAAAAGCCCAGGAGCAGATAGTTTTACTGGTGAATTTTAACAGACCTTGACAGAAGAATGAATACCAATCCTTCTTGAACCCTTTCCAAAAAACTGAAGAGAAGGAAATATTCCAAAATTCATTTTATGAGGTCAGCATTATCCTGATACAAAGCCAGACAAGGATTCCACAAGAAAAGAAAATAACAGGCCAATGTCCCTAATGAGTATAGATACAAAAATTCTCAACAAAATACTAGCAAACCAAATACAACAGCACTTTAAAAGGATGGGCACCTGGGTGGCTCAGTCAGTTCAGTGTCTGACTCTTGATTTCAGCTCAGGTCATGATCCTAGGATCATGAGCTCAAGCTTTGTGTCAGGCTCCACACTGACCATGGAGCCTGCTTAAGATTCTCTCTCTCTCTCTCTCTCTCTCTCTCTCTCTCTCTCCCTCTCTCTCTCTCTCTCCCTCTGCCCCCTCCCCCACTCACTGTAAATAAATAAATACATAAGTATATAAATACATATACATAAATACATACATACATACATACATACATAAAAGGATTAGACACCATGATTGAGTGGGCTCTATCTCTGTGATGCAAGGATGGTTCAACATATGCAAATGAATAAATGTGACACACCATGTTAATAGAATGAAAGATAAAAATTATGTGATCATCTCACTAGATGCCAAAAATCATTTGACAAAATTCAACATCCTGCCATAAAACAAATAAACAAAAACAAAAAACAAACAAACAAAACTCATAACAAATTGGGTATAGAAAGAATGTTCCTCAATATATTAAAGGCCATATATACAACAAGCCCACAACTAACATCATAGTCAGTGGTGGAAGGTTGAGACTTTTTATCTAAGATCAGGAAGAAAACAAGGATGCCCACTCTCACCCCTTCTATTCAACATAGTGCTGGGAGTCCTAGCCAGAGTTAATTATGAAGAAGAAAGAAAGAAAGAAAGAAAGAAAGAAAGAAAGAAAGAAAGAAAGAAAGAGAGAGAGAAAGGAAGAAAAGAAGAAAGGAAGAAGAAAGAAAAGAAAAGAAAAGAAAAGAAAAGAGAGAGAGAAAGAAGAAAGGAAGAAAGGAAGGAAGGGAGGGAGGGAGGGAGGAAGAAAGGAAAGGGAAATAAAAGACATCCAAATTATAAAGGAAGAAGTGAAATTCTGTTTGCGGATGCTATAATCTTATATATAGAAAATCTTACAATTCCAAGAAATTATTAGAATTAATAAACAAATTCAGTAAGTTGTAGAATACAAAAATCAGTTGTGTTTTTAACAATGAACTACCTGGAAAGGAAATTAAAAAGCAATCCCATTACAATAGCATAATAAATACTATACATAATACTAATAATAAAATACTTAAGAATAAATTTATCCAAGGAGATTAAAAATCTGTACACTGAAAAGAATAATACATTAATGAAAGAAATTGGGAAAGACACAAATAAATGGAAACATATCCCATGTTCATGGATTGGAAGACCTAATGTTGTTAATATGCCCAGATTACCCAAAGCCATCTGTAGATTTAATGTAATTAATCTCTACTTATTAAATACCTATAGCATTTTTCACAGAAACAGAAAAAACAATCCTAAAATTGATATAGAACCATAAAACACCCCAAATACTTTAAAGAAATCTTGAGAAAGAATAAAGGTGGAATCATCACACATCCTAATTTTGAACTATATTACAAATCTATAGTAATCACAACATTATCGTATTGGCATAAAAACAGGAACATAGACCAGTGGAACAGAATAGAGAGTCCAAAAATAAACCTATGCACATACAATAAACTAATATATGACAAGGGAGCCAAAAATACTCAAAAGATAGTCTCTTCAATAAATGGTATTGGAAAAACTGGACAATCACTTGCAAAAGAGTAAAATTGGACCATTATGTTATTCCACTTACAAAAATCAACTCAAAATGGACTGAAAACATATGCAAGACCTGAAACAAACTTCTAGAAAAAGAAACGTAGAGGAAAACCTCCTTGACATTGGTCTTGACGATGAATTTTTGGATATGACACCAGAAGCATAGACAAAATTGAAGTGGGACTACATCAAATTTAGAAGTTCTGCACAGTAAAAAAACAAAACAAAACAAAACCAAAAAAACAATCAACAAAATGAAAAGGCAACCTATGGAATGGGAAAAAAATTTTGGCAAACCAGCTACAGATAAGGTTAATATCCAAACTATATAAAGAACTTACACAACTCAACAACAAAATTAAATTAAATAATTTAAATCCAATTAAAAATGGGCAAAGGGCCTGAATAGACATTTTTTTCTTTTCTAATTTTTTTCTTAATGTTCACTTATTTTTGAGAGAGAGAGAGACAGGCAGACAGAGCATGAGCAGGGGAGGGCAGAGAGACACAGAATCTGAAGCAGGCTCCAGGCTCTGAGCCGTTTGCACAGAGCCTGATGCGGGTCTCAAACTCACAAACCATGAGATCATGACCTGAGCCAAGTCGGATGCTTAACCGACTGAGCCACCCCAGCACCCCAAATAGATATTTTTTCAAAGAAGACATACAACTGGCCACTAGGTATGGAAAGATGTTCAATATCACTAATTGTTAAGAAAATGTAAATCAAAACCACAAGGAGATATCACCTTATAGCTGTTAGGATGACTAATCTCAAAAGATACGAAAGAAAATAAATGTTAATATCGAAAGATAATAAATGCCATCAAGAATGTGGAAAAAAGGGCATCTATGTGCCCTGTTGATGAGAATGTAAACTGGCACAGCCAATAGGGAAAGCAATACGGAAGTTCCTCAAAAGATTGAAAATAAAACTTCCATATGATCCAGCAATCCCTCTTCTGGGGATTTCCAGAGGAAATGAAACCACTATTTTCAAGACATAGCTGCAACCCCATCTTTATTGCGGCGTTAATTACCAAACTCGGACATGAAAACAACCTAAGAGTCTATAAATGGATGAATGAATAAAGAAAGTGTGGGGAATATACAGTGTAACATGACTCAGCCATAAAAATGAAGGAGATACTGCCCTTTGTGACAACATGGATGGATGTTAAGGGCACTAAGCTAAGCGAAATAAGTGAGGGAGACACAAGTACAGTATGATCTTACTCACGCGTGAATTCTAAAAAAAGCCAAACGTACAGAATGAATAAATCACAGGGATAAAAGGCTCAGCATAAGGAATATAGTCACAGGTATTGCAACACTATTGTCAGGTGAAAGACGGTGGCTACCCTCGTGCCGACATAGCATGACATATAAACTTGGCAAATCACTATGTTTGTTGACACCTGAAACCAATGTGACAGTGTGCGTCAACTGTACTCAAAGAAAAAGTAAATTAATTAAATTACATTTATTTCATTTCAATTAAAAAGCCACGTATAGAAATAGACTATAACAGTCTATGGCCATACTACCCTGAACGCGCCCGATCTCGTCTGATCTCAGAGGCTAAGCAGGGTCGGGCCTGGTTAGTACTTGGATGGGAGAAATAGACTATAACAGTGGTTCAGGTGCTGGAGTGCGGGGGAAATGGGAAGATGGTAATCATAAAGTTCCAGCTTCTAGTTACAAGATGAATCCAAGTTCTGGAACTGTAATGTTCAGCACGGTGACTATAGTTAACAATGCTGTGCAAAGCTGAGAAGAGAATAGGACTTAAATATTCCAACCGCAAAAATAAATGGTAATTACGTAAATTGATGGATGTGTTAACTAACCTTTTGAGGGAATCATTGTGCAACACATACATACATCGTCCTCACATTGCACACCTTAAACTCATATAATTTTATATGACAATTATATCTCTTTAAAGCTGGAAAACCGCCGTTGGAACTAATACACAAATTCAGGAAAGTTGGAGGATGCAGACTATACATACAAAAACCAGTTGCGTGTCTGTGCGATAACAATAAGCAATATAAAAAGCAAATTAAGAAAGCCACCTCACTTACGGTAGCATCGAAAGAACAAAATACTCAGGAATAAACTTAGCAAAGAAAGTGGAAATCTTATAATTTGAAAATTACACAACATTTTTAAAGAAATCAAAGGAGACACAATTTTTTTTTTAATTCCAAGTTTTTATTTAAATTCTGATTAGTTGAGGGGCGCCTGGGTGGCGCAGTCGGTTGGGCGTCCGACTTCAGCCGGGTCACGATCTCGCGGTCCGTGAGTTCGAGCCCCGCGTCAGGCTCTGGGCTGATGGCTCAGAGCCTGGAGCCTGTTTCCGATTCTGTGTCTCCCTCTCTCTGCCCCTCCCCCGTTCATGCTCTGTCTCTCTCTATCCCAAAAATAAATAAACTTTGAAAAAAAAATTAAATTCTGATTAGTTGATACATATGGTAAAACTGGTTTCAGGTGTAGAATTTAGTGATTCATCACTGACATACAACACTCAGTACTCATCACAAGCTCCCTCCCTAATACCCACCACCCGTTTAACCTATTTTCCGCCCTCCTCCCTCCATCAACCCTCAGTTTGTTCTCTAGAGTTAAAAGTCTCCAATGGTTTGCTTCCCTCTCTCCTTTTCTTTCCCTTCCCCAATGTTCATTTATTTTGCTTTTCTTAAAGTCCCATATGCGTGAAATTTGTCTTTCTCTGACGGACTTATTTCACTTAGCATTATAATACTCTAGCCCCATCCATGTTGTTGAAAATGGCAAGATTTCATTCTCTTTTATGCCTGAATAATATTCCATGGTGTATGTATATGTATGTATGTATGTATGTATGTATTGAGATACACACACACACACACACACACATACATATCTATACCACATCTTCTTTATCCATTCATCTATCTATGGACATTTGGGCTGTTTCTATATCTTGGTTATTTTAAATAATGCTGCAGTAAACATAGGGGTGCCTATATCCTTTCAAATGAGCATTTTCATATTCTTCACGTAAATATCCAATAGTGCAATTGCTGGATCATATGGTGATTCTATTTTTAATTTTTGAGGAACCTCCATACTGTTTTCCCCAGAGGCTGCATCAGTTTGCATTACCACCAACAGTGCACGAGGGTACATGACAGAGTCTTACTATTGCTAACCATTAGAGAAGTGAAAATCAAAACCATAATGGAATATATAACCTCACACCCATTAGGACGGCCGCTATCAAAATAAAAAAGAGAAGAGGGGCACCTGGGTGGCTCAGTCAGTTAGGCAGCCAACTTCAGCTCAGCTCATGATCTCATGGTTGGTGAGTTCGAGCCCCCCATTGGGCTCTGTGCTGACAGCTCAAAACCCGGAGCCTGCTTTGGATTCTGTGTCTCCTTCTTGCTCTCTCTCTCTGCCACTTCCCGACTTGTGCTCTGTCTATGTCTCTGTCTCTCAAAAATAAATCAACATTTAAAAAAATTATTTTTAATAAAAAAGAGAAGAAAATAGCAGGTGCTATCAAGAATGTGGAGAAATTGGGATCCTTGTGCATTCTTTGTGGGAGTGTAAAATAGTACAGACACAATGTAAAACAGTGCAGTTTCTTCAAATAAGTTAAAATTAGAATTACTATATGATCCAGAAATCCAACTTCTGGGTATATATCCAAAGCTACTGAAAGCAAGACTCATGGAAACATTTGCACACCCATGTTCACTGCAGCATTAGTCACAATAGCCAAGAGGTAAAAGCAGCCCAGATGTCCATCAACACTTGAATGGATAAATGATACGTGGTATATGCACAATGGAATATTAGTCAGCCTTAAAAACGAAGAGAGTTCTGTTACTGCTACATCATGAATGAACTTTGAGGACATTATGTTACATGAAATAAGGCCGTCACAAAAAACCAAACACTGTGTGGTTCAACTTATACGAGGTGTCCAAAGGAGTCAAACTCATTGAAGTTCGATAGAAGGGGGGTTACCGGGGACTGGAGGTGGGGGGCAATGGAAGTTGTGGTTAAAAGGGTATAGAGTTTCACTTTTGCACGATGAAAAAGTTGTAGAGATAGATCTTTTCGCAACAATATGAATATGGGTAACACTACTGAACTCTACATTTAAAACCAGTTCAGATGGTAACATCCGTATTTTCTTCCACAATTAAAAACAATTTAATGAAAAATAAACACAAGTACCTGCTCTGCTTCTGTGTTGATCACCACCAAGTGAGCACCCATTGCAACACAGTTCTGTTCACTCTTTGACCAAAAATTCTGTTTAGTAGAAATGAAGTAGCAGCTGGAACCAAATGACTTCCAAGCACATGGGCAACATGCCCAGACATTCCCTGTGTTGCATGAAAGAGAAGAATGAGCGCGAGACGGCATGAATAAGATTAAAGAGGTATGTTTCATACACATAAAATTCCAAGAATCTGCATTTCTTTTCTAGAGATGGGTTTCTTATTTCACGTATTTACTGTTTCCCTGAATTATATAGCTTGGAGCCATAGATCTGCTTTTAAATAAACATTGTTTAGCATTAAGCCCACAATATTTAAGACCTAAAATTTACCTGCATAATTGCTCTGGATTTCTTGCCAAAAAAAAAAAAAAAAGCTATTATCATTGTTTTTCCCTGTCCTTCAAATCCTTTATACATTAGAAACATCAAGGTCTCTCAGGATTTCAAATGACCTGCGCAGGTGAATAATTTGAGCAGATAAGTATACATACATATATAAGATACATATATATGTGTGTATATATATACATATATATAAATAAATAACAAGTCATTTAGATTTGTTGAGGTTTGAGTGTTTTGAAAGCTATTTTAATATATCTGGTCTTCTCGGGCTTAATTTTTTGATCCACATTGCTAAGATTCATCTGTGTTGCATATAGGTCTATTTTATTTATTTTGTATGTTATTACATCATTAAGTGATGACAAACAATGTACAGGCTTTTTTATCTTTTATAATACTATAAGTTGGATGAAATAGGCCACGTCTCTATCATTTAAAATTTTTTTTTCAACGTTTTTTATTTATTTTTGGGACAGAGAGAGACAGAGCATGAACGGGGGAGGGGCAGAGAGAGAGGGAGACACAGAATCGGAAACAGGCTCCGGGCTCCGAGCCATCAGCCCAGAGCCTGACGCGGGGTTCGAACTCACGGACCGCGAGATCGTGACCTGAGCTGAAGTCGGACGCTTAACCGACTGAGCCACCCAGGTGCCCCTATATCATTTTAATATTAGCCACTTGTAGAAATCTATCTCAAGTATGTATTCTGTTCATTAGTTTTTTTTTTAAGTTTATTTATTTATTTTGAGAGACAGAGAGCGAGCAGGGGAGGGACAGAGAGAGAGGGAGAGGGAGATAACCCAAGCAGGCTCCACACTGCCAGCACAGAACTCCACATGGGGCTCGAACCCATACACTGTGGGATCACGACTGAAATCAAGTGTCAGATGCTTAACCAACTGAGCCACCCAGGCGCCCCTGTGTTCTGTTCATTATTAAAGACTGCTTTTCACAGCACTCCTCAAAGCATGTATTAATGTTATTATTTCAATTTTAAAAGTCTGATTTGGCTGACTGTTTTGATGGTCGGTACCGTCTTGGTCAACTAAATTATATACGGCAAACATTTTGCATATGATGAATGTGCTGAATCTCTAGCTCTGGGGTTGACAAGAATATTGATGAATAGAAGCACTTGTCAAAAAGGTACACTAACATTAATAATATTTTGTGTTCCCAATTGCTCTGAGAATAATGGACTGATCAAGTACTTTGACTAAAAAACAGTACCTATTAAGGTACCTATTAAAAAGCAGGTGTAATTAGAAGTCATTTGACAAGAGTTACTAAAACCTTTTCTAGTGTACTACCTTGAAATTGAGAAAGCAAATGACTACTAAGAAATAACAACCTTTTGCAAATTATCCCATTTATTATTCTTTACTCTCAACAACACTGAAGAATAATCTAATCAATTCTCAGTTAACACACCATTAAAATAATTTTTGATAACAGAAAACTGGATGATTTTTGGCAAATAACTTTTAAAAAGTTTAAAAACTGGTGATATTCTAACAAATCACCTTCTATTCCTACTTATTTATATAAGTAAGATTTATTGGTATGTGTCACTAAATTGAAAAATAGGAACAGAACTGATGTTGAATTCTATCTCATTCTAGTAATATTAGGATACAACTGATTGTTTTTTCTAAATTTTTTTAATGTTTATTTATTTATGAGAGAGAGAGAGAGAGAGAGACGGATGGAGGGGCAGAGAGAGGGGGGAACAGAGGATTTAAAGCTGGCTCTGCACTGACAGCAGTGAGCCAGGTGCCAGGCTCGAACTCACAAACTGTTAGATCATGACCTGAGCTAAAGTCAGACATGCAACCAACTAAGCCATCCAGGCACCCGACTGATTGTATTTTTTTTTAAGTCGTTAAAAGATTTTTTTTTGAACTCATTAAGAGATGAGTTGTGGTGCTTCGGGTAAGCTCGAGCCCCGCTCTGGGTGAGCCCATCTCTCTCTCTCTGTCTCTTTCTGCCCTTCATGAGATTCACTCTCTCTCCCTGCCCCTTGCTCAATTGCGCCCTCTCTCTAAAAAAACAAAACAAAACAAAACAAAACAAAACACACAAAGAGAGAGAGAGAGAGAGAGAGAGAGAGAGAGAGAGAGAGATGAGCTGGGGCACCTGGGTGACTCAGTTGGTTAAGTATCTGACTCTTGATTTCAGCTCAGGTCATGATCCCTGGGTTGTGATATCAAGCCCCACCTCGGGGCTCGCTTGCAATTCTCTCTCTCTTCCCCTGCCCCTCTCCCCAGCTCATGCTCTTTCTCCCTCTCTAAGCTAAATTAAAAAAGAGAGAGAGGTGCGTTTCTAATAGTTTTATTTTATTGGTAATAATTTGTCAAAATTTGTAATAAATGTGATGTGTTGAATATTGTATCCTCATAATGTGGATAAGTCAATGATACGTAATGATAAGTCAATCTGGAAGAAATTTTATAACATGTAAAGCCTAATGGCCCTCAGGAAATGAAAATATCAGACATATAGTACATATTTTAGAAAATCAAGGAAGTGTGATGTAAACATTAGTTGAAGAGGGAAAAAGAATAATGTAAAACATCCAACTGTTAAAGAATACATACTTTTTTTTTTTAATGAATGATGGTAGTATTTCAACACCAGCAGAGAGATTTTGAAAGGAGTTGCAAGAGTTTTGTGTTTTAAATGTCAATACTTACAATATTTTATTTTTATTTTTTTTTATGTTTATTTCTTTTTGAGAGAGACAGAGACAGAGTGTGAGCGGGAGAGGGGCAGAGAGAAAGGGAGACAGAATCCGGAGCAGGCTCCAGGCTCTGAGCTGTCAGCACAGAGCCTAACGCGGGGCTCGAACTCCCAAACCACGAGATCATGACTTGAGCCATAGTTGGACGTTCAACCCACTGAGCCACCCAGGCGCCCCAATACTTATATTTTAGAACTTAAACCCTTCATTTCTACAACTTGGTAAAAAAAAAAAAAATTTAATGTCAAAATAAATTGTATAAGAGGGTATGTAGTTTTTCAAAATCCTTGTTGGGACCTGAATTTGAAAACTACAGGTCTAGGTAGAGCTCAGCCCTACTGAAGAAACTTTATCCGGGCATCTGAACATCTCAACACTCTGACTGGGACTCAGGGGGAAACAAATTGGAGAAGACACACTGAGACTATCAATTATTTCTTAACTGTAATTGAAATGAAAATTTTGTGTTTAGACTTTTGCTCTTCCTCTTCATTGTAATAAGAATTTGAAAAGATATTGTTAACATTGGAGCCCTTTTTATTTGCTGATATGGTATTAAGTAAAATAATTTTATCATGTAAGCTTGAATCGTGTAACTTGAATTAGTTGTATTGATGAGCTTATTTGACCATAAATAATACCAGGTTGGGTATTTTTTTTTTAATTTTTTTTTCAACATTTATTTATTTTTGGGACAGAGAGAGACAGAGCATGAACAGGGGAGGGGCAGAGAGAGAGGGAGACACAGAATCGGAAACAGGCTCCAGGCTCTGAGCCATCAGCCCAGAGCCCGACGCGGGGCTCGAACTCCCGGACTGCAAGATCGTGACCTGGCTGAAGTCGGACGCTTAACCGACTGCGCCACCCAGGCGCCACCAGGTTGGGTATTTTTAAGGAGTAAATTTGCAGTCTCTTCTGCAAATGTAGAGTTCATTTCATTAATATCCATCTCTGTCTCATTCATTTCAGAACATTCTGAAGGCAAAGCACCCATGGCTGCTTCCAAGAAGGCATTCTTTAAAACTCCAGTTGTTGGAGTGCCTACCTCCTGATAGAATTGTCTCCCTCCTCAGAAGGGCCAGCTCCACAATTGTTTGACAAAAGAACCCCAAGGTGACAAGAGAACCAGAAGTCAGGGAGAGTAAAGAAAATCCTCCCTAACCACCCCATGTACCATATTGTTGCCAAATAACATAAAAGGGAAAATTCCAACATCTCATAGAAATACAAAGAAACATCTGCCCTCTTTTTATCCCTCATAGGTTTCCGCATAGAAGCAGAGGATTAGATTATTCAGTTCTTGAAGTAGCAAGAGTCTGAAATCTACTTGGATTTTTTTTTTTTCTTGGAAAGAGTAAGGCCATAAAGACTACTACAAACATGTACTTTACCTTTTTTTGACTTTCTTCACTAGATATAGTGTGGGGCAAATTATGATTCTGAATTCAACTGCCCCAGCTCTTCACATAGGAAGTTACCAGGACTATATTTTACAGTGAGGGCAATCTCATCCTGAGCCACGTTCCAGGATTCACACTGACCAGTAATAAAGCTGATGCTTGGCATGCAGATGGCTATTACTGAGAACTTTAGATAAAAAAAGAAGATTTTATCCATTTGATAAGGATGCGGTTAATGTGAAAGGAGAACTGCTATGAATAACTTCCAGTGTTAGCTTGAGCAAAGTACATGGTATGTGTTGGTAGCATTTATTGAGATCAAGCAGTCTGGAGGAAAAATTGTTTGGAGGATGAATCTAAAGCCTGATATGAACATGTAAATTTAGAGATATCTTAAAGCAGAGACTTTATTTTTTCAAAAAAAAAAAAAAATGGAATAAACCAATGTTGAACTTGACCTTGACCTCTCTCTGAGAAAAGAGAAAGTCTGGTTAGGCATTGCAACACCTTACCTCTCATGCTTGTCCCTTCACTGAAGCAGGTTAAACTTGAGTGGTGTGTGTGTAGTTCAGACAGCCTTTGGCCAGTTTTGCCATACGTAAGATGATAAGTCACTGTGAAGGAAGGAGAAGGATTAGTATTCATCATTTGTTTTTATTATAGAGAGTCATGCTCTATATCTCTTGCCAAGCTGGCTTGCTTCCAACCCCCACCAATCTCTTCTCTCTAGGCAAGCTCATAAACACTATGCTGAATTACGACTTGTTTGTATTCATTAATTTTGTTTGTTTATATGCCTGCCCGTTTATTTTTTGGTTCTTTCCGCACTGGAATTTAAGTTCTATATTCTTGGGCAGAGATTTGGTCTGTTTTCCACATCAATCGATCGCAAACACCTGGAACAGTGATGGTCACAGAGTAATCAATAGATATTTTCTGACTCACTGGCTGTCTGTTTCTCCTTAATGTTAATAATCCTGAAGCAAGCTTGCAGGTTATTTTAATATTTTCTAAAATTTCTGACTGTTGGTAGCTACAGATAAACGTATGGGGTAAATAACAACCAAGGGGAACTTTTAAACATTTAGACATTTTAAATGTCTCAGATAAACATTCACTTTTATGCTCAAGGGTGTGTGCCTTAAACATAAGACCTGTTCTCTCTCAGGTTCTGCCATGACTCTTCACTTACTTTTTCTTGCCCTTCTACTACTGAAGCTCAATACAGTCAAGACTTTCTACCTTGGGTCCTGAATATCTGCTTCCTTTAATGAAATAACTATTCTTAAACCTCCTTCTCTTTTGCACTTGACCATGAAAAGTAAAGCAGATTTTAACTTAGGTGATAACCGTGTTTTAACAAAGGCTGTGAGATTGGTTTACATCTCAGAAGGAATTTCAAACATGGCCCATTTGACATAGGTAGTCACTTTCACTCCCTCCCAGACTATTCAATATTATTTTTAATTACGTTATCAATGAAAAGAGGACCAAATTGTAGCTTAAAGAGCAAACAGATCTTTGAAACTTCTCACAAAATGAACTTGAAATATTTACTTGCAAGTAAATTGAACAAGGAAAACAAAACTTCATTCCCTTATGTCTTCAAGATTGCATTTGAAAACTTTTTCGTCTCATACTGGGAAAGACTCCCATATGAAAATCAAAGAGCCTAATCTATATTATGATTATAAAAGTAATTATAGTTGAAGTCTCAAAATAGAGGACTTTTTGCCCAGAGAACAGTGATCACTAGGGAACCCGGTAGTGAATGATATGTCTTAAAGGATGTCTACAACTAACACACATTCATATGTGAGGCCATAGTGGGGATCGTGTTAATAAAACCAGGTAAAGTAGATCCGGAAGCAGAGTCAATTATCAAAAGATGGAAAAAGAGGAGGGAAGGAAGGAGGAGGAGGAGAAATCAAATATGGTATTCCAAGTAAGAGCTAACATATTAATGAAATTTAAAAAAACAAAAACAAAAAACATACCCTAGGAAATCTTTATAGACCATGATAGGAAAAGGAATCAAGGGAAGTGGCACCTGAGTGAAGAACTTACCCACACAGCTCACAATGAAACAAGCACTGAGGAGTGCTATGGAAATCACAGCAACAGACCAGAATCTTACTTGGGACCGCCATACTGCTTTCTCTGTCAGACCAGCAAGACAAAAGCAGTTATCAAGAAGACAGGAAGTGAAAATTTTTAGGAAGCTTAGAGCAATGAAGAAACCAGATGAAGAATCTCAGAGTAATTAAAAACCTAAAACAAGAGAGAGCTTAGAAACTCCCTCAGAATAGGGGTTCCTGGGTGGCTCGGTCGGTTGAGTGTTGGACTCTTGACTTTGGCTCAGGTCATGATTCCAGGGTCATGGGATTGAGCCCTGCATTGGGATTCTCTCTCTCTCTCTCTCTCTCTCTCTCTCTCTCTCTCTCTCCCCCTCTCCCCCTCACTCCCTCTCTCCCTCTTTCCCTCTCCCCCACTCATGCCCTGTCTAAAAAATAAGGGCGGCGGGGGGGGGGGGGGGGGGCGGGGCGGGGAAGACTCTTTCAGAATAAATAAGCAAGTAGTGGCTCTGTAGTCCTAAATGATCTGGGCAAAACTCACCCTCAGCCAACCATAATTCCCATTTCCTTATTCTTTCTTCTTAAATATTATGCTAATCCATTGAGTCTCTGTCTTGCTGAAAACATCACTTTGCCTCCCTCTTCCCATACCACTGTATTAGTATTTGGTTTCTTACTGTTTGAAGTGCTTCTGGCTCTGACGAATTATTCTTTCTTTCAACTTCCCATCACTCTTACTACGGTGGCCCAATCTTGGTCCCATCAGTCTGTGGTCTACCCCTTGTTTCCCAATGACCTTTATCATCTCATCGTATACTTCTGCCTTCCTCTCTGGAACTGAGAAAAGGAATGCTCACCTCTATCTTGAGGTTGCCCTTCTCGTACCATCATCTTCTGTATTCAGAAGATTCGGGAGGCTCTTTTTTACCACTTGCTCTGAAGATGTCACCAGAGCTCTGCTTCAGTCAAAGAGATCAGAGCTCAGAGACAAACTGCTAAACACTCTTATGAGGCTAAGGGACTTCTGGTAAAAACTGTGTCTTGAAGAAGTTGTGGTTTGGATAAGTTTCAAGTTATTTTAAAAATACTGGGAAAAATAAGAGGAAATTGAGAAACATATCCCAAACTGCTCATTGGAACTTTGACATGAATTTCAGATTATGTGTCAATTCCTGACATAAGATTTCTGATTCCTATTCTGGTGTGCAAAATAGAAAATTTCATATGCCCTAAAAGAAATTTATTTGTAGGCCTTAATTTAAGTGCTCCCAAGCCAAATTGGATTTTATGTAAATTTTAATCCATGTATTGAAGAGGGTCTTAGAAGTAAGCAAAAGTCTGACTGACTAGATATGGCTTCAATAATAAGGGTTAATATAGAAATTACATAAAGATCTATAGACATTGCTCAGGAATATGATCGTAAAATGGAAGATTCTGGAATCTATCTGCAAAGCGATGAAACATTCTTATTGCATCAAGACCAATATTGGGCATAGGTTAGTCATCTTTTTTTTTTTTTTTAATTTTTTTTTTTTACATTGATTTATTTTTGAGAAACAGAGTGAGACAAAGCGTGAGCAGGGGAGGGGCAGAGAGAGAAGGAGACACAGAATCCGAAGCAGGCTCCAGGCTCTGAGCAAGCGGTCAGCACAGAGCCTGATGCGGGGCTCGAACCCACAAACTGTGAGATCATGACCTGAGCCGAAGTCGGACGCTCAACCGACTGAGCCACCCAGGCACCCCAAGGTTAGTCATCTTTTCTTATCTCCCTGAGTAGGTAAGGGGGAGCTTGAAGTGGTATAACAGCAAAGACAGCCTTCATTAATTTCTTCTAATTACTCAGGAGCTTGGGGATCCTTCAAAACATACAGTCTCTAGAATGTAGACCTTTCTCTTTATTAATATCACAAATATCTCCACATTCTCAAGTGAGCAGTCTTGAATACAAAAAAAAAAAAATCCTAATATGAATAGGTGCATACTGTACTCAACAAGCTTTTAAAGTGATGGCATAGTTACAGTGAATGATAAAATAGATATTGAGAACAGTAGTAAAAGCCCAGAAAATTCTCCCTGGGGTTGGTTAGAGAGATACAACAAGTCGTGAGAGGGGAAGGAGAAGTGGTTATAAAACATATGCATCTGCCTCCAGTTCCCCTCAGAGATCAAGAAACACAAACCCAAGGTATGAGATGGTCCAAAGAAAATTTGTAAACTTTATATGTAGGAAAATCAGTTTAAAGACCTATTTGCTCATTGCCCATCTCCAGTATGTGCTCCCTAAGTCACTTTCTGCTGTTGACCACTGGCAGCCCTGTGTTCCATTTTCTTTTGTTCTTTTCATTCCTTATACATTTCTAGATTACAGTAGCAAGACTGTGAATAGAGCGCTGAGATGATATGAGCAAAGGCAAACAGGATCAAAATAAAAAACAAAATAAAAAATTAATAGGGAGAATGGGAGATTAGATCAAAAGGAGACTTGTGGTAGGTTCAGGTCAGATGTACACACAAATATGGGATATTTGAGTCTAATAAGGGAGTCGTGCAAACACTAGCAATGGAAAAGATAATAACTTGTACGGATTGAAAATAAAATCACATACCATTAGAGTCAAAATGCATATTGTCCTTTTGACTTGAACTCTTTGGAAGGGGACATCAGGAGTCAATCAACAATTTGAAACAAATGCTTTTAAGAAAGCAGCACTGTGTTGCCCTTTTGAAAATTACTGTCCATGATTGAACTAAGCAGACCCAGTTTGATTCTCCTGTTTAAGAATTTAGATAAAGACAACTTAATCAATAGGTGGAGGCAAGCACTACCTTCTAAGAGATATTTAGACTCCGATATTTTCCCACACAAATGTGTTTAAGATATTTTTGGTCTACAGGGGCGCCTGGGTGGCGCAGTCAGTTAAGCGTCAGACTTCAGCCAGGTCACGATCTCGCGGTCCGTGAGTTCGAGCCCCGCGTCGGGCTCTGGGCTGATGGCTCAGAGCCTGGAGCCTGTTTCCGATTCTGTGTCTCCCTCTCTCTCTGCCCCTCCCCTGTTCATGCTCTGTCTCTCTCTGTCCCAAAAATAAATAAACGTTGAAAAAAAAATTTTTTAAAAAATAAAAAAAAAGATATTTTTGGTCTACAGACTCACAATACAAAATATATAGCATCTCATTATTTTCAACTCAAGAGATTATTATTGTTGTTTCCTGTAATACCACTGGACGATAAGAAATTTCATATAAGTCATTCTTCAGATGGTCCTTTGGGATTACATCAAGATTCTAGGGATTACCTAATTCCAAGAAATTAGAGGAAGAACTGCTGATGATCACTGTTCATGGTTATGTTGTTACCTTCATGTACCTCAAATGTTCAGTGCCACGATACCTCCCCAATGCTTTGAAACCAACTTCCTCTTGCTAGTGTTGTTATTGTTGTTGTTGTTACAAGGGTTGGTCTACAACAAAATAGTTCCCCATTACCAGAAGGAGAACAGTTTATTTGTGTAACCTTCAATGATTTTGTTTTTCTTTAGCCCTTATCAGAGGACTGTAGTCGTGAAGATAAGATGTTGGGAAGTTGAAATCAACCAGATAAACAATGATGAAACTCTTCTGGGCCACTAACCCATTTGAAGTTCTGATGAAAACTTCAGATCCACTTAAAGAATTTTTTCATAGGGGCGCCTGGGTGGCTCAGCCAATTAAGCATCGGACTCTTGGTTTCAGCTCAGGTGATGATCTCACTGTTCTCAGTTCAAGTGATGATCTCACTGTTCATGAGTTCAAGCCCTGCAGGCTCTGCATTGTCAGTTGCTGGGGATTCACTCTCTCCCTCTCTTTCCCTCTCTCTCTGCCTCTCCCCTACTCACATGCATGCTCCCTCTCTCTCTCTCAAAATAAATAAACTTTAAAAAATTAGAAAATAAAGAATTTTTTCATAAATGCAGTAACAAAAATTGCATACTTTTTATTTTTTTAAAGGTTTATTTATTTTTGAGAGAGCAAGCAAGGGAGGGGGGCAGAGACAAAGAGGAACAGAGGATCCGAATTGGGCTCAGAGCCGACAGCAAGCAGTAAGCTGGATGTGGGGCTTGAACTCTCAAACTGCGAGATCATGACCCAAGCCAAAGTAGGAGGCTCAACCAACCAAGCCATTCAGGTGCCTCAAATTATATACTTAAAAAAATTTTTTTTTTAAATTTTTGAGCCGAAATAGTCAGACGCTTAACCAACTGAGCTACCCAGGCACCCCCAAAATTGCATCTTTCTATTGAGAATTAATTTCCCTTGGCCAACAGACACATCAAAAGATGTTCAACATTACTCATCATCAGGGAAATGCAAATCAAAACCACAATGAGATACCACCTTACACCTCTCAGGATGGCTGGACTCGACGAGACAAGAAATAACAAGTGTTGATGAGAATGTGGAGAAAAAGGAACACTTATGCACTGTTGGTGGAAATGTAAATTCCTACAGCCACTGTGGAAAAAAGTATGCCAGTTCCTCAATAATTTTAAACTCAGAAATATCATATGATCCAGTAATTCCACCACAAAGTATTTAGCCAAAGAAAACGAAAACACTAATTTGAAGGGATATACGCACCCCTATGCTTACTGCAGCATTGTTTACAATAGCCACATTATGGAAGCAGCCCAATTGCCCATTGATAGATGAATGGATAAGGACAACGTGGTATACACACACGCTGGAATATTATGCAGCCATTAAAAAAATGAGATCATACCATTTGAGACCACATGGATGGACCTAGAAGGTATTATGCTGGGTGAAATAGGTCAGAGTGAGAAAGGCAAATACCATGTGATTCTACTCATAAATGGAATCTAAAACAAACAAAACTCATGGAACTGTGCTCTAAAAATGTTAGCTTCTTTCCTTAGACGACTGAATCCCAATAAAGTTAGGTCAATTAAAAATATACTATTTTATATCGGTCATGACTCAGTCAGACTTAAATTAGAAAACTTATTAGTTTTGATTAAAAATTCAGAGTAGAATATGCTTCAGGAAAAGCTGATTCAGTGGCTCAACAATACCCTTAAGAAACCAGATTCTTTCCATTGTCCTACCCCATGGTGTTTCTGTCATTCTAAAGCTAGTTCCCCACATGGTGATAGAATGACTATTAGTAGCAGGCAGGCTACATACTTCTCTGTTCACATTCTTTGGGAGAGGGAGATTCGCTCCTGGATTCATTGGAGAACAAGGGGAGGGGATTCACTGGATTACCTTGCAATGTGTGCCTATTCCTAAACCAACCACTAGGGTGATTATTTTGATTGCCTTGAGTTAATCAGTATCCATTCACAGAGCTGAAAGTGAGGTCACCTGGGCTGCATGAAAGAAAATGACTCTCTGTAAAGAAAATCAAAGTTTTGCTTCTAAGGAAAACGTACAGACCAACAACATGCACCACACTCCTAACTACTGGTTCTTTATTATGTGCTTCCATTTGCAACAGTTTTCACTAATGCAGAGCATTCCATTGTGTAGAGAAAATGTGGTTGATTTAATTAAACACATACTGAACATACATTTGAATTGTGACATTATTTTTTCCCCGCCCGAGTCACTGAATTCATCTCTGACAAAGTGGGTACCATTGATGATTTCCATATTGGCAAAGACAAAACTATTATTAATTCATGTTTCGGTATTATCATCAAGACAAAATGAATATTAACAGGCTCAGAAGGGTTTGTCCTGTGTCAGCAGATGCCCAGCTTCAGAAAAATCATCCAGGCTGATCATTTTAACTCCACTGAGCAAAAGTATTTTCCCAGCACTGAATATTCCACAGCTTCTGCTTCCTTTTCCATTTACTAAGTGGCAGGTTGACTAAAAGGGCTTTAGGTGTTGGTAGATTTATTTATTTATATGTTTGTTTTTAATAGCAACATAAAAATGAATATAGATACTAAAATTCTAAGTATATTTCATTCATAGGCTTAAATGTATCTTCTTAATAAACCAACATAAACACAACTTTCTTCAAATAGTTTTGTTTGTAGCTTGTATTTTTCTTTTTCTTTTACCTCCGATGGAACAATTACCTAAACTTCAATCAAGCATTTTCTTTTTTAAAAAAAATTTTTTAATGTTTATTTATTTTTGAGAGAGAGAGGCAGAGTGTGAGCAGGGGAGGGGCGGAGAAAGAGGGAGACACAGAATCGGAAGCAGCCTCCAGGCTCCGAGCCTGGACGCGGGGCTCGAACTCACAGACTGTGAGGTCATGACCTGAGCTGAAGTTGGACGCTTAACCGACTGAGCCACCCAGGCGCCCCCAATCAAGCATTTTCAAATCCATCTTCTAGAATAGTGGTCTGAAAACAATTTTTGTTTGCTCATACTTAATATTTGAAAAAAATTATATATGCACACTTAATATATTGAACTTTAAGAACCACATACCTCTGATGTAATACAATATGCCTACAACACAAGAGTAAGAATTAAATTGTATAAAAAACAAACACTTTAATTTTGCATTTTATTCACTTAATGATAAAATTAACCTACTCTCACTTTAAAACTGTCAATCTTTTGGGGCACCTGGGTGGCTCAGTCAGTTAAACGTCTGACTTCAGCTCAGGTAATGATCTTCCAGTTGGTGGGTTTGAGCCCCGTGTCAGACTCTGTGCTGACAGCTCAAAGCCTGGAGCCTGTTCCAGATTCTGTGTTTCCCTCTCTCTCTCTGACCCTCCCCTGCTCACACTCTGTCTCTCTCTCTCCCTCTCTCAAAAATAAATAATCATTTAAAAAATTTTTTAAAAATTGCTTTCACAAATGGCTCGAGTTTGAGGGTGGGTTACTAGAAGCATAGAATGGCTGAGAGTCACAGCAAAAAAGGCAGTGCCCACCAGTTCTCGAGATATTCTCCCTCAAAAAACCCACAAAAAAAGCCCCAAAACTGTCAATCTTTTCAGACACAGCAACGTGATTGAATATGTTTCATTATTTTGCAGAATCTGGTTCAAATCCGCAATATAATTCACAGGTGTTTCAGGTATACATTGCTAAATAATAAACCACCCCAAAACTTTAGTGGCTTAAAGCAACTCTATTTTTCAAAACTCTGTCCACTGATTTGAAGTCAGCTGGATGCCTCTCCACTTTAATATCACTCTTTAAACACAAATCTTACGGGGCGCCTGGGTGGCGCAGTCGGTTAAGCATCCGACTTCAGCCAGGTCACGATCTCGCGGTCCAGGAGTTCGAGCCCCGCGTCAGGCTCTGGGCTGATGGCTCAGAGCCTGGAGCCTGTTTCTGATTCTGTGTCTCCCTCTCTCTCTGCCCCTCCCCCGTTCATGCTCTGTCTCTCTCTGTCCCAAAAATAAATAAACGTTGAAAAAAAAAATTTAAACACAAATCTTACATAAACTCTGTTACCCACAATCTTGATTTAGTGGTGCTTTATGGAAATTTAAAGAAAATAGGATCTGAACCACATTCATAAGATATAAGGTGGAGATCAGAGAAAGTTCCAGCAATGACTAATGTCACCACTCTCCTTGCACTCCAGTTCAAGCACACCCTCTATTCTGAAAATCAAAAGCATTTCGTAAAGTGGTTCTTTTTGCTCTTCATTCCAACCCCTTATTATTGAAATAATAGTGAGGAAAACTCTTTGTCAATAAAGCTTCCCTGGAATTCTTCCATGATTGTAAGTTGCTCTCCGAGGAGTAAACTGGTAAGTTCTACATACTATGGATAAGATCAGACCTGTATAAAAACAACTCCTTTTTAGATACAGTCAGGAAATGAGTGGCAAATGTAATTACTCACTTGTATCAAGATAATCGGGGCATAATCTCAAGAAGTCATACTTGGATAGCCATGGCTAGAATCAGCTTTACTATGATCAATTATAATTAGCATATGAAAGCAATGAATAACAGGCTTCATTATAAATCTATTTTATGTTGTAGTTGAAATAAAATGATCTGTAAGAATTCAGTGCAAAGGGGAATACAAATAAACCAGGAGCCATTTTGAGTGGCAATCTACACACAGAAACTATAAAACTTAAGGAAAAAAAAAAAAAAACTATCAGAATACCTAATGATTATACATCTATGTCAACTCACTAATAATAACTTCTAAATCTCTAATGTTCAGTTTTGGATTTCCCTCTGAGTGCACCCTGATGTTAAGTGACAGTCCAAGAATGAGCAGAGAATGCTAAGAATCCCAAATGGTCTACTGGGCCAAAGCCAGAAACTAAGTTCCATTGATGTGTATCATATTCCAACTGGCACATAACATGCTTCAGTTAAAGCTGATAAATGTCTGAGAGAAATGGAAAGTAATAGTTGGGATTATTCTGCTTTTGATCACTCTCGTGGAAAAAAAAATCCAGACAGAGAGAGGAACCCCATCATATAATTATACCAATATCATGTATAATTACGTCAATGCCTAACTCCTCAAAATTAGGAAAGGAGGCTCATGCTTCCTCCATCTGTCTGCAGAAATATGATCTCTGCACATGGAGAAGGAAGAAATGAATGAATGCGTATACTGATTCTCTCATAAATGGAAAAGGTGACAGCCTATGGAAAACTTCTATGGAGCTTCCTTCCACAAGATTTACACATGAATAAAAAGAGCAAATTAGCTATCTCTGTAATGGTGGGTTCCAATTCAACCACATGTTCATGCAGAATGTCCCATTCATAAGTAGATCTTCGTCATCTTGCAAAGTGACTTGTGATGTCCATTACAAGGAACATCATTCCAGCCCCATTCTCTCGGTCCGTGACGAAAATGTAATATAACACAACGCTCATTAAGATTATTGGGTTCACTGGAGTGCCAAAATCTGAAAGGGAAAAAAATGGATGAGGTTGTTTCTCCACACAGGGCTTTGAAAAGGGTTAGAGACAGCGAGGAAGGGGGCTGAGGTTGAACTGTGTGGATGTCAAGGGTGGATATGCCCAAATCATTCCTTCTCCATTTCTCATGCAGTTTCTCCTCCGCCTGAAACTCTGGCATTTCCCTCAGAAACGGTGCATGCATCACCCGATATTGTGTCATTTCACTGCATCAAACGTTCTCCTAGCAGATAGCCCTTCTATTTGTCCATCATTATGTCCTGTTCCCAGGGGACTACCAGTCCATAAGCTCCCTTAAATGATGAAGAAAAAAAAAAAAAAAAGATTTCATCCCAGTCCCAAATATCACTGTAGTGTGTTTCCTTTTTTTAAATATATATTGCTTTTGGTGTCTGAAGAACTAGTTAAAATCCCTAAATCTGCTAACATCCCTGTTATCTTGGACATATAATTTCATTTTCCTGATTTCCATATCTAAAAAATAGAGACTAGAGTCATATTCCTTTATGATATGAGGATCAAAGGTAGTATTACCCTAAAATGCACTAAAGGATTTAAGAGTTTTAAAAGACCTATATGAATATGAGATATTATAAGTATCACAATTTTGCTTATTTGCTTTATGAGAAATATTAAATCAATAACTGGCCACGACCTTAACTGACGTAAATTTTTGTTATATTTAGAGATATAATGTAGTAGTTAAAAGTACAGACTTTGATGTCAAATAGAGCTGGATTTGAGGATCACTGTCGCCACTGTTGGATAACCTTTGTTGAGCTGTCTAAACTCTCTAAACTCAATTTCCTCAAATCTACGGTGGGAAAAATAATAACGTGTGCCTCACAGAGTTCTTGTGATGACTACATATGAGATAATAAAGAAAATTATTTAAACCTAGTGCCCAAGAGTTAAGAGTGAGCTTTTTTATTTTCATAGCTAATAGTTGGAACATTCTAAAATCCGTGCATGATCCAGGGCCCGGGATTCCTGTATCGAATTCTGTACTCACGTGACACTTTCATTGTAGGGTGTCTGATCAACCCATTGCCAATCTCTTTTTCCCTTTGGGTCTGACAGCCCTATATAATAAGCAAGAGACATATCCACGTTCTGGATGATAAAATCCTAAGGGAAGAAAAGAAAGGAGTTATAGCTTTTAAAGTATTCAGGTAGAACTAAGTTCTTTACAGTAGCCTTAGAAGACAAGAAAAAGAAAGGATCCAGGAAGAGCCACATGGGGCCCCTGCCCAGGAGCCGCAGTCTTCTCTGGCTGAGCAGTACAAGATCAAAGATAACACTTGTGACCATGATGTTTATCTTGGTCTGCTCAGGCTGCTATAACAACATACCCCAGATTGGGTAGCTTATAAACCACAGAAATTTCCTTCTCACAATTCTGGAGGTTGGAAACCGCAGATGAGGGTACTAGCAAGGTCAGGTAGAGGCCCTCCTCCTCATCCATAGACAGCTTTTTCTCACTGTGTATCCACACAACAGAAGGGGCAAGGGAACTATTTTATAAGAACATGAATTCCATTCATGAGGGTTCCACCCTCATTACCTAAACCCGTCTCAAAGACCCGTCCCAAATACCACCATCTCAGGGGGTTAAGATTTCACCATATGAAGTTTGGTGGGGATATAAACATTTAGAACATAGTGATGTTCAATATAAATGGAAGCCATTTCTATCCACGATCATAATGAATTCTCATCTCAGATTCACTTCCCTTCTCCACTTAAGTAGTGTTCTTCAAAATCATGCATTAGAAAATTTTTGCAGATTAAATCATTCTCCTTTCATAACTTCTTCAACTTCATTCATTTCTGATTGTTGACCGTGACTCTTCATGACCGAACTCTGTTTCTCTATTTGATATAATACCCCTTCTCCATGAGATAGCTAATACTTTCTAAAATATTTACAGGTTGAAAGAATAAACTAGTATTTCAGGCTAAGACATTTCCATTCTTCCACTCCAAGCCCACATATTATATTTTAAATGCCCCAATTTATTTTGGGAGAGATTCGTTTTATGGAAACAGGAAGAAGGTGCAGCATGTAATGGCTTAGGTATAGCCTTTCTTATCAATTATACTAAAAGCCTTCTGCCACACCACCAATATCCCCAAACAGTGAAAGCCTCCTTCTGAGACAAGAGAGGTAAACAACAACCAGATGGGACTCCTGGTTCCACCATCTATTAGAAAGCACCTGCTCGTCCTTGGTGTTGACCACCAGCAGGTGAGCCTTCATTGCTATGCAGTTCTTCTCACTCTCCGTCCAATTTCTCATTGTATTAGAAATAAAGTAGCAGTTGGAACTGAATGGCTTCCAATCCTTTGGGCAGCAGCTCCAATCTTTCCCTGTATTGACAGAAAGGCCATAGATGTCCAATATAAATGAAAAATTTTAAGTGTGTGTATTATTAAAATTAAGGACCAAAGAAGACCCCATGGAAACTGGAACTTGCATCTTCATCCAGAGGTGAAAAGAAGCCACCCACCAGGTATCAAGGGGATCAAGTCTACCTGTACCAGGCAGTAACAAGGCAGGGCCCCCCTTCTCTTGCCAGAGTGGTGTCTGGAAAAGCCAGCTAAAACAGAGGTCTTAAATAAGATCCAGACTACTATACCAAATGTCCAGGTTTCAGTGGAAAATCACCCATCATACCATGAATTACAAGTTCTCAAAGTTAATTTTTTTTTTTAACGTTTATTTATTTTTGAGACAGAGAGAGACAGAGCATGAACGGGGGAGGGGCAGAGAGAGAGGGAGACACAGAATCGGAAGCAGGCTCCAGGCTCTGAGCCGTCAGCCCAGAGCCCCACGTGGGGCTCAAACTCACGGACCGCGAGATCGTGACCCGAGCCGAAGTCGGACGCTCAACCGACTGAGCCACCCAGGCACCCCTCAAAGTTAATTTTTAAAAAGAAAATAAATACATGCCAATATCAAGAGAACAGAAATACCAGAATTATCTGACAGAGATTTTAAAGAAACCATGACAAAGATGCCTCAACAAGAAAGTACAAACATGTTTGGACCAAATAAAAAAACAAACAAACAAAACAAAACAATGCCTCAGAAAAGAAATAGAAAATCTCAGCCAACAGGGGCACCTGGGTGGCTCAGTTGGTTCAGGGTCTGATTCTGGATGTCAGCTCAGGTCATGGTCGTAGGACTGAGCCACGCATCAGGCTCGGCACTGAGCGCAGAGCCTGCTTAAGATTCTCTCTCTCTCTCTCTCTCTCTCTCTCTCTCTCTCTCTCTTCTGACCTGCCCCCAATGTATTCTCTCTCTCTCCAAAAAGAAAGAAAGAAAATCTCAGCCAACAAATTAGAGATATAAAGGAGAACAAACAAATTTGTATAACTAACAAATATAATAACCAAAATAAAAAGTTCGGTGGCTGGGCTCAAAAGCAGAGAAGACAGAAAAATCAGGGAATTGAAAGACAGAATTGAAATATAGAAATTACTCAAGCAAGTAACAGAGCCAAAACAGACAAAAGCAAATAAATAAATAGACTTCCCTTTTCCAGGCTGGCACGCAAGAATCTTGGAAGTTACCATACCAACCTAAGAAGTAAAAAGCTGAACAAACCACAAATCAACAACTCCTCACAAGCGAAGCCGCTGCTCTTAAAATTATGCAGGCAGGCAAATACAGAGGATCACAACTTACTGAAGCAGAAACCCAGGAGCCAAAATTTTGTGGGAACCAGCTGCAGGGTAGGGAAACCTGAGGTGTAAATGGGTAATTGCTAGAAGCATAGCAATTTGAAGCGCCCCAGTTTGAAGAGACAAAGCAAGCATCAGAGCCAGACTCGGATGTAGCAGGATATTGGAATTATCAGAACAGAAATTTAAAACAACAATGATTAATATGTTAAGGGCTCTCATGAACAAAGTAGACAGCATACAAGAAGAGATGAACTATGTAATCAGACAGATGGAAATTCTAAGAAACAAAAGGAAACATGATAGATGCTGTAACAGAAACAAAGAATGTCTAGGACGCCTGGGTGGCTCAGTCCGTTAAGCGTCCGACTCTTGATTTCTGCTCAGGTCATGATTTCCCAGATTATGAGACCAAGCCTCAGCTCTGCACTGGCAGCACAGAGCCTGCTTGGGATTCTCTGTCTCTCTCTCTCTCTCTCTCTCTCTCTCTGCCCCTCCCCCACTCCCCACTTGCTCTATCAAAATAAATAAATACACTTAAAAAAAAAAAAGAAATGGGACGCCTTGGTGGCTCAGTCAGTTAAGCCTCTGACTTTGGCTCAGGTCATGATCTCGTGGTTCGTGAGTCCAAGCCCCACATCAGGCTCTGTGATGACAGCTCAGAGCCTGGAGCCTGCTTTGAATTCTGTGTCTCCCTCTCTCTCTCTGCCCCTCCCCCACTCATGCACACGCACACGTGCGCTCTCTCTCTCAAAAATAAACATTTTAAAAATTAAAAAAAAAAAAAAAAAGGAAGGCAGACTGTCTTTAGTGATCTCGTTATTAGACTGGACACAGCCGCAGAAAAAAATCTAAGCATGAGGGTGTCTCAATAGAAGTCTCCAAAACTAAAAAAAGGAAAAGAACTGGGGGGGAAAACAAACAGAATATCCAAGAAATGTGGGACAGCTACAAAAAGTGTTAATATGTGCATGATGGGAATAGCAGAACAATAAAAAGAGAAAAGAACAGAAGAAATATTGAAGCAATAACATTTGAGAATTTCTCCCAAATTAATGACAGATACCAAACTACAGATTCAAAAAAGCTCAGAGCACACCAAGCAGGATAAATGCCAAAGAAAACTACACCTAAGATATATCATATTCAAACTACAGAATATCAAAGATAAAGAAAAATCCTTTAAAAAGCTAGAAGGGCTGGGGCGCCTGGGTGGCGCAGTCGGTTAAGCGTCCGACTTCAGCCAGGTCACGATCTCGCGGTCCGTGAGTTCGAGCCCTGCGTCGGGCTCTGGGCTGATGGCTCAGAGCCTGGAGCCTGTTTCCGATTCTGTGTCTCCCTCTCTCTCTGCCCCTCCCCCGTTCATGCTCTGTCTCTCTCTGTCCCAAAAATAAATAAACGTTGAAAAAAAAATTTTTTTTTAAATAAAAAAAAAGCTAGAAGGGGTAAAACACATCTACAGAGAAGCAAAATAGAAATTACATCAGACTTCTCCAAAACCACGGATACAAGAAGAGAATGTAGTGAAATATTTAAAGTGTTCAGAGACAAAAAACTATCACCCTAATTCTTATCCTGCAAAATTAACCATCAAAGGTGAAGATGAAATAGGGACTTTTTGGACAAATAAAAATTGAGGGAAATTGTTGCCAGTGGAACTTGCAATGTTAAAAGAAGTTCTTTAGGGGGAAGAAAAATATTATAGGTCAGAAACCTGGACCTATATAAAGTAAGAGCATCAAAAAAAGAATAAGTGAAGGTAAAATAAAAACATATTTCTTATATTCTTAATTGATCTATATTCTTTTTTTTTTTGAGAGAGAGAGAGCATGTGTGCAAGCAGGGGAGAGGGGGCAGAGAGAGAGAATCCCAAGCAGGCTCCACGCTCAGCATGGAGACCAATGTAGAGGTCAATCCCACACCCCTGGATCATAACCTAAACCACAATTAAGAGTCGGACACTCAAATGACTGAGCCACCCGGGCACCCCTGATCTATATTCATAATTGATCTTTCATTTGTTCAAAATAATAATGGCAACAATGTATTAGATTATGTATACAAAGATGTAAATGAAATAAGTGAGAGTATTAACACAAGAGACAGGAGGGAGGAATTAGGATCATTTTGCTATTTTAAGATACTCTCACTGTGTATGGAGCTGTATAGTTATTTGAAAGTGGACTTGGATTAGTTGATAAGTATATTGCAAACTTTAGAGCAACCAGTATAAAAGAAGTATAATTGATACGCTAAGAATGCAATGAAAATGGAATCATATCAAATTCTCAAAACCACAGAAGAGTGAAAGACAAAAAAGGAACAAAGAACAAGGGCAAGATATAGAAAACAATAGAAATATGATAAATATTGATACAACCATATTAATAATCACTTGGGATGTCAGTGGTCTAAATTCACGAATTAAAGCACAAAGATTATCAGAGTGGATCAAAAAAAAAAAAAAACCAGACTCAACTATATGTTGTCTACAAGAAACCCACATTAAAACTTTAGGAGGAGAATATAAAGACATGTGTATATTAAAAGTAAATGGGTAGTGGGGCACCTGGGTGGCTCAAGTCGGTTGAGTGTCCGACTTCGGCTCACGTCATGATCTCACTGTTCGTGAGTTGGAGCCCCGCATCGGGCTCTGTGCTGTCACCTGGGAGCCTGGAGCCTGCTTCGGATTCTGTGTCTCCTTCTCTCTCTGCCCCTCCCCCACTTGTGCTCTGCCTCTCTCTGTCTCTCAAAAATAAATAAATATAAATTAAAAAAAAAATTTTTTTTTAAAGTAAATGGGTAGTGAAAGGTATACTGAACTAAAGAAAGCAGGAGTAGCTATATTAATTGCAGACAGTGCGGGGTGCACAGCAAGTAAAGTTACCAGATATAAAGATGGTCATTGCATAATGATAAAGGGGTCAATTCTTCAAGAAGTCATAACATTGTTTAATGTGTATGCACCTAAAAACACAGCATCAAAAAGTGAAACAAAATAGAACTTCAATACATATCCATTACCACAGTTAGAGACTTAAGCACTCCTCTATCAGAAGCGGTCAGATCCAGATGCACAAAATCAGTAAGAATATAGTTGAACTCAACGACAATACCAATAAACCATATATGACTGACATCTACTGACTACTCTATCTGACAACAACAGAATATACATTCTTTCTAGGTTCACATAGACATTCATCAAGACAGACCACATACTGGCCATAAATATACCTTAACAAACTGAAAAGAATAGAAATCATACAATGTCTGCTCTCAGACAACAAGGCTTATTAAACTAGAAATCAGGGGCGCCTGGGTGGCGCAGTCGGTTAAGCGTCCGACTTCAGCCAGGTCACGATCTCGCGGTCCGGGAGTTCGAGCCCCGCGTCGGGCTCTGGGCTGATGGCTCGGAGCCTGGAGCCTGTTTCCGATTCTGTGTCTCCCTCTCTCTCTGCCCCTCCCCCGTTCATGCTCTGTCTCTCTCTGTCCCAAAAATAAATAAACGTTGAAAAAAAAAATTAAATAAACTAGAAATCAGTAACAGAAAAATGGAAAACAGTAAGATGGACGAGTAGGAGCATCCTGAGCTCACCTTGTCCATCGACACACCAAGGTAACAACTATCTCTATACAACCAACTCTGAAAATGACCTGAAGACTGACAGAATAGATCTTCCACAACTAGTCATAGAGAGAGGGCCACATCGAAAAGGGTAGGAGGGGCAGAGACACGGTTGGGAACCAACCCCCTGGCACAACTAGCCACAAATGGTAGGGACATCACAAGCATGGAGAAGTGAGAGGATAAGACACTGGTTTTAAATGACATTAGACCAGTGCTCGCTTCGGCAGCACATATATTAAATGACATTAGACCAGACGGATCTAGTAGATATATACAGAATATTCATCCAAAAACAGCAGAGCACACATTCTTTCCAAGTGCACATGAAGCATTTTCTGGGATAGATCACAGAACAAAACTCAATATATTTCAGAAGACTAAAGCATCTTTTCCAACCACAACAGTATAAAACTAAAGATTACAAGAAATTACAAGAACAAAAAACTAGAAAAAGCACAAACATGTGAAAGCTAAACAACATGCTACTACATAATGAATGGGCCAACCAAGAAATCAAAGAGGAAATTTAAAAATGCAAGAAGACAAATGAAAATGAAAACACAACAGTCCAAAATCTTTGGGATGCAGCAAAAGCAGTTCTAAGAGGGAACTTTATAGTGATATAGACCTACTTCAAAAAAACAAGAAAAATCTCAAATAACCTAACTTTTCACCTAAACGAACTAGAAAAAAAGAACAAATAAAGCCGAATGCTAGTAGAAGGAAGGAAATAGAAACTAAAGAAATAGAAAAGATCAATGAAACCAAGAACTGGTTATTTGAAAAGATGAACAAAACTGATAAATCTTCAGCCAGCCTTCCCAAAAAAAAGAGAGAGGACTCCAAATAAAGAAACTGATCCCATTCACAACTGCACCAAGAAGCATAAAATACCTAGGAATAAATCTAACCAAAGATGTAAAAGATCTGTATGCTGAAAACTATAGAAAGCTTATGAAGGAAATTGAAGAAGATATAAAGAAATGGAAAAACATTCCATGTTCATGGATTGGAAGAATAAATATTGTCAAAATGTCAATACTACCCAAAGCTATCTACACATTCCATGCAATCCCAATCAAAATTGCACCAGCATTCTTCTCAAAACTAGAACAAGCAATCCTAAAATTTATATGGAGCCACAAAAGGCCCCGAATAGCCAAAGTAATTCTGAAGAAGAAGACCAAAGCAGGAGGCATCACAATCCCAGACTTTAGCCTCTACTACAAAGCTATAATCATCAAGACAGCATGGTATTGGCACAAAAACAGACACATAGACCAATGGAATAGAATAGAAACCCCAGAACTAGACCCACAAATGTATGGCCAACTAATCTTTGACAAAGCAGGAAAGAACATCCAATGGAAAAAAAAGAGAGAGGACTCAAATAAATAAAATCAGAAACAAAGGATGAGAGGGGCACCTGGGTGTCTCAGTTGGTTAAGCATCCAACTTCGGCTCAGGTCATGATCTTGCAGTTCAAGCCCGACATCAGGATCTGTGCTGACAGCTTGGAGCCCGGACCCTGCTTCAGATTCTGTGTCTCCCTCTCTCTGCCCTTCCCTGCTCACATTGTATGTGTGTGTGTCTCTCTCAAAAATAAACATTGAAAAAATTTTTTTCTTTAAAGAAATAAAGGATGAGAAATAATCAAAATCACATAAATACAAAGAATTATAAGAGAATGTATAAAAAAATGTAGACCAACAAATTGGACAACCTAGAAATGGATGAATTCCTAGAAACATACCATCTTTCAAAACTGAACAAGGAAGAAATAGAAAATTTGAACAGACCAATTATTAATAACAAAATTGAACTGGCAACCAAAAAGTCTGAAGAAAAAAAAGTCCAGGATCAGATGGCTTTATAGGTAAATTCCCACAAGCACTTAAAGAAAAGTTAATGTGTATTCTTCCAAACTATTCCAAAACTTAGAAGAGAAAGGAAAACTTCCAAATTCACGCTACAAGGCCAGCATTACTCTGATATCAAAACCAGATAAAGATACTACCTTAAAAAAAAAAAAGACACTATTGGCCAATATCTTGGATGAACACAGATGCAAAACCTCAACAGAATATCACAAAACTGATTTCAACATTAAATTAAAAGGTTCATTCACCACAATCAAGTGGGATTTATCCCAGGGAAGCAAGGGTGGTTCAATATTAGCAAGTCAATCAATGTGATACATGACATTAATAAGAAGGATGAAAAACCATATGATCATATCAATAGATGCAGAAAAAGTATTTGACAAAATATAACATTTGTTCATAACAAAAACTCTTAACAAAAGGGGTTTACAGGGAACATATCTCAAAATAACAAAGATCAATTTTTAATTTTTTGAGGAACCTCAGAGAAAGACAGATACCGTATGTTTTCACTCATAGGTGGATCTTGAGAACTTAATGGAAGACCATGGGGGAGGGGAAGGGGGGGTAAATTACAGAGAGGAAGGGAGGCAAACTATAAGAGACAAATACTGAGAACAAACTGAGGGTTGATGGGGGGTGGAGGAGAGGGGAAAGTGGGTGATGGGCATGGAGGAGGGCACTTGTTGGGATGAGCACTGGGTGTTGTATGGAGACCAATTTGTCAATAAATTATATTTAGAAATAACAATAATAATAATGAAGATCATATGACAAACCCACAGCTAACAACATAATCAATGACGAAAAACTGACAGTTTTTCTTATAAGATCAGGAACAAGACAAGGATGTTCACTCTCATCACTTTTATTCAATATAGTCTGGAAGTCCTAGCTGTAACAATCAGACAGGAAAAGAAATAAAAGGCATCCAGATTGGTAAGAAAAGAAGTAAAACCCTCACTATTTGCAGCTGATATGATACTATGTATAGAAAGTCCTAAAGACTCCACCAAAAAAATTAGAACTGATAAATAAATTCATTAAAGTTAAAGGATACAAATTAATATATTATATTATACATACTGTTGTATTTCTACCCACTAATAACAAAGTAACTGAAAGAAAAATAGGACAATAATCCCATTTATAATTGCACCAAAGACAATAAATTACCTAGGAATAAATTTAACCAGAGGGGTAAAAAAACCTATACTCTGAAAACTATAAGATGTCGATGAAAGAAATGAAGATGACACAGATGAAAAGATATACTATGCTCATGAATCAGAAGAATTAATATCATTAAAATGTCCATACTACCCAAAGGAATCTACAGATTCAATGCAATTCCTATCAAAATAACAACAGCATTTTTCACAAAACTGTAACAAATAATCCTAAGATTTGTATGGAGCCACAAAGACTTGGAATAACCAAACCAATGCTGAGAAAGAACGAAGCTGGAGGTATCACAATTCCAGATTTCCAGATATACTACAAACCTTTTGTAATAAAAACAGTATGGTACTGGCACAAAAATAGACCCATCAGTCAAGGGAACAGTATAGAAAGCCCAGAAATAAACCCAAAGTTACATGGTCGATTAATCTACGACAAAGGAGGCAAGAATATAAAAGGGAAAAAAGACAGTCTTTTCAATAAATGGTGTGGGGAATACCGGACAGCTACATGCAAAAGAATGAAACTAGACCACTTTCTCACCATACACAAAAATAAAGTCAAAATGGATAAAGACCTAAATCTGAGACTTAAAACCATAAAACTCCTAAAAGAAAACATAAGCAGTAATCTCTTGGACATCGGCTTTAGCAACATATTTATGATATACCTCCTCAGAGAATGGAAACAAAAGCAAAAATGAACTATTGGGACTATATTGAAATAAAAAGCTTTTCACAGAAAAGGAAACCACTAAAAAAAAAAAGGCAACCTAGTGAATGGGAGAAGATATTTGCAAATGATATATCCAATAAGGGATTGACATCCAAAATATATAAAGAACTTAAACAACTCAACACCCAAGAAACCAAATAATCCTATTAAAAATGGGCAGAGGACCTGAATGTTTTTCCAAAGAAGACATACAGATGACCAAGAGACACATGAAAAGATGTTCAACACCATTAATTATCAGGGAAATGCAAATCAAAACCACAATCAAATATTACCTCACACCAGTCAGAATGGCTAGAATCAGAGACGTGGAATCAAACAAGTGTTGGCTAGGAGGTGGAAACAACGGAATCCTCATGCATAGTTGGTAGGAATGTAAGTTGGTATAGCCACTGTGGAAAACAGTATGGAGGCTCCTCAAAAAATTAAAAATAATCACATAATCCAATAATTCCACTACTATATACCCCCCCAAAAAACCAAAACACAAAATCGAAAAGATATATGTACCTCTATGTTTATTGCAGTATTTTTTACAGTAGCCAAGAAACAGAAGCAACCTTAGTGTCCATTGATAGATGAGTGGATAAAGAAGCTGCGATATTTATATACAATGTAATATTATTCAGTCATGAGAAAGACGGAAATCCTACTGTTTGTTACAGATGGACCTAGAGAGTATTACACTATGTGAAACAAGGCAGACAGAAAAAGACAAATACCATAAAATTTCACTTTGTAGAACCTAAAAAACAAAACAAATGAACAACAAACCAACCAAAACCAAAAAATAGACGGACTCTTAAATGCAGAGAACAAACTGGTGGTAGCCAGATGGAGGTTACCGGAGAAATGGATGAAATAGGTAAAGGGGATTAAGAGGTACAAACATCCAATTATAAAATAAATAAGTCCTGGAGATGAAAAGTACAGCATAGGGAATACAGCCAATAACATTGTAATAACATTGTACGGTGACAGATGGTGACTATGCTTATCAAGGTGAGCATCAATATATAGAATTGTCGAATCAATATGTTATACACCTGAAACTAATATAACAGTGTATGTTAATTATACTTCAACAAAAATATTTAAATGATAAAATAATAAAATAAGCTAAGTAAAAAAAAAAAACTACCAACTGTAATTCCAGTGAAAAGACTACCTCCTAACTGTAATTCCAATGATAGGAAAAGACAAACTAGGCAGTAAAAATTTCAGTGGTTACCAAAAGTTTGGAGGGGCGCCTGGGTGGCTTGGTTGGTTAAGCGTCCGACTTCGGCTCGGGTCACGATCTCACGGTCCGTGAGTTCGAGCCCCGCGTCGGGCTCTGTGCTGACAGCTCAGAGCCTGGAACCTGTTTCGGATTCTGTGTCTCCCTCTCTCTCTGCCCCTTCCCTGCTCATGCTGTGTCTCTCTCTGTCTCAAAAATAAATAAACATTAAAAAAAGATTTTAAAAAAAAGTTTGGAAAGGAGAATGGAGCACAGGGGACTTTTTGGGCAGTGAAGTTATTCTGTATGATACTATTTTTTTTTTAATTTTTTTTTCAACGTTTATTTATTTTTGGGACAGAGAGAGACAGAGCATGAACGGGGGAGGGGCAGAGAGAGAGGGAGACACAGAATCAGAAACAGGCTCCAGGCTCTGAGCCATCAGCCCAGAGCCTGACGCGGGGCTCGAACTCCCGGACCGCGAGATCGTGACCTGGCTGAAGTCGGACGCTTAACCGACTGCGCCACCCAGGCGCCCCATGTATGATACTGTTTAACAATAGATACAGAACATTACGCATTTGTCAAAATCCACAGAACTTTACATATTTGTTGTATAAAGCTTTAAAAATCCATTTAGGAAGTCAGAGAATCCATGAAAGAATGAAGACTGTGACAAGAGAATCTAACTGTATTACAAATGTCAGACACAACACACTGAAGGGGGTGGGAAGAGGATGATGACCTAAGTGACTTTGGAAATGGAGTCTACAAGAATAAAGACAAAGGACACCGCACACCAGCAGTGTATTCTAGTTGATAAAGTTGTTTCCCATGGTGGTATGAGTTTACAATTCCGATACTACTATATGTGTTCATTGGAATTGAATAATTAAGGAAATGTACTGAGCAAGTTAACGGGACCAGATTTCTCTCTGTTGGAGTAGTCACTAAAGATATCAAGGGAAGTAGGCTAGAATGATGCAATGTGTTAATGGAGAAACATTTCAGACATCAGTAAAAACTGATGTATACCTTATTATAGAAATACATAGTTGCCTATAGAAATATTTGTCAATATATGTACACGCACAGGTTAGTACACACATAGAGATTTCCTTGTCCTGTGAACTGGGAGGGCTAAAAGAACACCTCAGCAGCAGTGAGCATACCTAGTATTCAAATCTTGGTTTCTAATACCATTCTTCAATAACAGGAGCCAGGACTCCACAGAGAAATAGCTGATTCTAAGACTAAGGCAAGAAATATACAATATAAGCCCAGAGAATATTACAATCCCAAAAAGTAAGGAAGTGCTCAAAAACCAAGTAAAACAACAAAGTGATGGGGGCATGTCAAAGGGCCATGGGAGCCAACTGAAAGACTCCCAGGGGCAAAGGCAGAACAATTTGAGCAACAAAATAAATACAGTATTGGATTATAACCCAAAGTGTAAGATAAATATCCATGAGTATATACAGATATAAATAGATGACTGAATAAATTAATAAACAGGGTAGAACAAATATCAAATGCACAAGAATTTCTAGTAAACTACATAGAAACTTGTTTTGCACTGAATTGTGTTCCCCCAACAGTCATGTGCTGAAGTTATAACCCTCAATGTGACTACAGTGGTAGCCTTTAAGGAGGTAATAAAGGTTAAATGAATCATAAAAGCAGGGCCTTAATCCAATAGGACTTGTGCCCTTCTAAGAGGAAGAGACACTAGAAAACTCTCTCTCCCTCCCCATTCACACAGAGAATTGGTTATGTAAGGACACAGCAAGAAGGTAGCTGTCTACAAGCCAGGAAGAAAGGCCTTGCCCCTCTTTCGTTATGACACTCAAGCAGGCTAATACAGATTTTGGCTCCAAAGTGGGGTGCTCTTGTAACAAACACCTAAAAACGTGAAATGGCTTTAGAACTGGGTGATGGGTAGAGGCTGGAAGAATTTTGAGGTGCATGCTAGAAAAAGCCTAGATTGCCTTGAAAGGGCTGCTGGTAGGGGCCCCTGGGTGGCTCAATCAGTTAAGCCTCTGACTTCGGCTCAGGTCACGATCTCAGGTTTGGCTCAGGTTCATGAGTTCAAGCCCCACATTGGGCTCTGTGCTAACAGCTTGGAGCCTGGAGCCTGCTTCAGATTCTGTGTCTCCCTCTCTCTCTGCCCCTTCTCCACTCACAAGCTCGCTCTCTCTCTCTCTCTCTCAAAAATATGGCACAAAAACAGACACACAGACCAATGGAATAGAATAGAAACCCCAGAACTAGACCCACAAACGTATGGCCAACTCATCTTTGACAAAGCAGGAAAGAACATCCAATGGAAAAAAGACAGCCTCTTTAACAAATGGTGCTGGGAGAACTGGACAGCAACATGCAGAAGGTTGAAACTAGACCACTTTCTCACACCATTTACAAAAATAAACTCAAAATGGATAAAGGACCTAAATGTGAGACAGGAAACCATAAAAACCTTAGAGGAGAAAGCAGGAAAAGACCTCTCTGACCTCAGCCGTAGCAATCTCTTACTCGACACATCCCCAAAGGCAAGGGAATTAAAAGCAAAAGTGAATTACTGGGACCTTATGAAGATAAAAAGCTTCTGCACAGCAAAGGAAACAACCAACAAAACTAAAAGGCAACCAACGGAATGGGAAAAGATATTTGCAAATGACATATCGGACAAAGGGCTAGTATCTAAAATCTATAAAGAGCTCACCAAACTCCACACCCGAAAAACAAATAACCCAGTGAAGCAATGGGCAGAAAACATGAATAGACACTTCTCTAAAGAAGACATCCAGATGGCCAACAGGCACATGAAAAGATGTTCAGCGTCGCTCCTTATCAGGGAAATACAAATCAAAACCACACTCAGGTATCACCTCACGCCAGTCAGAGTGGCCAAAATGAACAAATCAGGAGACTATAGATGCTGGAGAGGATGTGGAGAAACGGGAACCCTCTTGCACTGTTGGTGGGAATGCAAATTGGTGCAGCCGCTCTGGAAAGCAGTGTGGAGGTTCCTCAGAAAATTAAAAATAGACCTACCCTATGACCCAGCAATAGCACTGCTAGGAATTTACCCAAGGGATACAGGAGTACTGATGCATAGGGGCACTTGTACCCCAATGTTCATAGCAGCACTGTCAACAATAGCCAAATTATGGAAAGAGCCTAAATGTCCATCAACTGATGAATGGATAAAGAAATTGTGGTTTATATACACAATGGAATACTATGTGGCAATGAGAAAAAATGAAATATGGCCCTTTGTAGCAACGTGGATGGAACTGGAGAGTGTGATGCTAAGTGAAATAAGCCATACAGAGAAAGACAGATACCATATGGTTTCACTCTTATGTGGATCCTGAGAAACTTAACAGGAACCCATGGGGGAGGGGAAGGAAAAAAAAAAAAAAGAGGTTAGAGTGGGAGAGAGCCAAAGCATAAGAGACTGTTAAAAACTGAGAACAAACTGAGGGTTGATGGGGGGTGGGAGGGAGGGGAGGGTGGGTGATGGGTATTGAGGAGGGCACCTTTTGGGATGAGCACTGGGTGTTGTATGGAAACCAATTTGTCAATAAATTTCATAAAAAAAAAAAAAAAAAAAAAAGATACGCATATAAGAATTTTAAGTCTTGGGGCGCCTGGGTGGCTCAGTCGGTTAAGCGTCCGACTTCAGCTCAGGTCACGATCTCACGGTCCATGAGTTCGAGCCCCGCGTCGGGCTCTGGGCTGATGGCTCAGAGCCTGGAGCCTGCTTCCGATTCTGTGTCTCCCTCTCTCTCTGCCCCTCCCCCGTCCATGCTCTGTCTCTCTCTGTCTCAAAAATAAATAAAACGTTAAAAAAAATTAAAAAAAAAAAAAAAGAATTTTAAGTCTTATTTCTTTGTACACCTGAAGCTTGAAATGATCATGAGACTCAACTTCTTACTATGATCTGCCTGTGAATCTTACTGGAAATATTAACTTGGTATCCTTACATAGTGTAGTCAACCACTGAATTATAGGCACATTCATTTTTACCTTCCATGGTCACATTCTCTTTCAGGCATTCCAATTCCGTGTGAGGGAGCTCTTTTGCAGTCTTTTTTTCTTTAAGGAGCTGAGAATATTTTTGGAAGAAAACTGAAAAAAAAAAAAAAAGGCCATTCATTTTCTGGTGTTGTGACTTTGCTCTCTATTGTTACTTTCTCACATTCTGTTTTATAGGAACAAAATCTACAAATGTCCAATTGCTTGAGTGGAAGGCTCCTGACAATGGAAAAGATTTCTCATCACCCCACATTCAATGTAATCCTAATCCCACTGATTTTGAAACCATAGATTTCTCCAGGAATAGCCAAAAGATCAGTAGTTGAAGGGAGACATGATGGTTCCATTATAATGAGTGCAAAGGGATTTATCCATATTTCCCTTCAATACTAAATGCAGAAGGCGAGCCCTGAAGGTGGGAGAATGGAGTGAAAGCAAACAGTTCTAAGGATGTACACAGCATAGGTCTGTTGTGGCGGAGGAGGGGGGGGGCGTTGCAGACTGAGCTAATTCTGAGTTCTGGGTTACCTGTAAAGTGAGATTTTTTTTTTTTTAAGCCAACATTGATCAGGAGATATGGGCATTATTTTCCTCCTCCTTCTTCCTTTACTCTATCCACTCTCAACTGGCTTTTTTTTCAGCACACCAATATACTCAAATATGTCACAACTTAAAAATAACTTACCTCTTCCTCCAGAAAGTGAATTTTCTCTTTTTTTCCTCCTTACCTCCCATTTGCTCCCTGCCCCACTATATGCTGGCTTCACTACTTCTTATGCCTTTTTAAATTTTGATATGTTCTTAAAGCCAGAGATACGAAAAAATCCACCTATTTGCCAAATTGGCTTTAGATCTTACATAGTCTTGGGCAGGAAAGACATGATTAAGGTGAAATTTCAATGGAAACTCTTCCTGGAATATCTCTTCCCATTGCCTTTTGTCCACCTGCTCATCTCAAAATATATGTCTGTGCAGTCAAAAAAACCTGGCCTTATAAACACTAATAGGCAAACATAGATTTGTCCTCACTTACACAACTGTCTAGCGTAGAAATAGTACCTAATATATGTCCCTCTACAAGACACACACACACATATATTCAATTTCTTTATAGGGTGGATACCATTATTTTTATAAGGAAGTAACTAAATTCAAATAAGTAACAAAATTTCTAACAGATTCCCATTAATTGTGTCTCTCCCTCCCAAAGAAGACTTCTTTTCCAGACTTCTGGATAGACCCGTTATTAAATGTCAGTATCTAATGGATGCCATCTCTTCATGGAAGGCAGACATTCCATATAGCTTCAGTTGGATACTTACTGATAAAAGCGATAAAAAATGAGATTGCCAACAGCAGCAGAAGCACCAGCAATGAGGCAAAAAGTAGCTTGGGAAAACCGGGATTACTTTTGTTCAGGCTGGTCTTCTCTTTGGGAGCTGAACGAGAAATCAAAGGAGTTTCATCAGTAACAAATTCTGATTTTTACTTTCCTTCTCCTCCCCTTCCTCTTCTCCCTTTTCTAGGATGACATACTATTGCCAAGAATATGACATCTGAAATAATAGTAAAATAGGGAAAAAAAATGTTCACTGTAGAAACGTTGGAAACTACATAAAAACACAACCTCTTACCACTGGGGGAACTGTTGCTAATGTTTTGATATATATCCTTCCAGTAATTTTCAAAGTGTATATACATAAGTACACATTTTCCCACATGATTGACATACCATAGGCACTAGCTTCAGACCTACTATATTGTTATACACTAGACCATGAACATTTTTCATACAACCATATGTTTTCTTTAACGCTGTCTATTGTGGTTGTATAGAATTTCATTATGTATTTAAATAATCTTCCAGATTATTTCCAATTTCAACTACTATAAATAATGCCATAGCAGATAAATCGTTATTATGGTCATCCCTCATCACATTCTTAAAATAAGGTCAGACCTTTCTAGTTACTATTTCATGGTTAAGAATTATTTTCTCAGGGTGCCTGGGTGGCTCAGTGGGTTAAGCTTCTGACTTTGGCTCTGGTCACGATCTCACGGTTAGTGTGTTCGAGCCCCATGTGGGGCTCTGCACTGAGAGCTCAAAGCTTGGAGCCTTCTTCAGACTCTGTGTCTCCCTCGGTCTCTGCCCCTCCCGCCCCCCACACTCTGTCTCTATCAAAAATGTATAAACATTAAAAAATAAATAAAAAGAATTCTTTTCTCAATGGCTAGTATCAAAAAGAAAAAACGTTTAAGGAGGGTACTTGTGATGAGCACGGAGTGTTATACATAAGCAATGAATCACTAAATTCTATACCTGAAGCCAATATTACACTATATATTAACTAACTAGAATTTAAATAAAAGCTTAAAAAAAAAGACAAATAACAAGTGTTGGTGACGATTTGGGGAAAAGGCAACCCTTGTGTACTGTTGGTTGGGATGTAAATTGGTGCAGCCACTGTGGAAAACAGTATGGAGGTTCCTCAAAAATTTAAAAATAGAGGGGCACCCAGGTGGTCCAGTCAGGTAAGCATCGACTCCTGATTTCAGATCAGGTCATGATCTCACAGTTTGTGAGTTCAAGCCCTGCATCGGGCTTTGTGCTGACAGTGCAGAGCTTACTTAGGGTTCTCTCCTTCTCTCTCTGCCCCTCCCCCACTCATTCTCTCTAAAAAATAAATAAACTTTAAAAAAATTAAAAATAGAAACATCATATGATCTATTAACTCCAGTACGGGGCATTTCCCCAAAGAAAACAAAGACATTTAATTAACTAAGTCAAAAAGGTATATGCACCCCTATGTTTATTGCAGCATAATTTACGGTAGCTAGGAAAAGCAACCTAAGCGTCCATCCATCCATGAATGGATATACCAAGTGTGATATTTATATACAATGGATTGTTATTCAACCATAAAAAAAAAAAAAGGAACTCTTGTCATTTGTGACAACTTGGATGGGACTTGAGGGCATTATGCTAAATGAAATAAGTCAGACAGAGAAAACAAATACCATATGATCTCACTTATCTGTGGAATTCAAAAAACAAAATGAAACTCACAGATACAGAGAACAGATTGGTGGTTGCCAGAGGTGGGGTAAGGAGTGGTGGGGAATGGGTGAAAGGGATTAAGAGGTACAAACTTCCAGTTATAAAATAAAGAAGTCATGGAAAATAAAGTAAGATAACAACAGAGAGGGTGTCAAACCATAAGAAACTCTTAACTATAGAGAACTGAGGGTTGCTGCAGGGGTTGTTGCAGTGGGGGGGGGGGGTGGCTAAATGGTGATGGGCATTAAGGAGGGCACTTGTTGGGATGAGTATTGGGTATTATATATAAGCAATGAAGCACTAAATTCTACTCCTGCAACCAATACTACACTATATGTTAATTAACTTGAATTTAAATAAAAACTCGAAAGAAAAAAAAAGAAGTCATGGAGATGTAATGTACAGCATATCGACTATAGTTAATACTATAGATTATTATAGTATTATCAACTATTAAATATTATTACATATTTGAAAGTTGCTAAGAGATTAAATCTCAAAAGGCCTCATCACAAGAAAAAAATTGGAGTGACTATGGTGATAAATGTTAACTAGACTGATTGTGGCAATCATTTCACCAATATATACAAAAATCAAATCACTACATTGTATACCTGAAACTAACACGGTAGTCCCCCTCCCCGCCCCCACCCCCGCAGTTTTGCTTTCCACAATTTGTTACCTGTGGCCAACTGTGGTCTGAAGGCAGATGATCCTCCTTCTGATGTATCCTCAGAAGGTAAATAGTAGCCTAAGGCTAGGTCACAATGCCTAGGTCATTCACCTAACTTCATCTCATCACATAAGAATTTTATCATCTCACATCATCACAAGCAAGGTGAATACAGTTCAATATTTTGAGATAGAGAGACCATATTCACATAACTTTTATTATGGTATATTAATACAATTGGTCTGTTTTATTATTAGTTATTGTTGTTAATCTCTTACTGTACCTAATTTATAAATTAAACTTTTATCATAGATATATATGTATAGGAAAAAAAAACACAATATATAAGGTTTGGTACTATCCACTATTCAGGCATTCACTGGATTTCTTGGACCATATCCCCCCAGATAAGAGGGGACTATTGCAGAATGTTTTATGTCAATCGTACCTCCACAAAAAAATAAAGAATAGTTTTCCCAAAGTTATGAGGTATTGACAAGCAGGGGGACAAAATCCTCAATAATGTATAACATAATCTCGGCTTTAGAAAAAATACAGTTAGATATAGTATTTATATCTGGAAAGATCTACATTGAAATGTAAATTATAGTGATCTCTAGATGGTAAAATAAATATAAATTCGTGTATGCCTCTAGTTTTTAATTTTTTCTTTAATGACCCTTTCAACATTTAATAAGGAAGTTTTATAAAAAAATTTAAGGGGAATGACCCAGCAATAGCACTGCTAGGAATTTACCCAAGGGATACAGGAGTGCTGATGCATAGGGGCACTTGTACCCCAATGTTTATAGCAGCACTCTCAACAATAGCCGAATTATGGAAAGAGCCTGAATGTCCATCAACTGATGAATGGATAAAGAAATTGTAGTTCAGGGGCGCCTGGGTGGCTCAGTCGGTTAAGCGTCTGACTTCAGCTCAGGTCATGATCTCACGGACCGTGAGTTCAAGCCCCACGTCGGGCTCTGGGCTGATGGCTCAGAGCCTGGAGCCTGCTTCCGGTTCTGTGTCTCCCTCTCTCTCTGCCCCTCCCCCGTTCATGCTCTGTCTCTCTCTGTCTCAAAAATAAATAAACGTTAAAAAAAAAAATTAAAAAAAAAAGAAATTGTAGTTCATATATACAATGGAATACTACATGGCGATGAGAAAGAATGAAATATGGCCTTTTGTAGCAACGTGGATGGAACTGGAGAGTGTTATGCTAAGTGAAATAAGTCATAGAGAGAAAGACAGATACCATATATTTTCACTCTTATGTGGATCCTGAGAAACTTAACAGAAGACCATGGGGGAGGGGAAGGAAAAAAAAAGTTAGAGATGGAGGGAGCCAAACCATAAGAGACTCTTAAATACTGAGAACAAACTGAGAGTTGATGGAGGGTGTGGGGGGAGAGGGGAAGGTGGGTGATGGGCATTGAAGAGGGCACCTGTTGGGATGAGCACTGGGTGTTGTATGGAAACAAATTTGACAATAAATTTCATATTAAAAAAATAAAAAAATAAAAAATAATAAGAAAAAAAGAAAAAGAAATAAAATAAAATAAAATAAAATATGCAAGAAAAAAAAAAGCTTTTTAAGGGGAAAAAACAGTTTCCCTGAGTGTTCTCCCTATCTCCACGGAAGTGTTTTGGAAAGCATGCGCAATCATGACCTCCCACTCACAGCTTCTTATAATACACATGCTTTTTTTCTCTTTTGCTCTATATCTGATATATCATAAATGATAACCATATTACCTTTTATCTACTCCCAAATTCAGTTAAATCCATCCTGGGGAGGCAGGATGCAATGGATTTCCTGAATTCACGGAAGACTCCCTTTGCAACTTTCTAGTCCTTCTTCTGCAACGGTCTTGGGTTACACTTTAGTCCCGCGGTAACAAAGACGCCCACAACGCTCTCCACCCAAACTCTTCCCCTCTAACCGAGGCTGAGTCCACGGACTCATCAACATCTTCTGTATCTGGGCTGATGGTTTCAAGACCTGTACCCAATCTCTCTCTCTCTCTCTCTTTTTTTTTAGAGAGAGTGAGAGAGCGTATGCAAGTGGGGCAAAGGGAGAGAGAAAGAAAATCTTCAGCAGGCTCCGTGCTCAGCGCAGAGTCCAACCTGGGGCTCGATCCCACAACCCTGGGATCATAACCTGAGCTGAAATGAAGAGTCGGACATTCAAGTGACTTGAGCCACCCAGGCGCTCCTGTACCCAGTCTCTTGATTGCAGTCTCACTCAGCCTCAGAAGGCACAAGAGAATAACCTCAGCATAATTAGCATTCTCCTTAGCTCAGGACCTTAGTGGACTTGTCACACCTCAGTTTGGTTAGCGTATAACTACACAAGCCCTTAATGCTTATCTTCAGATAACTCAATCTTCTGAGAATCCTAGGTGCCCCACCTGTGGCCAGAGAACCAGCAACTAACACTACCATGCTTCATTTACAATATTCTCTCTTCATCCTTCTTCTCATCACTAACTCTGACCACCAGAAAATGTGCTTACCTGCAGGAGGCCTTTCTTTGGTGCCTGAGGACTTCGATTCATTTTTGAAACTCAATTCAGCATAAGTGGCCTCTGAAGTCATATCGAGAAGAAATCTGCTCTTCAAAAAATCCTTTACATCTCTTCCTTAAAACATCTTAAAATAAAACCCAAACATGGTGGCAATTTGTCATACTTCCTATCAAGAACAGGGGCCCCATGTAGGCAAATAACTCTGAGAGGAATCTCATGAAAATTAGAAACCTCAGAGGCCAAATCTCTAGGATCAGCACGATGAGAATCATAGCATTTGAACGTACGTCAGCAAATGTAATAAGGAACTTCTCATAAATTTATAAATGTAATAAGGAAATGGAAAGTAGGAACTCAAAGCATAGATTTAAAAATATGTATAGGAAGGAAAGACACAGAGAAACTAAGCAGTTAGAGAACGCTTTTCTGAGACCTGTATTATCTGAGCTCACCAGCCAAGAATGAACTTCATGTATTTGTGTACATCTGTATGCAAACATAATTATTTATAGACCAATCTGGGCATAGATTCATTCATGCTGTATTCTCATCATGTGTGGCTGATCAGGCAACTTTTGGTGACCACATTCTAAGAGGATCATTGACAAAAAACTCACGTGTCAGCCTCCCCACTTTCAAGAGTGTATGTAGGAGGGAAGTCAAAGCTTACGTCATACATGTTCTGAAGCTGCTCCCCAGTGCTCTCTGCTTTTCCCTGTTCTTAACTGACTCCTTCATGGATCTCCATTCATTTTGCTAGAGTCGCTTCCAGAAGCTCCTGAAAGCAGCTCTCTTTGCTGGATGTTAGTGGAATAGGCCAGCCTGCACACCACCCTTCTCCATCCCTTTAATCCCTTACACCACCACAACAAAAAGACTCTACAGGCCAATGTGACTGTTTTTTAACAAGTTAAGATAATTTAATAGAGTCACAAATTAGGAGATAAAGTCAGTGACAAATGTGACTTTTTCCAAAGGACAAGAGGAAAGCATTCCAAAAACTGAATCCTTCAGGTAGAATCTTCCGAGATGTGCTCTTGAAAGCTCACTCCCTAGATTCAGCTCTCCCCAAAGGATCCTCCTTCTTTTAATCTCCTGTACCAAACTCCTCCATCTCCTGCATAACACACACACACACACACACACACACACACACACACACACACACACTTACTTCTATCTTTCCATATCAAGGTACATTGAAAACCATTCATTCACACTAATAACCTCTAATTCCAATCCAACGCTAAGGAGTTCATTCTAGTTTTCTCCCTTCCATATTTCTAACTCCCTTCTGTTACAGTAAGAAACCAGCTTCCATTGTCTTTTACTTACTTACTTACTTATTTATTTTGGTTATTTGAGTAATAAACACTTTTAGTCAATTTTCTATCTTTGCCATTCCCTCCTCTAAGATGCTCTTCTCTTCCTGACGGGGCTCTGACTTGCCAATCCAGGCCAACATTACTACCGGGGCCTTTAACCTGCTTGGGTGTTCTTGCACAGAGCCAGCCAATCCCCACGGACCTCATCCTCAACTTGCTCAGGTCTGACCCCACGCCGGGCCATCCTCCATAGGAAATCCCTCCTCACTCTGCCTAGACTCTGACTTCTGATGCCGGCTCCCTAACACCCACCTGGAACCCATCCTTACCCTACTCAGGTTCTAAAACCCGACACGAGATCACCCTGACGTGTGGAAGCTCTCCTCGCCCTCCCTGGGCTCTGAGTCCCCACACGGGGCTACGCTACCATGTGGACGGCTTCCTCATCCCGTTCGGCTTCTGAAACCCACACCGGGTCTGCCACTTTCCTGACCCGTGCCGGGTCCCCCACCTCCCAGCAAGGACCATCCTGCTTGAGTTCCCTGCATCTGGCCTCCCCACCACATAGATGTCTTCTTCACCTTTCAGGCCCTGGCACTCCAGACCAGGCTGCTTCTGACACCCTACACCAGGCCGTTGCCACATGTGGACACTCTCCTCGGGATGCAAAGGGTCTGATGCCCGAAACACTTTCCAATCCCTGCAGGGATGTTCTCCTCACTCTTTCGGGCTCCAGCACCACCATCAAGCCAACCCCCCTGCAAAGTCACCCTTCTCACCCGGCCTGAGCTCTGACAACCTGCACCAGACCACTGTTGCTCTCCCACCCCACCCTACAACAGACACCTACCTTGTTCTGCTCTACCTAATGTTTCATTTAGGACTGAATTGTTTCGTAAGGAAAAGGAAAGGGTTCTGAAAAGAGGTAAGAGAGGGGAAGAGCTAATTCTTGCAAATTTTCTAGCAAATTACTAGACTCAACAAGTACTTGCACACTTGCCCGTGTGCGTGCCTACACCCTCCTCCCGAGAATAATCACTGATGATCAGAGCCTCAACAACGTAAGTTTGTAAAGATAAATAAATAAATAAATAAATAAATAAATAAATAAATAAATAAGTTCCCAAAGGTATCTCTGTTTCCCTGGGGTAAATCACATTATAACTGGATTATACTATATCACAAATAATCCCAAAACCTGAATGGCTTACAATGACATTTATGTCTCACTCACATCGCGGGTAGGCTTATGGTCTGCATAAGGTTGACTGTAACTGTGCTTGGCTCTTCTCTTAGTATTTTCTCATTCTGGAACCTAGGATCATAGAGCAGCTCTTTATAAGTTGAAACATACAGTAACACTCAAATCCTCTATTCAGCTAAGGGACACATTACATCCACTATGATTCCTTTGGCCAGTGGAAGTCACCTGGCCTTGATATGAAGAGGAAAATACACTCTACCTATGGGGAGACATGTCAAGGGCAGCAAAATTCCCACAGACTAAGTGGCTTAAATAACAATCTATTTCTCACAGTTCTGGAGGCTGGGAAGTCTAAGATCAAGGTGCCAGCAGATCAGATATCCGGTGAGGATCCCCCTTCCTAGTTCATAGATGGCCATCTTCTCACTATGTCCTCCCATGGCAGAAGAGGTGAGGGAGCTCCTTAGGGTCTCTTTTATAAAGACACGAATACCATTCATGAGAGTTCTACCCTCATGACCTTATCGCCTCCAAAATGCCCCATCTCCTAATACCATCACATCACGAATTAGGATTCAACGTATGAATTTTGAGGGGGGCCACATTCAGGCTATAGCACTCTTTACTTTTTTTAATTTTTTTAATGTTTATTTTTGAGAGAGAAAGAGAGGAGCAGGGGAGGGGCAGAGAGACGGGTAGAGGATCTGTGCTGACAGCAGAGCCCACATAGGGCTTGAACTCATGGTTCATGAGCCATGACCTGAGCCAAAGTCAGACGTTTAACCAACTGAGCCACCCAGGTACCCCTAGCACACTTTAAATAATTTAGCCAAGGGATCTCTAGAGCAGTGATCTCCAAAATGGGGCACAATACCCCCGCTGGTATTAAAAAAGGATCCTCTAGGGGCGCCTGGGTGGCGCAGTCGGTTAAGCGTCCGACTTCAGCCAGGTCACGATCTCGCGGTCCGTGAGTTCGAGCCCCGCGTCAGGCTCTGGGCTGATGGCTCGGAGCCTGGAGCCTGTTTCCGATTCTGTGTCTCCCTCTCTCTCTGCCCCTCCCCCGCTCATGCTCTGTCTGTCTCTGTCCCAAAAATAAATAAACGTTGAAAAAAAAATTAAAAAAAAAAAAAAAAAAAAGGATCCTCTAGGGGCGCCTAGAGTCAGTTAAGTGTCCGACTTAGGCTCAGGTCATGATCTCGCAGTTTGTGAGTTCGAGCCCTGCATCAGGCTCTGTGCTGACAGCTCCAGAGCCCGGAGACTGCTTTGGATTCTGTGTCTCCTTCTCTCTCTCTGACCCTAACCTGTTTACACTCTGTCTCTTTCTTTCAAAAATAAAACAAAATCATTTAAAAAAAAAAAAAACTTTTAAAAGGATCCTCTAGGGCACAGAAATAACATACTAGAACATCTATTTTTAGACATTTAAAATGTTAAGTAAAATAAGCTTTAAAATGTTAAGTAAAATAAGCTTTATTACTATCATATGAGTTTAGTGTTGGTTGCATGTCATGTTGGTACAGGATCTATCATGAGGAAAGAGTGGAGGTTCCACAACTTTCTTTTTTTATTTTTTTTCTAATGTTTATTTATTTTTGAGAGAGAGAGAGAGAGAGAGAGCATGTGAGCAGGCAAGGAGCAGACAGGGAGACACAGAATCCGAAGCAGGCTCCTGGCTCTGAGCTGTCAGCACAGAGCCTGACACAGGGCTTGAACTCACGAACTGTGAGATCATGACCTGAGCCAAACAGACTGAGCCACCCAGGTGCCCCAAGGTTCCACAACTCTTAAGAAGTTGATGTTGTACCTATACTTGTTCATTCATTCTCTGCATGTTGCATCATATTATAGTTTAAATATCTGTATAGTTAAGAAGTTGGCTGACCTTTGTACCCAGTTCCTGGAAGGTAACTTCTAAATCCTGAGAATTTCCTGAGTAATATGAATGTCTTTGTTATTCATGATGAGCCCTGACACTTTATGGTAATGAAGTCAGTCTTTGTGAGCCCCTAGTTTGTGCTAACAAGATGACGCTAACAAGATAGGGACTGACCAAGTCAGAAAAAAGCCACGGGATTAGAGGGTTGAGGCTTTGAGCCATGAGATGCCAGTCCAGCCAGGGAAGAGACGGAGACTGAGCTCAGCCTCATGGCAAATGACACAACCAAGCATGCCTATGTAACAAATGCCGATAAAACTCTGAGCACCAAAGCTCAGGTGAGCTCCTCTGTCTGGCAATACTGTGTGTACTGTCACATATTAATGTGCCAGGAAGGTGACATATCCACAGGGACAATGAAAGCTTCACACCTGGGACCCTCCCAGATCTCACCCTATGCGTGTCTCCCTTTGGATAACTCTGATTTGTATCCTTTTGCTATAATAAAACTGTAAGTATAGCTGGCAGTCTTCTGAGTCCGGTGACTTATTCTAGCAAATTATCAAACCTGAGGGAGTCATGGGAATCCCCAAATTTGTAGGAGGTTGATAAGAACTAAGGGAAGCCCGAGAAACCCCCAAACTTGTGACTGGTGTCTGAAATGAGAGCAGTCTTACACAGGACTATGTCCTTAATCTGTGAAATCTGGCCTAACTCCAGGCAGTTGGTATCATAAATCATTACAAGACCACAATATGATTAGTTTCATAAAACAAGATATTAGAATATTTGTGATTTTTTTTTTTTAACAAGATGGGAAGTGACCATCTTGTTCACTTTGGCAAATGACTTAAAAGAATTGGGAAACTTACTTAATATTGCTATGCTTAAAAAAAAAAAAAAAGACGCGTTCCAATTTTGCTCACTTTTTCAGTGCTATGTAATAGCTTCCGGTGGTATGCTAATTAGCAGATATCAAGGCATATGAGCACACACGTACATGCGTACACACACACACACACACACACACACATACACACACAATTAACCTGTGCTTTCAAGGTAAAGGTGATGTTTCAACAGTGAGAAGACGACTACCTCAAAAAAGGAACTATGTTATGGAGAGAGCGGATGGAAAATTGATAATTAGAAAAAAATTAGTTCCACCATGTTGTGATGTTTTTCCTTTTGCCAAAAATTATATAAGGACATGGTTTAGACATCTTCCTTTTTGAAATCTTCAAAATCTGGTTTCAGTGGGTTTTGAACTCATTTATCAATGAATTTAAAATGAACACTCTCATTAGTCTGCAAGAACACCTGGATTAATAACAGGAAAAAAGATATTTACTAGCTGGTTTTAACAGAAAGACTTATAAAGAAAATTGAAAAACAAGAATCACAACTTGTTAAGTACAGCTAATAATACACATCCCTTTTGAGCCATGTATCGTTATGAGGTATGTTTCACAGTTGATAGTTACTAAAAGCAAGAGCTGAAATAAACAAACTTATAACTAATCAGATACTTCGCTCTCATAACAAGTAACACTAAATTTAAAATCATTTGAAAATATTATTTACTTTGCCTTTACCACATCCTTAACTTTCATTTTTATTATAATATACATAATAGACTTGCTCAGGAGAGCATCAGTTATCTGTATAACCAACCATCTTAGTAGTTTAACACAACAACCATTAATTCAGCTCAAATTCCTGATTTGGGCAAATTGGGCTGGGCTCAGCTGCATAGTTCTGGTTTGAGTCAAGTGTGGCCGATCTCAGCTCAGTCTATTCACATCTCAGCTCAGTCTATTCACGTATCTCTGGTCAGATACCAGATTGATAGGCACTTATCTAGGATGGCCCCGACTGAGACAGCTTATATCTGCTCTGTGTGGTCTCTCATCCTCCAGCCGACTAAGCAGGGTTCCAAGAGCAGCAAGAGAGCAGGTCCAGTGCACATAATCCCTGCTTGCCTCACATCACGTAGTCTTTGCTTGGCCAAAGCATTGCACCATCAAGCCCAGAACCAGTGCAAATGCTACAATACAAAAACTATAAGAAGGTGTGGACAAATTAGAGTCACTGCTACATTCAGTCTCGTTCAGAGAGGTAAATAAATCTGGATCACAAGATGCGGTACCAATTCTCCTTGGGATTTCTCCTGGTTTGATGCTCACATAAGTGCTCTGGTTGAGACAATGATAGTGATAGATCCTAAAACATAAACCATCCTTTGTTCCAAGACAGCAAAGAAAGAGACTCAGAAATACTCCTGACACATGGTACTAAGGACACTAATGATCAAAAGGGGTGTCAAAAAGAAGGCTGACTGCGAGACGCCTCATTTAAATACAAAGAAATATACCAAAAAGGCGTGGGATGTGATCAATGAATGCAGACTAGAGGTCCCTGTCTGAGGGGCCATCATAACCTGGAGCTGGGGAAGGACAACACACACGAAAAGCAGACAATTAATACACCAACCACTTTTTAAAAATGGAAGCCCACAAAGTATGGCAGGAAAACAAACACACATCAACAGTTTTACATGTGACTAGCAACTGATAGGCCCTCAAAGTGACATTTTAATTACAAGATCAGATAATCGATGACTGGAAAGCACTGATGTGCACTGAAAAGAACTAAGAAAGCCTGGACTGCCATATTTTTCTTCTTCTGACCCTACCTTTAAAAAGAGGGATAAGGGGCGCCTGGGTGGCTCAGTCGGTTAAGTGTCCGACTTCAACTCAGGTCACAATCTCGCGGTCCGTGAGTTCGAGCCCCGCGTCGGGCTCTGGGCTGATGGCTCAGAGCCTGGAGCCTGCTTCAGATTCTGTGTCTCCCTCTCTGCCCCTCCCCTGTTCACGTTCTGTCTCTCTCTGTCTCAAAAATAAATAAACGTTAAAAAAAATTTTTTTAATAAAAAATAAAAAAATAAATAAATAAAAAGAGGGATAAGTTAATATCAGTTTTGGGAAAAATAAACCTGTTGGTTTTCCATTGCAGGTTTATGATACTTCCATCGAAGCTACACAAAGTGTAACAATCAAGAGTCCTAAGGCTCCTAAATATGGAGGCTTATTTAAAATAATAAGGCTCCTATGAATTCATAGGACACCACAGCCATATAAAAGCAATCCTTGCACTGGTGCGAACCTATAAAGAAGTTCGTAGCACCAATCACTCTAAAGACCATCTTCATGCTTGCCTTTCCTGGCAAGGTTATTGCTTATTTAGTTATTTGTTGTTATGACTCAACCTGGGTTTCCTCTCCTTAAAAGCGACCAGTCCTGCTATTAGTCATCAGCAGTGAAAAAGAATGCCAATAATGGTTAAGGCATTTGAACTTACCACGCCCTGTGCTGCGATGAATATATTGCTTTTCTCATTTCAATATTCAAAATAATCCTGAAAAATATGCATTGTTACTCCCCATTTGACCAATGAGAAAACTGAGAGTTTGACAAGTTATTAAACTGGCCACGGAGCCAACAAAATTAGACTTTTAATTAATTTGAATCCAGGCCTAATTCCCAAATTTGTATTCTAAAAGGTTATCTTTCGGAGTGGCTTCAACATGGTGGAGGAGTAGGGGGCACCAAAGTTCTCTTGTCCCTCAAACAGCACAGAAACATCTCTAGGGGCCCACGGGGACAACTTGGTGGGCCATCGGCGCTCAATTGCAAACTGGGAGAGATACAACGGGTGGCGAAGGCACAGAGGGGAGAGATCCCCTTCTGTGGAGAGAGAAAAGGAAGAGAAAGAGAGGCTGTAGAAGTGTAGGATTGTATGTGGACAAGAGAAACACTACGGACTGGAGAATGGAAAAAATGGAGAAAGCACCAATTTCTAACACGATCCAGGATTGTGGGTCTTTCTCCCGACTGGGGCGGGCTGCCCTGCACTGGCACCTCGCAGGGAGGAGAGCCAGCCCTGGGCTGGGTCGTGTGCTCAAAGGCACAGTCAGAGAGCAGTCCCCTCCCTTGAGTGCGGAAGAAGGTACATAGCCACTCTAAGGGCGCAAAACCCCGCAGCACCCACCAGTCGGAGGCCTTTTGTCAGCTGGCTGGACAGAGTGGCTCCGGCTCTACCCCAGAACCCCGGGCACACAGAGCAGGATCCTTTAAGACATCGGGGTTTGAATCCCAGCTGACCGCCAGAGAGGCACGGGAGACTTAGAGCAGGACAAACCTGTCCCACTCACTCCCATGCAGAACTGTGAGGATGGCCTGAACAGAGTGGTCTGGGACACCCGGTCCATGGAGGAGAGACTGGGGTGTCGCCATTTTTCTCCCTATCACCAACAAGGTGGGGCTTCAGGGAACAGGACAATGGGCCCACGGTGGAGGCAGGACCTGCCTACACCAAACCACACCCCTCCCTGCCTGGTAACTGCGTATCTAGGAGCCAGACTGACACTGACCAAACCAGACAGCCCCTCCTCCAGACCACTGGCTCCAAGGCACCATCAGACATCAGTCCAACGATTTTGCATTTTCTGATTTGATTCTTGGTCTATATCTATCTATATACCTATATATATTAATACATATTGTATATTTATACATAATAAAAATATGTAATAATATATATTATATATAACATATATATATTATTATATATATGTTTTTTTCTTCCTTTTCTTCCTCTTATTTCTTCCCTTCTCTATTCTGGTTGTTGGTTTGTTTAAGCAGACATTTTTAATCTATTCTTTTTACACCTCTTCTGTATCTCCTTTATTTTTTTTCCTCTCTCTCTCTCTCTCTCTCTCTCTCTCTGTATTAAGCTATATAGTTTCTCTGATTCTCTGCCTGGTCTTTTTTTTTCTTTTCTTCTTCCCCGCCTCTGTCATTTCTCTTTGTATGGGATAAGGCTTCTTCCAGCACCGTTGCCTTTTAAAATTTTTTCTAGGGTTACTTCAATGAACAAATCAAAGCATACCTGGTGGAGGGTCCCAACCACCACTACAAGTTGGGAGATAAAGCAACCAAAGTCACAACAATGGACAACGCACAGCACACTCTGAAAACACCTCCTGAAGAGCCAGGCCCTATACAGTGTATGATCTCTTTTTAATATATCAGTGCTCACAGCTGCAGGACACATAACAAGCTATTAAAACATGTAAAAGATGGAAAACTAGCCAAAATGATGAAATGGAAGAATTCTCCTCAAGAGAAATTCCAGGAAGAAATGACAGCTAGAGAACTACTTAAAACAAATATAAACAATATAATTGAGCAAGAATTTACAAAAATGGTCATAAGATTCATCACTGGGCTTGAATAAAGCATAGAAGACAGAAGAGAATCTATTGCTGCAGAGATCAAGGAACTAAGAAATAATCATGACAAATTAAGAAATGGTGTAAATGATGTACAAAATAAACTAGATGCAGTGACAGCAAGGATGGAGAAGCAGAAGGGAGACTAAGTGAAATAGAAGATAAAATTAAGGAAAATTATGAAGCCAAGAAAAAGACAGATAAGAAAAAACTAGATCACAAGGAGAGAATTAGAGAACTAAGTGACTGAATGAAACATAATAATATCCATACACAGGAGTTCAAGAAGGAGAGACAGAAAGGGGCAGAAGGTTTACTTGAACAAATTATAGCTGAGAACTTCCCTAATTTAGGGAAGGAAGTAGACATCCAGGAGGCTCAGAGAACTCCCTTAAGATTTAACAAGAATAGGTTTTCTCCACAGCATATCACAGTGAAACTAGCAAAATTCAAAGATAGAGAATTCTGAAAGCAGCTACGGACAAACCAGCCTTAACCTACAAGGGTAGACACATATGGGTAGTAGCAGACCTGTCCACTGAAACTTGGCAGGTCAGAAGGGAGTGGCAGGAAATATTCAATGTGCTGAATAGGAAAAATATGCAGCCAAGAATCCTTTATCCTGCAAGGTTAACTGCAAGGTTATCCTGTCATTCAGAATAGAAGGAGAGATAAAGGCTTTCCCAAACAAATAAAAACTGGAGTTCATGACCACTAAACCAGCCCTGAAAGTGATCCTAAAGGGGACTCTGTGAATGGAATGCTGCCAAGACTACAAAGGACCAGAGACATCACCACAAGCATGAAATTTACAGATAACACAATGACACTAAATCGATATCCTTCAATAATAACTCTGAATGTAAATGGACTAAATGCCCCAGTCAAAAGACATAGGGTATCAGAATGGATTAAAAAAAAAAAAAAAAAAAAGATCCATCTATATGTTGTGTACAAGAGATTCACTTTAGACCTGAGGACACCTTCAGATTGAAAGTAAGGGGACAGAGAACAATCTTGCATGCTACTGGAAATTAAAAGAAAGCTGGAGTAGCCATACTTATATCAGACAAACTAGACTTTAAACTAAAGGTTGTAACAAGAGATGAAGAAGGGCATTATATCGTAATCACAGGGTCTATCCATCAAGAAGAGCTAACAATTGTAAATGTTTATGCCCCCAACTGGAGATAACCCAAATATATAATTCAGTTAATCACAAATATAAGCAATCTTATCGATAAGAATACGGTAACTACAGGGGGCTTTAAAACTCCACTTACAACAATGGACAGATCATGTAGGCAAAAATCAATAAAGAAACAATGACCTTGAGTGATACACTGGACCAGATGGACTTGACAGATATATTCAGAACTTTTCATCCAAAAGTAGCAGAATACACATTCTTCTCAAGTGCACATGGACCATTCTCCAAGATAGATCACATACTGGGTCACAAAACAGCCTTCAATAAATACAAAAGAATTCAGATCATACCATGCATATTTTCAGATCATAACACTGTGAAACGAAATCAACCACAAGAAAAAATTTGGAAAGCCTCCAAATGCACGGATGTTAAAGAACATCGTACTAAAGAATGAATGGGTCATCCAGGCAATTAAAGAAGAAATTTAAAAATATATGGAAGCAAATGAAAACATGACAATCCAAACTTTCAAATGCAGCAAAGGCAGTCATAAGAGGAAAATACATTGCAATCCAGGTCTACCTCAAGACACACACAAAAAAACCCCAAATACAAAACCTAATCTCACACCTAAAGGAGCTAGAAGCAGAAAGCAAAGAAACCCCAAAGCCAGCAGAAGAAGAGAAATAATAAGATTAGAGCAGAAATAAATAATGTAGAATATAAAAAACGGCAGAACAGATCAATGGATCCCAGAGCTGGTTTTTTGAAAGAATAAACAAAACTGATAAACCCCTGGCCAGACTTCTCAAAAAGAGAAGGGAGAGAACCCAAAAAAGATAAAATCACAAATGAAAGAGGAGAGATCACAACCAACACCACAGAAATACAAACAATTATTAGAGAATACTGTGAAAAATGATATGTCAACACACTGGACAACCTGTAAGAAATGAACAAATTCCTAGATACCCACATACTACCAAAACTCAAATGGGAAGAAATAGAAAATTTGAACAGGCCCATAACCAGCAAAGAAAATTGAATCAGTTATCAGAAATCTCCCAACAAATGAGTCCTGGACCAGACGGCTTCCTAAGGGAATTCTACCAGACATTTAAAGCAGAGTTAATACCTATCCTTCTCAAGCCATTCCAAAAAACAGAAATAGAAGGAAAGCTTCTGGACTCATTCTATGAAACCAGCATTACCTTGATTCCCAAACCAATGAGAGAACCCACTAAAAAGGAGAATTACAGGCCAATATTCCTGATGAACATGGAACCAAAAATTCTCAACAAGATACTAGCAAATCTAATTCAACAGTATATTAAAAGAATTATTCACCATGATCAGGTGGAATTCATTCTTGGGCTGCAGGGCTGGTTCAACACTTTCAATCAATACATCACATTAGTAGAAAAAAGGATAAGAACCATATGATCCTGTCAATAGATGCAGAGAAAGCATTTGACAAAACGCATCCTTTCTTAATAAAAACCCTCAAGAAAGTCAGGATAGAAGGAACATACCTTAACATCAGAAAAGCCATATACAAAAAGCCCGCCGCTAATATCATCCTCAATGGGGAAAAACTGAGAGCTTTCCCCCTAAGATCAGGAACACGACAGGGATGTCCACTCTCACCATTGTTGTTTAACATAGTGTTGGAAGTCCTAGCCTCAACAATCAGAAAACAAAATGGCATCCAAATTGGCAAAAAAGAAGTCAAACTTTCACTTTTTACAGATGGCATGACACTTTACATGGAAAACCCAAAAGACTCCACCAAAAAACTGCTGGAACTGATACATGAATTCAGCAAAGTCACAGGATACAAAATCAATGTACAGAAATCAGTTGCATTTCTATACACCAATAACGAAGCAACAGAAAGAGAAATCAAGAAGTTGGTCCCATTTACAATTGCACCAGAACCATAAAATACCTAGGAATAAACCTAACCAAAGATGTAAAAGATCTGTATGCTGAAAACTATAGAAAAGTTACGAAAGAAATTGAGGAAGACACACAGAAATGGAAAAACATTCCATGCTCATGGATTGGAAGAACAAATATTGTTAAAATGTCAATACTACCCAAAGCAATCTACACATTCAGTGCAATCCCAATCAAAATTGCCCCAGCATTCTTCTCAGAGCTAGAACAAACAATCCTAAAATTTGTATGGAACCACAAAAGACCCTGAATAGCCAAAGTAATGTTGAAAAAGAAAACCAAAGCAGGAGGCATCAAAATCCCGGACTTTAGTCTCTACTACAAAGCTACAATCATCAAGACGGTATGGTATTGGCACAAAAACAGACATAGACCAATGGAATAGAATAGAGAACCCAGAATTGTACCCACGAATGTAAGGCCAACTCATCTTTGACAGAGCAGGAAAGAGTATCCAACAGAAAAAAGACAGTCTCTTTAGCAAATGGTGCTGGGAGAACTGGACAGCAACATGCAAAAGAATGAAACTGGACCATTTTCTTACACCATACACAAAAATGAACTCAAAATGGATAAAAGACCTAAATGTGAGACAGGAAACCATCAAAACTCTAGAGGAGAAAACAGGCAACAACCTCTTTGACCTCAGCCACAGCAACTTCTTACTCCACACATCTCTGAAGGCAAAGGAAAAAAAAAGCAAAAATAAATTATTGGGACCTCATCAAGATAAAAATCTTCTGCACTGCAAAGGAAACAATCAACAAAACTAAAGAGCAACTAAAGGAATGAGAGAAGATATTTGCAAATTGCATATCAGATAAAGGGTTAGTATTCAAAATCTATACAGAACTTACCAAACTCAACACCCGAAAAACAAGTAATCCAGTGAAGAAATGGGCAGAAGACATGAATAGACACTTATCCAAAGGAGATATCCAGATGACAAATAGACACATGAAAAGACGCTCAACATCACTCACCATCAGGGCAATATAAGTCAAAACCACATTAAGATATCACCTGACACCCGTCAGAGCAGCTAAAATTAACAGCTCAGGAAACAACAGATGCTGGCGAGGATGTGGAGAAAAGGGAACCCTCTTGCACTGTTGGTGGGAATGCAAACTGGTGCAGCCAGAAAAGTGTGGAGGCTCTGCAAAAAATTAAAAATAGAACTACCCTACGACCCAGCAATAGCACTACTAGGAAATTATCCAAAGGATACAGGAGTGCTGATTCATAGGGGCACATGTACCCCAATGTTTACAGCAGTGCTATCAACGATAGCCAAATTATGGAAAGAGCCCAAATGTCCATCAACTGATGAATGGATAATGAAAATGTGGTTTATATATATAATGGAATACTACTTGGCAATGAGAAAAAATGAAATCTTGCCATTTGCAACAACGCGGATGGAACTCGAGGGCATTATGCTAAGTGAAATAAGTTAGAAAAAGACAGATATCATATGTTTTCACTCATACGTGGAATTTGAGACTTAACAGAGGACCATGAGGGAAGGTAAAGGGAAAAAAATAGTTTCAAACAGAGAGGGAGGCAAACAAACCATAAGAGACTCTTAAATACAGAGAACAAACTGAGGGCTGATGGGGGGGGAGGTGCGGGGGAGAGGGGAAAATGGGTGATGGGCATTGAGGAGGGCACTTGTTGGGATGAGCACTGGGTGTTGTATGTAAGCAAGGAATCATGGGAATCTACTCCCAAAGTCAAGAGCACACTGTATACACTGTATGTTAGCTAACTTGACAAGAAATTATATTTTAAAAAATAAATACATATATAAAAATAAATTGCTACTTCTTGCAAATACATATGTACATACATATGTACATACATACATACATACATAAAAGGTTATCTTTCAAAGAGTGAGCTACTGAAGCAGATATTGGATAACTATCTTTCAAAGATGTTATGGATGTTTTCTATAAAACTGTCATTAAATCTCTTTCGAATCAAAAATTTTGATTCCTTGGAACCTATAAAAATATTAAGGATTTGGATTCTAAAAAGATGGAGTTTATGTGGTGGCTGGTGAGAAATGGAAAAAATGTGTGTCTCCAGTCCCCCTATTGCTGAATACTATTTTTGCAGAAGTCCCATGCAACTAAATATAGGTTGTGGCAACCTGCCAATGACTCAAAGATACTCCTCCTGCCAAGAAAATATCTCAGAATCAGCCCCTTAGAGTTTCCCCCTGAATAATTCCAGTCTGACCTTCAACCACCAAATGTGAAGCATACTCTTGGAAAAAAGCAGCTAACTTGGGGCACCTGGGTGGCTCAGTGGGTTAAGCGTCCGACTCTTGATTTCAGCTCAGGTCACGATCTCACCGTTCATAGGATGGAGCCCCACGTCGAGCTCCTTGCTGACAGTGTGGAACCTGCTTGGGATCCTCTCTCTGTCCCTCCCCTGATCACACTCTCTCTCCTTCTCTCTCTCAAAAATAAATAAACTTTAAAAAAAATTTTTTAACCAGCTAACTTGCCAGTAAGTCGCTTATCTTACAGATTGAATTTACTGTGTACTTGTTTCTCACTAAATTTAAGGACTGTTAAAGACATCTCAAAACAATATCTGTACTTTTTTCTACATCATATTTCCATAGCAAATAATGATGAAATAACAACCTTGGAGCGCCTGGGTGGCTCAGTCGGTTAAGCATCCGACTTTGGCTCAGGTCATGATCTCACAGTCTGGGGGTTCAAGTCCCATATCAGGCTCTGTGCTGACAGCTCAGAGCCTGGAGCCTGCTTCAGATTCTGTATCTCCCTCTCTCTCTGTCCCTCCCCTGCTTGTGCACATGCGAGCACTCGCTCTCTCTCTCTCTCTCTCTCTCTCTCTCACAAAAATAAATACATAAACAGCAAAGACACATCTGATTAACATCACCAAGCTATGTCTAAGCTCCTGAGCATAGATTAATGTAATAAGTCACCTTTATTTGTACTTTTCTTCAGGTTTTATTGAGATAAAAATGGACATATAACTTTGTGTAAGTTTAAGGTGTACAATGTGATAATTTGATATATGGATATATTGTGAAATTATTACAACAGAGTTAGTAAATACCTCCATAACTTCATATAATTGCCCTTTCTTTTTTTGTAGTGAAAACATTTAAAATCCATTCTCTTAGCAAATTTCAATTATATAACACAGTATTTGACAATATTAGACTATACTCACAATGCTATACAGTAGATCTCCAGAACTTGTTAATCTTAGAGCTGGCAGTGTGCACCCTGTGACCAACATCTCTCTATTTCCCTTGGCTCCCGGCCCTGGCAACCATGATTCACTCTATGAGTTCAGTTTCTTTAGATTCCACATATAAATGAGATCATACAGTATCTGTCATTTTTTCCAGCTTTGTGGAGATACTATTGAAATATAAAAAATGTAAGTTTAAGATGTATACGGTAATGATTTGATACACATATATATTGGAAAATGAATACTACCATAGGGTTAGTTAACACATCCATCCCTTCACGTGACTGGTCTACACTCTTAACAACTGCCAGGTATATAACACAATAATGTTATCTGACACACAAGCTAAGGCAACAAAAGCAAAAATAAACAAGTGGGGCTGCAGCAAACTAAAAAGCTTCGACACAGCAAAGCACAGACCACCCATCAGTAATACCTCTCTCCGGGCTTTAGATCAAAAAAGAAAAACCAGTAGTTAAGAACAAGAGGAATCTGGAATATCTTGTTCCATCAGATATAAAGGAACTGAATAATTATTTTTCACATCACCAAAACGGGTGACCCGTTGAGATTCCCAGCCTCGGTCCCCCCACAAAGATCAACAGCTATCCATGAACAAAAACTGCTCTAGGAGAGCTGTGAAGTCTACTTCAGAAACTTTAGCAACACGGTGGAACAAAAAACCTGAGAATAACCACACAGGAAGAGAACAAACAGCTTCATTTTGCCTGCACTTTCCCACCCTCCCACCCCGGACCACCCAAGGCAACACTGCTCAGCACCAAGAGGGTTCTTCCCAGCTGGAAAGAGTTCTCCTTACCAGGAAAGGGAAAATGGGGTGAATGATCAGCCTCCCTAGCCTTTCAGAGCGCTTCAAGAAGGTCTCACTTCAGTTTCAACCCACCCAGACTGGCAGAGCCGAGTTGCATAGCATCAGCTAGGAACAAGGAAGAAAAGCAGAAACTACCAACAGCAGCCACACATGGTCACAGGTCACATTTCACAGCTCGGCGACATGATCCGCAGAAAACCCAGATTGTGCCACTGCAAAAACTAACGACCGCGGCAGACTCCCTGTAGATTTCACCAGCGTTTGCCTCACAGATACTCACATTTGCTGACACCAGACATCCGAGTCCCTCCCCGTTCCAACACCTCTCCGTGCACACCACCCCCACCCCCCACCAGAGCCCCTGAACCACACCAGCAGTCAACCATGGCCTCTGCAGCTGTTCCAATACAAGATGCTAGCATGGACCCCAGAGGATTACCCCAAACGTCATGTGTGCACTGAAGTGTAGCTTCTCCAGCTATACACTTGCACGTGGCCAGCCTGATGCCTATCACTGGCCACCACTACCGTGCACACACCCAGAGGGGGAGACCATGCAACTAGAGGAGAATGCACCAACGGCCCAGGCTGTTGCCGGTGAGCCCAAAGCTGGCTTCCACCCTTGCGGCCTGCCCTGGTCCCCACTACTCTATGTGGCTGCAACTGGTCCTCGCTGCTTAACTGGCTCTCGCAGCTGGTCCCCACAGCCAAGTGTGTGCATACCACAAGCCCCAGCCACCACCACTGCCTGCCCTGGCCCAAACTGCTGGGGTCTCCAAAACAAGTGTCAAAAACGAGTGTCAATGCCGTGGACCCCAACGGTCTGAGCCAAAGACACATCATGCCCCACCCCATCTATGGCACAACTACACATCCCAGCAGTTGGCACCCTGCACCACTAGAACTGGGGTCACAGCATGCTCTAGCATATGCCCACCCACAGACAAATGCCTTCCCTTAGGGAAGTTAGGCCATAGGTCTAGAAGAGGGGCTGTTTCTTCAAATATTCAGACAACTATACTAGGCTACAAGGATAATGAAGAATCAGGGAAATATGCAGGGAAGTACAGTAAACCTCTAGTAACTAGCCCCAAAGAAATGGCGATCTAGGAATTACCTGACAAAGAATTCAAAATAATTGTTCTAAAGATGCTCAGAGAGCTGTAAGAGAACTGAGAGAAACAATTTCATATAAGAAAAACAATACAAGAAAAAAGAAGTCCAACAGAGATCATAAGAAAAAATCAGAAATTTTGTAGCTGAAGAATTATCACTGAAGACATTCAACAGAAAGCTTCAACAGCAGCCTTAACCAAGTAGAACAAAGAATTTTGATCTAGAAGATAGATCAAATGAAATCTAGAGAGCAAAAAGAAAAAAGATGAAAAGAGAGGAATAAAGTCTACAAGACTTATCGGAAACCATTAAAACAAACACACATCATTGGAGTCCCAGGATACAAAAACCTCTTTAAAGAAATAATGCTCTTTAAAGAAATAATGGCTCTTTAAAGAAATAAAGAAAGCTCTTTAAAGAAATAATGGCTAGGGGTGCCTGGGTGGCTCGGTCGGTTGAGTGACCGACTTAGGCTCAGGTCATGATCTCATGGTTTGTGAGTTCAAGCCCCGCATCAGGCTCTGTGCTGACGGCTCAGAGCCTGGAGCCTGCTTCTGATTCTGTGTCTCCCTCTCTCTCTGCCCCCCCCCCCCACTCATGCTCTGTCTCTCTCTCTGTCTCAGAAATAAACATAAAAAAAAAAAAAAAAAAAAAGAAAAGAAATAATGGCTAAACATATCCCAAACCTAGAGAGAGATTTGGACATTCAAATTCACGAAGGAAGACATCACCACAAAAATGCAATTCAAAATGATCTTCTGCAAAGAAGAACAAAGGTAGAGGTATCACAATTCCAGATTTCAAGATGTACTACAAAGCTGTAGTCATCAAAACAGTAGGGTACTGGGGCGCCTGGGTGGCGCAGTCGGTTAAGCGCCCGACTTCAGCCAGGTCACGATCTCGCGGTCCGTGAGTTCGAGCCCCGCGTCGGGCTCTGGGCTGATGGCTCAGAGCCTGGAGCCTGTTTCCGATTCTGTGTCTCCCTCTCTCTCTGCCCCTCCCCCGTTCATGCTCTGTCTCTCTCTGTCCCAAAAATAAATAAACGTTGAAAAAAAAAAAAAAAAAAAAAACAGTAGGGTACTGGGGTGCCTGGATGGCTCAGTCAGTTAAGCGTCTGACTTTGGCTCAGGTCATGATCTCACGGTTCAAGAGTTCGAGCTCCACATCCAGCTCTGTGCTGACAGCTCAGAACCTGGAGCCTGTTTTGGATTTTGTGTCTCCCTCCCTCTCTGCCCCTCCCCTGCTCATGCTCTGTCTCTCTCTCTCTCTCTCTCTCTCTCAAAAAAAGTAAATAATAAACATCTTAAAAATTAAAAAAAAAAAGCACAGAGAAGAAATATGCAGTCTTCTCTGTGGCACTTAAAAAAAAAAGAAAGAAAGAAAGAAACAGTACAGTACTGGCACAAAAACAGACACGTAGATCAATGAAATGGAATAGAGCGCCCAGAAATAAACTCAAACTTATATGGTCCATTACTTTATGACAAAGAAAGCCATGGATATACAGTGGGTAAAAGACCATCTCTTCAACAAATGGTGCTAGGAAAACTGGACAACTGCATGTAAAAGAATGAAACTGGACCACTCTTACACCATACACAAAAATAAACTCAGGTTAAAAACCTAAGTGTGGGGGTGCAGGGGGCTCAGTTGGGTGAGTGTCAAGCTCTTGATGTCCACTCGGGTCATGACCCCAGGGCCCTGGGATTGAGCACCCATGTCAGGCTCTGTGCTGAGCAGGGAGCCTGTTTGAGATTCTCTCTCTTTCTCCCTCTGCCCCTCTCCCCGGTTTGTGCTTTCTCTCTTTACAAGTAAAAATAAAAGGGGGGCACCTGGGTGGCTCAGTTGGTTAAGCATCTGACTGTGGCTCAGGTCATGATCTCACGATTCGTGAGTTCGAGCCCCACATGGGGCTCTGTGCTGACAGCTCAGAGCCTGGAGCCTGCTTTGGATTCTGTCTCCCTCTCTCTCTGCCCTTCCCCCACTTGTGCTCTCGCTCTTGCTCCTCTCTCTCTCTCTCTCAAAAATAACCAACCAGTAAAAAAAAAAAGAAAGGTGTACCCAGAAGGTTCAGTCAGTTAAGCATCTGACTTTGGCTCAGGTCATGATCTCATGGTTCATGGGTTCGAGCCCCACGTCAGGCTCTGTGCTGATAGCTCAGAGCCTGGAACCTGCTTTGGATTCTGTGCCTCCCTCTCTCTCTGCCCCTCCCCTGCTCGCTCTCTGTCTCTGTCTGTCTCTCAAAAATAAACATTTTTTTAAAATTTTTAAAAAGTAAAAATAAAAAATAAATAGGGATGCCTGGGTGGCTCAGTTGGTTAAGCATCTGACTTCAGATCATGATCTCATGGTTTGTGGGTTCAAGCCCTGCATCGGGCTCTGTGCTGACAGCTCAGAGCCTGGAGCCTGCTTCAGATTCTGTGTCTTCCTCTCTCTCTGTTTCTCTCCTACTCTCTCTCTCGCTCTCTCTCAAAAATAAATAAACATTAAAAAAATTGTTTTAATTTAAATAAATAAAAACCTAAATATGAGACAGGAAACCATAAAATTCCCCACAAAAAAAAACATAGGCAATAATTTCTACATCGGTTATAGAAACGGTTTTCAAGATATGTCTCCTGAGGCAAGGAAAACAAAAGCAAAAATAAACTATTGGGACCACACCAAAATAAAAAACTTCTGCACAATGAAGGAAACAAATCAACAAAATGAAAAGGTCACCTACTGACCAGGAGAAGAAATCTGCAAATGATATATTCAATAAGGGGTTAAAATCCAAAATATATAAAGAACTACAACTCAATACCCCCCCCAAAAAAATCCTATTAAAAATGGGCAGAGGACCTGAATATTTTCTAAAGAAGACATATGTATGTTTTCACCAGAGAAATGCAAATCAATACCACAATGAAATATCACCTCATACCTGTCAGAATGGCTAGAATCAAAAAGACAAGAAATAACATGGGGAGAAAAAGGAAGCCTCATGCACCATTGGTGGGAATGCAAATTGGTACAGCAACTGTGGAAAACAGTATGGAGGCTGCTCAAAAAAATTAAAATTAGAAATAGTGTATAATCCAGTAATTCCACCACTGGAAAAACAAGAACACTAATTCACCCCTTAAGAGGCACCCCTTATGTTTATTGCAGCAGTGTTTACAGTAGCCAAGAAATGGAAGCAACCCAAGTGTCTACCAATAGATAAATGGATAAAGAAGATGTGGGGTGTGTGTGTGTGTGTGTGTGTGTGTGTGTGTATAATGGAATATCCCACAGCTGTAAGGAAGAAAGAGATCTTGCTATTTGTAATATGGATAGCCCTAGAGCATATAATGCAAAGTGAAGTAAGTCAAACAGACAAAGGCAAATACCATATGATTTTATTCGCATGTGGAATTTAAGAAAAACAAACAAACAAAGAGACAAAAAATAAAAAATAAAAAGACTCAAATACAGAGAATAAATTGGTGGTAGCCAGAGGGGAGGTCGGTGGGGGGATAAGCAAAATAGATAAAGGGGATTAAAAAGTATGAACTTCCAGCTACAAAAAAAAAAATAAGTCACAGAGATGAAAAGTACAACACAAGGAATACAGTCAATAACATTATAATAACGTGGTTTGGAGACACATGGTGACTATACTTCTCATGCACTGAGTAATATGTACAACTATTGCATCATTACGAGGTATACCTGAAACTAATAAAACACTGTGTGTTAATACTTCAATTAATAAAATAAATTATCTTCTCCAGGACACATTATGGTAAAACTGTCTAAAATCAAAAACAAAGAGAGGATTTAAAAAGCAGCAAGAGAAAAAATATCTCTCTCACACAAAGCCATAAGCAGATTTGCCAGTAGAATCCTTGCAAGCCAGGAGAGAATGGGGTGATATATTCGTGTTCAAAGTGCTGAAAGAAAGAAACAGTCAACCAAGAATATTTTACCCACCAAAATTATCATTCAGAAATGAAGGTGAGGGGCACCTGGGTGGCTCAGTCAGTTGAGTGTCTGACTCTTGATTTTGGCTCAGGTCATGACCCCAGGGTCATGGGATCAAGCCCTGCATCAGGATCCATGCTCAGCTTGGGATTCTCTCTCTCTCTCTCTCTCTCTCTCTCTGTCTCTCTCCCCCTCTTCCTCTCTCTCTCTCTCTCTCTCTCCCTCTCTCTACCCCTCTTCCTCTCTCTCTCTCTCTCTCTTTCCCTCTGCCCCACTCACACACTCTCCCTCTCTCTAAAATAAATTTTTTTTAAAAGTTTAAAAATGAAGGTGAGAGAAAGACTTTCCCTAAGAAACATAAGTTGAGGGTGCTCATCACTACTAGACTTGCTTTATAATAAATGCTGAAAGGAATTCTTCAAGCTAAAATGAAAAATTGCAAGTTAGTAATATGAAAGTATTCAACACACTGGTAAAGATAAGCCTATAGCTATATTCACTTAATTCTAGCATAAAGGTTAAACACAAAGGCATTAAAAACAGCTATAGCTAGAATAATTAAATAGATATACAATATAACAAGAGGTAAATAGTGACATCAAAAACATAAACGGGGGAATAAAAGGGTAGAGTTTTTGTATGCAAAGTTAAATTGTTATCAGCATAAAAGACTATTTCATATATGTGTATACACACACATACATACATATATATGGTGCTTTATGGAAGTTTCCGAGCCTACAGTAGAGTCAAAAACATTAAGAGAGGGGCATCAAAGCATACCACTACAGAAAATCATCAATTCACAAAAGAAGGCAGCAAGAGAAGAAGAAAGGAACAAGGGAACTACAAAACAAAAAAACAATTTTAAAAATGGCATTAGTAAATCCTTACCTGTCAATTACTCTAAATGTAAATGGATTGAATTCCCCAATGAGAAGATATAAAGTGACTAGATGGATAAAAAAAACCAAGACTCAACTATATATAACCTATAAGACACCCACTTCTGCTTGAACGATACACGTAAGTGAAGAGTGAACGGATGGGATAAGATATTCCACACAAGTAGAAACCAAAAGAGAATGGGATGGCGATCCATATACCACAAAACAGACTTGAAGCCAAAAATGGTAACAAAAAAATAAAGTCATTAAATAATGTCAAGAGGATATAACAACCCCAAATATATATGCACCCAACAGCAGAGCACCTAAATATATTAAGTAAATACTAACAGATTTGAAGGGAGAAATAGATGGTACAGTAATAGCAAGAGACTTCAGTATACCACTTTCAACAACGGATGGATCACCCAGATAGAAAAATCAACAAGAAAATGTTGGACTGCAGCCACTCTTCAGACTAAGGGACCTAACAGACATATACAGAACGTTCCATCCAACACCAGTAGAATACACATTCTTCTCAAGTGCAAACATAACATTCTCCAGAACAGATCGTATGTTAGATCAAAAAAAAGTCTTAGGAAATTTAAAAAGACTGAAATGTTCTCCAACCACAATAGTATGAAACTAGAAATCAGTAATAGAAGAAAACCTAGAAAATTCATAAATATATGAAAATTAACACATTCCTGAATAACCAATACATCAAAGCAGTCAAGCAGGAAATCAAAAAATATCTTGAAACAAAAGTAAAAACACAACATACCAAAACCTATGCAAGGCTACAAAAGTAATTCTAAAAGATAAGTTTCTGGCGGTACATTCTTACATTAAGAAAAAAGAAACATCTCAAATAAATAACCTCACTACACCTCAAGAAATTAGAAAAAGAAAAACACACTAAGCCCAGAGTTAGTGCAAAGAATGAAATAACAAGAGTCAAAATGAAAATAAATGAAACGGAGACCAGAAAAACAATAGAAAAGATCAACAAAACTCTGCTGGTGTTTTGAAAAGATAAAATTGCCTTGCCTTTAGCAAGACAGAGAGAAAAAGGAGACTCAAATAAGTACACTACAAAATGAAAGAGGAGACATTACAACTGGTACTACAGAAATACAAAGGATAGTAAGAGACTACTATAAACAATTATATGCCAAGAAACTGGATAACCTAGAAAACTGAAAACATTCCTAGAAACATACAGCCTACCAAGACTAAATCAGTAAATAACAGAAAATATGAACAGACCAATAACAAGTAAGGATTTTTAATCAGAAATCCAAAACCTGCCAACAAAGAAAAGTCCATAACCAGATGATTTTAAAGGAGAATTCGACCAAAAATTCAAGAGGGAAAAACACTCCCAAATTCATTTCATGAAAAAGAAATAAAGAAAACAATCCCATTCACAATAGCACCAAAAACAACAAAATTGGAATAAATTCAACCAAGAAGGTGAAATTTCTATACCCCAAACACTGCAACTTTGATGAAAAAAAAACTGAAAACAAAACATGAAAAGTCATCTTGTGTTCATGGATTGAAAGAGTTAGTATTGTTAAAATGTCCACATTTTTTTACAACACTCCCAAAAATTAACTCAAAATAGGTTAAAGATTTAAATTTAAGACCTGATATAGTAAACTTCTATAAGAAAACATAGGGAGGAAGTTCCCTGACATTAGTCTTGGCAATGATTTTTTAGATATGATACAAAGAGCACAAGCAACAAAACCAAAAATCAACGAGTGGAACTGTATCAAACTAAATGGCTTTTGCACAAGAGAAACATCGAAAAAAAATGAAGACAACCTATGGAATGGGGAAAAATATTCGCAAACCATATATGTGACAAGGAGTTCATACTCAAAATATTTAAGGAACTCCTACAACTCGGTAACAAAAAAACAATCCAATTAAAAATGGGCAGAGGAACTAAATAGACATTTTTCCAAAGAAGACAAAATGGCCAACAGCTCTTTTTTTCTTTCATTTACAAAAGGCTTATTTAGTCACAAGTGGTTGACTGTCTCAACGTGACTCAAGACCACAAAGATACTACTTCTACTTTACTCCCTTCTAAGCCCTAGGGCCCAGCCTGGCAGGAGTGATGCTTGGGGCCCATTCACAAGAAAGATGGTCAGCATCAGTAAACATCAGGGAAATGCAAATCAAAACCACAATCAAATATCACCTCACACCTTGTCATCAAGATGACAAGAGTTAACAAAAGTTGGCAAGGATGTGGAGAAAAGGGAACCCTTGTACACTGTTGATGGAAAGGCAAATTGGTACAGCACTACAGAAAACAGTATGGAGGTCTTTCAAACCATTAAAAACAAAACTACGATATGGTCCAGCAATTCCACTTCTAGATATACATCCAAAAGTAATGAAAATAGGATACTGGAGAGATGGAAGCACTCCAATGTTTCGTGCAACATTACTCAGAAAGATCAAGATATGGAAACACCCTGTGTCCATTTATGACGTGGTGTATATATGTGTGTGCATATGTACATATATGTACACACATACATAAAAAATCTTATTCAGCCATAAGAAAGAAGTAAAACCTGCCATTTGCAACCACATAGATGGACCTTGAGGGACAATGCCAAATGAGGTAAGTCAGACGGAGAAAGACAAATATATGTTATCATTTCTCTGTGAAATTGAAAAAACCCAAACTCACAGAAACAAAGAGTAGATTGGTGGTTACCAAGGGCTAGGGCGTAGGAGAGTTGGGGAGATGTGGTTTAAGGGTACAAACTTGCCACCAGTAAATAAGTCCTGGACATCTAATGCATGGCATAGTGATTATAGACAATACTGTATTATAACCTTCAAAGGGGTAAGAGACTAAATCTTAACTGTTCTCACCAGAAAAAAGAAATAATAATTCTGTGATGTAATAGAAGTGCTACCTAACACAATGGTAGTAACCATATTACAATATATAGATGTATCAAATCAATATGTGGCACATGCCTAAACTAATGTCATGTTACATATGTCAATTATATCTCGATAAAAATTTATATTTTAAAAAAGAAAAGAACTCCCATCATTATGTCCTTACACTTACCATTTTATTGCACATCCTGATAGCCAGAATTAGAATAGCCATTAAGCAGCAGTAGTAGTCCCATGTGCCAGGCCATACTGAGCACTTTAAAATGTTATTGTCACCGTCTCTCAAGGCAAGGGAAATGAAAGCAAAAATGAACTATTGGGACCTCATCAAGATAAAAAGCTTCTGCACTGCAAAGGAAACAATCAACAAAACTAAAAGGCAACCAACGGAATGGGAGAAGACATCTGCAAATGGCATATCGGATAAAGGGTTAGTATCCAAAATCTATAAAGAACTCACCAAACTTGACACCCAAAAAACAAGTACTCCAGTGAAGAAATGGGCAACAGACGTGAACAGACATTTTTCCAAAGAAGACATCCAGATGACCAACAGACACATGAAAAGATGCTCAACATCACACATCATCAAGGAAATACAAATCAAAACCACACTGAGATACCATCTCACACCAGTCAGAGTGGCTAAAATCAACTCAGGAAACAACAGATGTTGGCGAAGATGTGGAGAAACAGGAACCCTCTTGCACTGTTGGTGGGAAGGCAAACTGGTGCAGCCGCTCTGGAAAAGTGTGGAGGTTCCGCAAAAAATTAAAAATAGAACTATCCTATGACCCAGCAATAGCACTACTAAGAAGGTATCCAAAGGATACAGGAGTGCTGATTCATAGGGGCATATGTACCCCAGGGTTTATAGCAGTGCTATCAACAATAGCCAAATTATGGAAAGAGTCCAGATGTTCATCAACTGATGAATGGATAGAGAAGATGTGATTTATATATACAATGGAATACTACTTGGCAATGAGAAAGAATGAAATCTTGCCATTTATAACAACGTGGAAGGAACCAGAGGGCAATATGCTAAGTGAAATAAGTCATAGAGAGAAAGACAGATACCATGTTTTCACTCGTATGTGGAACTTGAGAAACTTAACAGAAGACCATGGGGGAAGGGAAGGGGAAAAAATAGTTTCAAACAGAGAAGGAGGCAAACCATAAGAGACTCTTAGATACAGAAAACAAACTGAGGGCTGATGGGAGGGGGTGCGGGGGAGAGGGGAAAATGGGTGATGGCATTGAGAAAGGCACTTGTTGAGATGAGCACTGGGTGTGGCATGTGAGCGATGAATCATGGGACTCTACCCCCAAAACCAAGAGCACACTATATACACTGTATGTTAGCCATTACTTGACAATAAATTGTATTAAAAAAAAAAAAAACTAAAAAATTTTTCAGTAAAAACATAAAAATAAAAAATATTATTGTGACAATAACTCTAGAAAGTAGGAACTATTATATTCATATCACATAGGAATAAACCAAGGCAAACAAATGTTAAGTAACTTGTCCAAAGTTAAAAAACCAATGGGGCGCCTGGGTGGCTCAGTCGTTTAAGTGTCTGACTCTTGATTTCGGCTCAGGTCATGATTTCATGGTTTGTGGGTTCGAGCCCCACGTTGGGCTCTGTGCTGACAGCTCAAAGCCTGGAGCCCACTTTGGATTCTGTGTCCTTCTCTTTCTGTCCCTCCCCCTGCTCATGCACTGTCTCTCTCAAAAATAAATAAACATTAAAAAAAAAAAAAAGTAAGTGGCACAGGAAAATTTTGCACTGTGGCAATTAGTTCCCTCCGAAATCCATGGTCATAACCACGACTACACTTTACTACCCATTAGTCATCTATTCTGATAGGATCAGGGGAAGGGTCATTAAAATTAATAAGTACATTCCTCATTCAAATATTTATTTAAGTATTAAAGTCTGAAGAAAGTATTATTCTGTACTTCATTTTCTGCCTACCTAAAGAGCTACCTTTCTACATTCTCAACAAATGCATCAAATGCATGGTTAGACTCCATAGATATGTCCCTTGACAGTCTTCATGTATGTCTTTCTTTTTAAACACCTTCCGTCACCAGGATGTATGAGCAGTATTTCCTACAGTTGCTGGAGTTGCTAGAGGGAGCTTGCCCTCTAGTGGCCCCATGCTGATATACAGCCAGAGGTAGCATTCACAGAAAGTGCTTCAATGACATTCTTTCCTAGTATAGGTTCAGTGGCAGAACACATGTAAGGGAGAAGAAAATATTAAAAAGCAAGTAATCCACAATGGGTCTTAACGCATTATTGTGGGTTTTTTAATGTGTATTTACTTTGAGAGAGAAAGAGAGAGAGCATGAGGAGAGGCAGAGAGAGAGGGAGAGAATCCCATGCAGGACACGGAGCTCGATCTCACCAACTGTGAGACCATGACCTGAGCCAAAATCAAGAGTTGGACACTCAACCGACTCAGCCCCCCAGGCACCCCCCGCGTTACTGTGTTTTAATTGAGCTGATGACACTGTGCTTAGACTGAGTAGACCGATAAGGCAGAACAGGAGGGCACTGTGGACAATTACGTTACTCCTGGCTCAGATGTAGCCAATTCAACTATACCAGAGCTTTTTCAAAAAAACGAACTACCGCTCTACTTTGATATCTTTCAAAACGGGACTGAAAATGACAATAATGGCAAAATCTGAAATAAATGCCCAAAACAATCACAAGCCTATATGTAAGTCCCCCAGGGTTAAGGGACCTGAAAATCAAGATAACTCTCATTTTTCCTTTCTTTCTCAAGAGAATATGTGTGTGAGGGGCGCCTGGGTGGCGCAGTCGGTTAAGCGTCCGACTTCAGCCAGGTCATGATCTCGCGGTCCGTGAGTTCGAGCCCCGCGTCAGGCTCTGGGCTGATGGCTCGGAGCCTGGAGCCTGTTTCCGATTCTTTGTCTCCCTCTCTCTCTGCCCCTCCCCCGTTCATGCTCTGTCTCTCTCTGTCCCAAAAATAAATAAACGTTGAAAAAAAAATTAAAAAAAAAAAAAAAAGAGAGAATATGTGTGTGATTGATGGGGAGCTCTTGAGTAGGAGCTATTGTTTGTTTTTTTTTCTTCTTTTAAGTAGGCCTCACACCTAGCATCAACATGGGGCTTGAACTCAAAACCCTGAGATGAAATCAAGAGTCGGACGTTTAACCAACTGAGCTACCCCATTGCCCCAAGTGGGAGTTCTATAGTCACATACCATATGTGTGTGTCATGCAAAGTTAAGAGGCAATAACAGAAATGGTGTGTTTTTTTAAGCTACAAGATAACTAAAACATAACCAAAGTGCAATGTCATCTTAAGACAGTGATGGTCATCAAAATGAGACCGTAAATTACCAAGCGTATCTGCTGTGCTTTATTTACAATACCATTTTTCTTTTCCCAGGTCACAGGGTTTATGTACCAAAGTAAAATTTTTCTTCATCACTGCCTTTTTGATTCCCTAATAGTGATGGATTTTGGAGCACATAAATGAGATTTTCTGCAACTATGACAAAGCATACAAAGAACACTTACATCATGTAGCTAGGAACAACCCTGAGAATGAGTAAAAGAAGGAAAATACCCAACTTACTGATTTCTAATCCATCTTCACTGAAATCACTGTTAATTCGACAAGTATTTAATGAGCATCTACTATAACACAAAAGTATAGGGAAGTATGGTTTGTAGATAAAAATGAAGACATGGTCCTTATGTTCAAAGAGCTTAAAAACTAATATTCTAATATTACAAACTAATATTAATTAGCATAATTAATATTACAAAGTAATGTTATTAGAGAATTTCAACAGCAACCTAAACAAAACAAAGGAGATCATTTTTCAGACTGAAAGAATAGGTGACATTTCATGAAGTATTATTCGCGCCAGCTTTACGAAACGGGAAGGATTTCAATAGGCAGGAAGGTATTGTAGGCAGAGGGAATTTTAGCAAGCAGTCAATGTTCAGGGTGCTAATGGCATTTGAAGAATGACTAGTATCCTGGTTTCAGGAGCATATTTTGAGTGAAAGGGAAAACAAGGTTGAGGATGAAATGGTACTTTGGACTTTATGATCTAAGCAAAGGAAAATCATTAAAGACAATGAGTCAGGGAAGAAAGGGCATGGGCACGGCTTGATTTAGGAAGGTGATTCCGGTGGCAACAGGGAAGGTGAATTGGAGCTAGAGGAAAAGAAAAGAAAGCTAGAGGCAGGCCAACTGCCTAGAAGGTTATCAGGATGAAGTGGAGTAATACAAGTTCACACTACAACTGTGAAGGCAGATTCTAATGTACAACTGAGGGGGTTGAGCTAAAAACAAAACAAAACAAAACAAAACAAAACAAAACAAAACAAAACAAAAACAAAAAGATTGTCCACTTTCTTCCCCAAACAAAACCTGAGGTTTATGATACACTTCTATCAGTGACAGTGCCTCACAACCTCAGTAATGATAAGAAAGGCCGTGGGTGGGAAAGACATCTAGGCCCTACTCTAGGAGGTACATCAGAATCTCTACAGAGAGCAGTGTGTTACTTTATTTAAAAAAGCAAGCACACGTATCATTCTGATTCACCTTCTGTGAAAAGCACTGAATGAGAACTCCAAGATCCTTCTGGCTTCCAAAGTCTATAACTCTGTCTTTAGTTCCATGTCTTACAGATCCCCCTCATTGATGCTGATTATAGTTCTGGAACGTGAGTGGTGGCCTCGATCATGAAGATAATCTGAAGCAAAAGAAATGAACTGTACCAGCAAATAAATAATTTATACGATCTCTATAAGGAGTGGAGTGCTCTGTAGGTTTAGAACCATGAGTACCGAAGTCTAGCCTGAACTGCTGAATGAAACCCTATTTCTTGAAAAAGAGTAATAGATATAAAATGTCCATTTATTACCTACTGGCCCGTTTATATTGGGTCAGTTGAATTAAAAAGGCACTGAAATAGGCAAATTAAAGATAAAGGAGACACTACCTTTTTCCATATTTTTAATTACCATTATTGCACCAATACAGCATACGCTTTATATACATATATCTTAAATTTCATTTTCAGTTTTTCAGCAATTCAAATACATAATATATTATCATCTTGAGAATACAAAGAACACAACATGGAGGAAGATTGAGAAAATAGTTTCCCAGTAGTCAGTCACTAGTGATTCTATAGACTTTCCACTTAGTGTTTTCTATTGGAATTTTAAAAAGCCCTGCCATGGCTCTGTAAGAATAGAGCTGCCTGGAACAGGAGGCAATGAGAAAAAAATGGACCCAAAGTTAAAAAGAGTCAAGAAGGAAATCCAGGAGAGAGACTATATTTTGAAACTAAACACGAGCCTCCCAAAGTGTACACATCCAAAGAAGTGCTGAGGGAAGAAACGAGATCTTCCCGTTTCACCCTCAAAATTGCCCATTAACAAACACAATTGATAGTGCCCATTCATTTGAGAAAGGGAACTGTCTTCACAGCACTGTAAAAGGAATGGTGGGGTAGAGGGAAGGGAAAGTGGTGGGAGAGCAACTTGCTTTTGAGATACCCTCTGTGATGGTTTGGCGAAGCGGTCACTCGGGCAGAACCCAGGACGGCTAGTGCCATGGACTCTCCAGCTTCCTTCATAAGTGACAATGTATGTAATAGCAGCTTTCTATGAAAGGGCTAGATGCACTGAAAACGAAATGTTCACGCAAGGGGCCAGATACCCAGGCAGCAAGGCAATGTGGGTACTGAAAAAGAGTTACGTGCTTTTCAACCCGTCTGCTCTACAGATCAGGTTAAAAACTCTAAACCCTTCAACTCCAGGTCAAATAATGGGGCAAATGCAAAGTAATGCCGCGCTTCAAATGCAGCCACCAGATGGAGCTGCAAGAAAGTCAATGCTTCTCTACAATATAACTTGGAAAACACAGCCCCTTGAACCTCCTTCATCCAAGAGACACCCATTGATCAAAGATGTCGCACTATTCAACAAATAAAAGAACAGTGGAGGTGCCACCAACAAACCCTCTGAGCACAGGAGGAAACCATGTAAACACACGAGGGCGATGGAGCTGCCCCCCGCCCTGGATGTTCACTGGACAGGATAAGCCTGCAGGAGGGTCTATCTCAGAGACCCAGGAAACAGGTCTTTCTTCACACCTATCCCCGTCAAAACTCTGAATCTGTAAACACTGAGGTTGGCCAGTCCATTTGGAGGGTCGTAGGCTAGTGGGAAAGGAAATGTCAAGGTTTTTGTCTCCCCTGAAATTGCTAAATAGGGCTTCACAAAGAGGCACACAGGGTCATGAGATGATTCTGAAATAAGTTGAAGAACTGAAAAGAACAATTTTACAGATGTTAGAATTCACTTCTCCCTCAAAGAGATCTGGCCTCTGGGGCCCTGCATAGTCAGCCACAAGTATGAGAAGACCCACCACTCCCCTGCCTTAACAGTGAACAGGAGATGAGAGATTCTTCCTCGGCTGTACGCAAGTAACAACACAGGGGGGTGACGTGATCCAGCTTGAATGCAATGGAGGAGCTATGAAAAAGATTGTCCAGTAATTTTGGTTCTGGGAAGAGAAGGGGTTCCTAACTTCCCTCACAGATTGGTGCCCTCAAGGTCATTTTTTTTTTTTTTCTTCAAGTCTGTCCTTAATGCTATTCAGAACTGGACCCAGTTGGATGGCTGTGGTGCCTGGTTTGGAACAGAGCTGTAAGACAGGAGAACAGAGAGAAAGCCAAAGGAATTAGGACAGCTACTCCATTCTTCACTTAATAGTTTCCAAGAAATCACTGCCCAGAATTTCTGAAACTATACCTCACAGAAATTCTACTTATCAAGGCTTGAAACATCCCAGTCAAACTTCACCCTACAGCTTTCTTATCCCACCATCCCCAGCACGAACTCTACTTCCTTACCTAAACTTCCTGCCTAAGACTCTATGATCTGGAAATGCCCTGCCTTCCCACATCAAGGTTTCATTGGACGGTAACGTTCCCTGTACCCTGATTGACAGTATGCTGGTTTCACTATGCTCATACCTGGAAGCAGTGCTAAAGTCTCCCCACAAGTCATTGCTTGCAGACACTGGAGCTGGTGCTGGTGCCGGGACAGGAGCAGGAGCATCCAAATCTAAAAGGATATCTGAATACAGGGCAGACAGAACAAAAAAGAAAAGGGGAGGCGTAAGAAAAATCTCAGAAATAAAAACTTACGCTTACACCAAAATCTATACACAAATGTTCCTTGCAGCTTTATCTGCAATAGCCAAAAACTGGATATGAGCCAGATGATTCCCCGTGGGTGACGACGGTTAAACGCGCTATGGTACATCCATACCATGGAATACTACCCAGCGAGAAAGAGAAACAAACTGCTGATGTACACAACTTGGATGAATCTCAAGGGAATTATGCTGAGTGGAAAAAGCCAATCCCCAAAGGTTATGTACTGTATGCTTCCATTTATATAACATTCACGAAGTGACAAAATTATAAAGACGGCAAACAGATTAGTGATCGCCAAGGGTTAGAGGAGGCGTGGGGCAGGACTCGGGGGGAGGTGTGGGTATAAAAGGATGATGTGAGGGATCCTTGCACTGAGGGAGCTGTTCTGTATCCTGACCGTGGTAACAGATCCAGGAACCTAACACGATCAGAGTGCAGAGAACTAAACACACATATACACACGAATGAGAACACGTGTAGCTGGTGAAATCTACATAAGATCAGTAGACGGTATCAATGTCAATTTCCTGATTAAGCTGTTCCACTTCGGTTTTGCAAACAGTTACCATTTAGGGAAAATGGGTAAAGAGGACCCAGGATTTCTTTCTGTTATTTTTTACAACTGCATGTGAACCTACAATCATCTTAAAATAAAAAGCTTCATTCAAAAAAATTAAAAATAAATCTTAGACATTATCCCCCCAGTGCCTTCTGGAGACACTTATGAAAAGAAGTAGGTTACAACCATTTTTATCTCAAAATTCCAGAAAGAAAAAGTTTACTCTTAGTAGTCAATTATATGAATAATCTCAGGAAAATTCCTTTTCACGTTCTAATGTTCTCACTCTTTTATTTTTTTTTAATGTTTATTTTTTGAGAGAGCACACACATACATACGCATGTGAGAGAGGGGAAGGGGCAGACAGAGAGGGCTACAGAGGATCAAGGCAGGCTCTGCACTGACAGCAGAGAGCCTGACACAGGGCTCGAACACATGAACTACGAGATCACAACCTGAGCCGATGTCAAACCCAGGCACCCCTAATATTCTCATTCTTGAAATGGAAAGAACTAGATCTATTCTTTTTTGCCATTATATGGTACAGAAAAGTGAAAATGTATTCACGAACCCAGATGCTGTCTAACGGTCTCCCAGCTGCCCTAGCGAAGAAACAGGAAAAATGAAAACATCACGTTTACTGAGTGGCTGCTCTGCGCCACGGACAGTGCTAGGTGGCGTCAGGCCACCTCACCTTCACAATCTGGGTGTAGTTTTAAGTCTCCATTATGTAGATAAGGATATTAAGACAGAAAATATAAATAATATCACCAAGTACACTCAGATATAAAATAGCAGAGCTCAGGGCGCCTGGGTGGCTCGGTCAGTTGAGCATCTGACTGCAGCTCAGGTCATGATCTCATGGCCCGTGGGTTCGAGCCCCGCGTCGGGTTCTGTGTCAGTCCAGAGCCTGGAGCCTGCTTTGGATTCTATGCCTCCCTCTCTCTCTGCCCCTCCCCCACGCAGGCTCTGTCTCTATCAAAAAATGAATAAACGTTAAAAAAAAATTAAAAAAAAAAAAGCAGAGCTCTCACCAAAATCTGAGTGCATCTGACTCTCAGGCCTACTAGCATCTAACCAAGGTACAATGAAGGAAATAGTCTTTTTCTTAATAACCACTCATTTTCTTTTTTTGGGCGGGTGGGAGAATCTCAAGCAGGTTCCACACCCAGCCTGAAGCCTGATGCGGGGCTCAATCTCACAACTGTGAGATCAAGAGCTGAGCTGAACTCAAGAGTCAGGTGCTTAATCAACAGAGCCACCCAGGTGCCCAATATCCACTCATTTTGTGACAAAGAACCTACCAAATACCATGACTCTCGGTTCAATAGAAAAGCTTAAATTCCTTGCTAAAGGCTGTCAGAATCACCTTTCAGTACCAAGTGTCATTAATAGCAAAAACATCAATACTCTCCTTGGCAAACAGGGGTACGGTACCCAACTGAAACTTAAGATATGATGATTTCTTGATGTGTAAGTGATGAATCACTAAATTCTACCCCTGAAATCATCATTACACCACATGTTAAACTTGGATTTAAGTAAAATTTAAAAATTTAAAAAAAAAAAGAAAAGATAAGATGATTTCTCAAAGTTAAAAGTAACAGAGACGGAGCGCCTGGCTGGCTCAGAGGGTGCAATGTGCAACTCTTGTTCTCAGGGTTTTGAGTTCAAAGTAACAGAGAGATTTACCTGCATCACTACCTCCATGGTTAGATTTTGGAATGGGTGGTGGAGTGACATGATTGCTGATGGCAACTGAGGAGGATGGTGGGGGGATGGTGACTTTGCCTCCAGGTGGGGGCGGGAGCAGGCTCAGGCCCCCAGTTCCCGCAGCCTTGGGCTTGGAAGCACCACCTTTCTTAGTTGTAATGTTCTATAAAAAAGAAAACAGAGAAGAAAGAGAAAGAAAAAGTCACAAGCTTATTATGGAAATTCAGGGAGCGGGAGGAAAGAAACCATACTCACCCCAATACTCAACTTGATGGTCTGTCCTTCCTTGAAGCCCAGATCCAACTTGGGACGAGTGTCCATTTCCTGAGATTCTCTGGAAATCTCAGATTCCTGCTTTACCCACCTTCAGTAAAAGAGTAAATTAGCTCAATTTGGGACTACCTGAAAGCAGAGCTGACACACAAATTTGAGTGTAACTGGCTTATGTGAAACAGAACTCCAGAAAGCAGAGTGAAGGAACATGAAAAGTGAGGAAGGAAAAGAAGAAAAGCCAAAACAGGGCAACAGGGTTCAATATCACCGAGGAGCCATTCAGAATGCATATTTAACTTGTCCCTCCAAAGGAGGGCATTTAGCCGCCAATTTCCACCCGCCACGGGTGAGGGCTGCCCCTGAGGGGACGTTAATTCCTCCGTCCTTCCGGGCTGCATCCCTGTGCCAACTGAGTGCACTTCCACAATTTCAGAGTTCTGAGGCAGAAAAGCAGACTTATGCCTGCCCTTGAAGTAGGAAGCTGACAGTGCATGGCGCTGTCCACCACAGCTGTGGCAAAACTGAAGCAATGTCGTTGCAGGAGACATACAACACGTCAGCTACACAAAGCAACAAAACTGGCATGTAACTCCTCCTCTCTCACATACAGTCCTGCTGTGACTATATGCCTCCCTCGGCCACTTAAGAGAGCAAATGTCAATTCCTCCAGAGGCATAAGCAAAAGCATCATCTCAAAACACCGTACAAAGGACCAAAAACATATCCTGGGCTATAAGGAAAGGACAGAAGAGACACAAAGATGATGTAAGGAAACAGTGAATGGGAAGATTCAAATTCGTAACAAACTAGTTTATCAAATACAGAAACCAGCAGGTAAAAGAGGTAGTATCCATTCAACTGAGGAGGAGCATTTCCAAAACCCTTTAGCTTGGTTCAGGGTTAACTTAGCCAAGGTTTAACTTGGTTAAGGACAAGAATCACTCACTTGAAATGATCTTGCAAGGAGACATTAAAGTCAAAGGCATCACCCCGATCTGTGAAGCCAATGCCAATGAAAGCACTACGCCCTGTGAAAAAGACAGGAATACTCAGAACAGGAAGTGTCCCTTAGGGAAAATTCCACCCAATGAAAATTAAAAGTTACCTTAACTAGATAAAGTCTGTGAATGTGAAACATTTCTCACAGCCCAGGGGTCCACACCCTACATATTGCCCAAGAGACAAATGCTGCCATACTTGTTTTTGTCAATAATGGGGCGCCTGGGTGGCTCAGTCGGTTGGGCGGCTGACTTCGGCTCGGGTCATGATCTCGCGGTCCGTGAGTTCGAGCCCCGCGTCGGGCTCTGTGCTGACAGCTCAGAGCCTGGAGCCTGTTTGGGATTCTGTGTCTCCCTCTCTCTCTGACCCTCCCCCGTTCATGCTCGCTCTCTCTCTGTCTCAAAAATAAATAAACATTAAAAAAAAAAAATTTTTTTTCTTTAAATAATATTTTACTGGAACACAGTTATTCCCATTTGTTTACATATTATCTATAGCTGCTTTCATACTACATCAGCAGAACTGAGTACCTACAATACAGACCATTTGGCCTGCAAAATCTAAAATATTCACCATCTGTCTTTCCAGAAAGTTTGCCCACCTCTGATATAGACTATGGAGAAAAGATAGAAAATGCCCTAGACATAGATGATTTAAGACAGTCCCACCAAAACCCACCACAAACAACGAATGAGTGGGCAATATGTATGAATTCTTTGGTTGGATAGACATTTATTTATATCCACCTATTAATTATCATATCTTGAACTTGTTTTTATTTATTACAAACAACATGTTAATCCTTGTCCTTTAGCAACCATAGTTAACTGTGGAGCAAGGGGTGGAAAAATTTAGTAAACTGAAGTTAAGATAAATGCAACTGAGACGCACTTTATTGAAAGGCATCACCTATTTTCCTAACCTCACCCATTCAAAATCCCAGATCCCTTACCAGTACCATCCTGGATCCGGATTACAAAGTAGCGGCTGGAATCTGTCACTGTCTCCACAGCAATACCAGGATATTGTTCTACTGGTGCCTGAGCAAAGAGCTCCCCTAACAGGTAAGAAAAGGACTTCCTTGAGCTAAAGAAGCAAAAATCTAGAACTCTAACAAATATTTCCATTCCAGTCTCCAACTTAAATGTATTTATAAAAGTTCACCAAAAATGGGGTGCCTGGGTGGCTGAGTCGGTTAAGCATCTGCCTCTTGATTTCGACTCAGGTCATGATCCCATGGTGTGTGGGTTCAAGCCACGTGTTGGGCTCTGCGCTGAAAACTCAGAGCCTGCTGGAGATTCTCTCTCTCTCCTCTCTCTGTGCCCCTCCCCTGCTCACTCTCTCACTCTCAAAATACATAAATAAACATTAAAAAAAAAAAGAAGAAGAAGAAGAAAAAAAGAAAAAGGAAAAGAAAAGGCACACCAAACTAATACCCTTAATATGTTAGAGGGTCACCAGCACAGATTACCTGAAACTTTATCCTCAAGCTTGATATAAGCAATCTTCCCTTTTGAAGTGATTCGGAGGCGACCAGTCCAATCAGGCTGGTCTAATTTCCAGTCAGATGCCCTAGGACAGGAAAATAGGAAGCCTCAAGTCTATGGCTTTTATTACGAAAAACCTACACAGAATCATTTGCCGCATTTCTATTTCCCTTCTTGCTTATTCTACCTATTAAATAATTAACAAGAATAACTCATGATCCCTGCTGCCCAGATGCCTCATATGACATATAATCCAAAGCAAACAAAAGACAGTGTTACTTCTTAAGAATTCTGGAGTCTAATAAGCATCAATAAAAACATGTAAAAGTACAAATACAAGCAATTAAAACTAACTCTCATAATGGTACTATACTGCCACACTGCAGATGATATTTTATATAATAGTGTTTTACTGATCAAGTAATAACAGAGTCTACTGAATGAACTATACTGGGTAACAGAAGGCTTCCCAAATCCCTAAATGTATTATCATCTTTCACTGAATTCAACCAATACTTACAGGATGCATATTAAGTCACAGGCACTGTTCTAGGTGAAGGAACAAAACAAAGACTCCTACCCTCGTGAGGTTTATATTCTAATAGAAAATAGACAATAAAAAATAAACATAATAAGTAAAATAATTAGTATCTCAGAAAATGGTAAGTGCTAAAGCAGAAAGAAAATGAAGAAGCAGAAAAGGGAAATCGGGAGGGTAGTGGGAGAGTAAACAGGTTGCAGCATTCAAGAGGGTAGTCAGGGGAGGCCTTATTAACAGGGTGAAACGAGGGGCACCTGGGTGGCTCAGTTGGTTGAGCGTCTGACTTCAGTTCAGGTCATGATCTCACAGCTCCTGAGTTCGAGCCCCGTGTCGGGCTCTGTGCTGACACCTCAGAGCCTGGAGCTGCTTCAGATTCTGTGTCTCCCTCTCTCTCTGCCCCGAACCCACTCGCATTCTGTCTCTGTCTCTCTCCAAAATAAATAAACATTAAAAAAAAATTTTTTTTTTTAATTTTTTTTTTCAACGTTTATTTATTTTTGGGACAGAGAGAGACAGAGCATGAACGGGGGAGGGCAGAGAGAGAGGGAGACACAGAATCGGAAACAGGCTCCAGGCTCTGAGCCATCAGCCCAGAGCCCGACGCGGGGCTCGAACTCAGGGACCGCGAGATCGTGACCTGGCTGAAGTCGGAAGCTTAACCGACTGCGCCACCCAGGCGCCCCCCCAAAAAATTTTTTTTTTAAACAAGGTGAAATGTGGGCAAAAATGTGAAGGAAGCAAGAGAGTTACTCATGCAGATATTGGGGGGAGGGGCGGAGGAGCTCCAGGTTTGAAACAAGTAGTGCAAAGGTGCTAAGGTACGAGTGTACCTGGAATGCTTGCCCTCAAAAAGAAAGCCACCGCAGCGGGAATAAAATAAGAGATGAGGTGGGGGTGAGGTAACAGAGGGGCAAATTTTATAGGCCTCATACGAACTTTAGCTTTTACTGAGTGAAAAAGGAGCCAGTACCAGTTTTAAGCAGAGGTGAAACATGATCTTCCTTTGACTTTAAAAGGATCACCTTGTCTGTTGTACATAGAAGCAATGTAAATACTGAAGCAGGGGGATTATAGTTAAGAGACTACCACCGCAATCCAGGAGTCATGACGGTGACTAGGAAGGGACAGGAGCAGAAGCGGCTAGATTCTAGATACATTTAAAGCCAAGAAACGGGGTTTTCTAAAGGACTGAATGTGAGGTAGGAGGAGTCAAGGATGACTGAAGTTTTTCGCCTGAGCAAAGGAGCTGCCAATAACTGAGACAGAAAGGCTATAGGTAGAGCATGTCTGAGAAGCTCAGGAGTTCAGTTTTGAATATGTTGAGTTGGAGACGTCAAATTGATTTCTCAAGTGAAGATACAGAGAAGGCATTTGAATATGAGTCAGGAGTTCAGGAAAAACATGTGGGCTAGAGATACAGATGTCCGTGGAAACATTACAAAACACTGAATACTTATAATCTGTGTGATACATGAATTTGAAGGAAATCTAAGACATTATTTAAATATGACCAATTTTACAAAGCTCTGAATTTGTGAGTTTGTTTTTGTCAGCGTGTGGAAAAGAGAGGGCAAAGTAAAAGTTATTAAGCAACTCATCATGGGGCACCTGGCTGGCTCAATCCCTAGAGCATGTGACTTTTGATCTCGAGGTTGTGAGTTCAAGCCCCGTGTTGGGTACAGAGATTACATAAAAATAAGATCTCAGGGAACCTTGGTGGCTCAGTCAGTTGAGCACCAGGCTCTAAATTTCAGCTGCGTTCGTGATCTCGCGGTCACAAGATCGAACCCCGCATGGGGCTCCACACCGAGGGCAGAGCCTGCTTGGGATTCTCTCTCTCCCTCTGCCTCTATCCCGTGC